>NC_091444.1:53797377-54097377 GCF_964237555.1 Oryctolagus cuniculus
ATCTGTGTTTCTGAGCATGTAGACGGAAATGGCGGCTGCGTAACTGTTCACTTTTCTCCATCAGGTAATCAATACACCAAGGTGGTTTCATTCCACACGCGTCCACTCCAGATTCCCTAAACATTGTACAGAAATCCGTGACAGGGCAAGCCTGCCTCCTTCTCTTTCTCCCCAGGCAGCACTCACCCAGGCCAAAGTGAGGCGGGGGGAGCTTCTGTCAAGTTCATCACGGATGGGAAGGAGACAGGGAGCTGTCAACAAGAGACCACACTGGATACACACGAGTAGGAGGCGGACTTCGCAGAGGGCAAGGGGGGATTGCTGTGCAGTTCGTTATCCAGAGCCAGACCTTGAAAAAGCCCTCCTCCTGCTTCCTACCTCCATGCTTGGAATTGAAGGCTGATGCTGTTGCTGTCTCTGCGCATGCGCACACACACACACACACACACACACCACACACCCATACCTCCTCTCCCCTCCCCACGCTCCCGCAGCACACACCACCTTCCACGCGGCATCTAGCCGCAGATATTGAGGGCAGAAAAACACAGAGCGGTCATAGTGGCGGGAGGCCTGATGCAAGTGGAAGAAGACTTTGGAGGCAGGTGCGGTGGAGTTGGAGGTGATCTGAGCAAAAAGGGTTAAAGGGCAAAGAAACTGGGAGAAGGACAAGGGAGTTGCTGCGACAAGTCCTGCCTCACTGCTCCCACCCAGTTCCTTTTGGTGAGGACGACAAAGCCCTGGCATTACCTGTAACAGAGGTAAAAGTGATAGCCCTTGACCCCTTGCGTTCCGTTTGACCATCTAGGCGTCGGGACTTCAGCACTCAATCTAGCATTCTTTGGGCAATTTCTTTTTCCATCTAGAGCTGATGGGAAGGGAAATACTGATGTCCGTGTGAATGAGCGGGGCGGGGGAGTTTAGCACTTGACCCCAGTCCTCTGCAAGCATTGATGCCCACCTGTTAGATTTGGCTAATTTTTGCTGAACTTCTTGCTGCCTACAGCTTTGCCCGTCTCTCTCCCTCCCTCCTTCCCTCCCTTCTTTCTCTCTCTAACACGGGGGACCATCCAGTGTTGATCCTCAGAAAGAATGTCCCTGTGCAGCATCTTAGCCCCCGTCCACACCCCTGCAGATGCGGCTGGCAGAAACCGAGTGGAGATGGGGAAGGAGTGTGAAATCAGGCTTGCTCACCCTGGAGGTGTGAGTATTGAGATGCACCAGCCGCGTCCTTGAGGCGCTTACAGGCTGGTAGAAGGGGTGAGGCGGCTCCCCGAGGTATCTTTGAATAACGGGGCAAGTCCCAGGTTTCGAGGGCCCCACCCTCGTGACCTCCCCACCTCCCCAAAGACCCTCTTGTTAACGCTGTCATCTTGGGAGGTTAGGAGTTCAGCATTAGAATTTGGGGGATGGGCGTTCATTCTGTAGCAGTTGTCCAAGTAATTTTATGGGCAGTTAATGATTTTATGACAACTATTCTGCAGAGAAGTAAAACACATGGTGTGAAGATGTGGGCAGAGGCCCAGTGCACTCTGGGCAGCAGGACGGGGCTCCTGGTAGATGGTGGAGCAACTGATAGCCAGCGAGGCGCGAGGCACGAGGCATGAGGGGGAGGGGGCCTGGAAGAGCCAGCGTGGACGGGCAAAGGAATGGAGTTGAGAGGTGAGGGAGGATAGGCAGGCCGGCAGTGAGTGTCAGACTTGGGTCCAGGTGATACACCCCTGTCCGGTGTCTGGGGGGAGGAGATAATGTTGAGGGATTTGGGGTGCACCATGCACAGAGTAGCTGTTATGCTGAACAAACAGGACAGCCTTCAAAGAGGCAGCCTTCAAAGGCTAGTCCCCCACCCTTTGTTTCTTCTTCTTCTTCTTCTTTTTTTTTTTTTGGCCAGGCAGAGTTAGGCAATGAGAGAGAGAGTTACAGACAGTGAGAGAGAGACAGAGAGAAAGGTCTTCCTTCCGTTGGTTCACCCCCTACATGGCCATTACGGCCAGCACGCTGTACTGGTCCGAAGCCAGGAGCCAAGTGCTTCCTCCTGGTCTCCCATGCGGGTACAGGGCCCAAGCACTTGGGCCATCCTCCACTGCCTTCCTGGGCTACAGCAGAGAGCTGGACTGGAAGAGGAGCAACCGGGACAGAATCCAGCGCCCCAACCAGGACTAGAACCCCGAGGTGCCAGCGCCGCAGGCGGAGGATTAGCCTAGTGAGCTGCGGCGCCAGCTGTTTCTTCTTCTAAACAATTGTAGTAACAAGCACATAATGTAGCACCTTTGCCAGTGCTGGGGCATTGAGGCAGTTTACAGTGTTGTGCAACCATCTTGCAAAACTGAAACTCCATTAAACACTAACTCCAATCTCTCACCTCCGCCCGCCCCTGGCCACCACCATTCCACCCTCGTTTCCATGAATTTAAGGATGAATTTGATGATGTACCTTATATTAGTGAAGTCACACAGCATTTGTCCTTTGGTGTCGGGCTTATTTCACTTAACATTATGCTATAAAATGCATCAGAATTCCCCTTGTGTGGCTCCAGCATGCTTTGCTTATCCCTTAGACACCTGGATTGCTTCTACTCTGTGAACAATGCTACCGTGAACATTGGTGCCTTGGGTTATCCTGTGTGTATCCTCCAAAGCTGGGTTTTGATCTCCAGTTCAGGGGGCGATAACTGCACTAAACCCTACTTGAGTTCAGTAACACAGTAGTGGCACAGTCACTGCCACTCCAGTGAGACAGGAAAATGCCCTCGCTCCCTCCCTCTCTCTCCCTCTCTTTCTATCTCTCTCCCTATCTCTGCACCCTCTTTCTCTCTCTCTTCTCTCTCCCTTCTCTCTCTCTCTCTCTGCAGCTTTTACCCAAATGGGTGAATAGAGGTGACTGATATGGAGAGAGCTGGTTAGCAGGACTGGGTAAGGGTTTCAGGTTAATTCAGTAGAAGATGGAGAATAATGGAAAGGTTTTTGTCTGTTTCCTTGCTCAGTTAATTGCTTGTTTCATTCTTTAGTTTGTTAAAAAAATGTTTTTAATTAAATTAAAAATAGACAGAATGACCTGAACTGAATTGGGTTGCAGAAAAATGACGCTGGAGTCCCTACACAGGATGAAGGGGGATGGGGTGGGGGCCTGGAGACAGAGGGCCCAGATTGGGGGTGGGGGGGCATGGCACTAGCTTGGGTAAGAACAAAGACGAGGCCTTAAATGATGTGAAAGGAGAGGTAGGCACAACCAAAGCCCACCTGCTAGCGGCTGACCCGGATTTCAGGGTAGCCTGGTCTCGGAGCCTGCTCTGGGCCTCTGCCTCTGCTTCTGCGTGAGCAGCCTCTTTGGAGAGAAGGTACCGCCTCCTCTCAGGGATCTGTCCTTTAAGGACCAGGGCGTCTTCCCCAGCCCCCGCTTCCTTGTGACCAAAGGGAAAGCACCCTGGAGAGCCAGGGAGCCCAGGCCAGCTCTCAGGGCTGTGTGCAACGGTCTTTGAAGGACAGAGTCTAGCAGTAGGAGCCCCCGCTGGGCAACCCGGGGAGCCTCTGGGCCGCTCGGGCCCTTCAGCTATTTTTAGTGTGCCTTTTAGATTGGAACCAGCAGCATTCTGTGCAAACTCATTTCTCTCCGCTTCCCTCAGGCAGAAAATTTCAATCCTAAACCTTGATGCTAAATGACACAGTGTTTGAGAATTTAGCTTACTTTTTCCCCTCATTGTCACGAGGCTATTCAAACCCCCTAAGTATGCTAACAGCTCCCAATTTTACAGTCTCTGTTTGAGCAACAGCCAAACAGCAATTACTAGGGTCCTGAACTGTGTGGAGACCGCGCTGTCTAGCTGGGGGCAGGGTGTGCAAAGCTGTACACTAATTAAGGGGTAGACCTCAGGCCCCCAGCCCACCTGCATAATGTAGCACCCTCAGCTTGAACATCAGCACCCTCTGAGAGGTCCTGGGATCCAGGCTTCACCTTATAAGGTTATTTATTTCAAAAGAATTCTTTGAGAATATGAGGTATCTGGCTTTAAAAAAAATCTCCATCTTAGCATCTCACACTTGGTACTATTAGAAATTCTAACAGAAATCGAGCCACGTGCCAATAGAAACATTAATATTTCATTGACTTACTCTTCTTCACACTACCCACTGCAAGAAGACAACTCACAAATAGCTATAATTGGCTTCTCTCTGAAGTCCTGAAGAAATATCTGGAAGAATGGGACACAAAGCTGGCCACATGCTTCACTGGGAACTTACTGTCCCAATTTTGTTTTGAAAATTGTCAAACCTAAAAAGTTGACTGAATTGAACAACATCCAAGGACATCCTGTGGCCTCTACCTGAATTCACCAGCTGTTCATCTGTTCATCTTTTATCATTCTCTCTCTCTCTCTTCCCCAAGATGACATTTGTGTATGTACATGTATGCATGCTGGTTAGAAGTCATTTGTAGGCTCCATGAATGCTTCTGAGAGAAAACCATTGTCCTTCCTAACCCCAGTGCCATGATTACACTCAAGAAGTCTAACATTGAGATACTAAAAGACAATTTTTAAAAAATACAAAAAGTATGACTCTTCTATAGATACAAAATTAACACATTGAAGGTTGTATTCAACTCATTATTTTTTAAAGTGTTATTTATTTATTTATTTGAAAGACAGTCACAGACACACACACACACAGAGAGAGAGAGAGACAGACAGAGAGACAGAGCAGTAGCCAAAGAGCTTTCCATCCACTGGTTCACTTCCCCAGTGGCTACAATGGCCAGGTCAAAGCCAGGAGCCAACAGCTTCTTCTGGGTCTCACACATGGGTGCAGGGACCCAAGCACTTGGGGCATCTTCCACTGCTTTCCCAGGCACTCTAGCAGAGAGCTGGATCATAAGTAGAGCAGCCAGGACTAGAACTGGAGTCCATATGGGATGCCGGCATCACAGGTGGCAGTTTAACCCCTTCCACCACACACTAGCCCCTCAACTCATAACTCAGGAGGGAACCATAGGATGTTACAACCAGTTCAAAAGAGTAGCCGAGGAAGAGACATGTGTATCTATGAGGACACTGAATGGAGGAAGCAAAGTGAGGCGAAATCGCCAAGGATGAGTGCATCGCTGTGCAGCCGCTCAAAGGCAACGGGAAGTGTAGAGTTCCTACTGGAGTCTAATTCGAGAATCCTGAGTGTGCTCCAGCCCAGGGTCAGCCATCCTTTTCCATAAAGGGCCAGACAGTGAACGTGTTGGGCTTTGCTGGCCACCGGTTTGTTAGACCTACATAAGTCTGCTGCTGCATATGGCAGTCGCACACGGTGGGCGTGTGAAGGAATGAGAACACGTGACAGTTGGATCCGCCCACTTTCTGTATTTGCTAACTCTAAACAATGCGTCCTTTCCACGGAGTCAGAGTAGATAGGAAAATAAGGTGTTGGTTGCCTTGGGCTGAGTTGTGTCCCTCCAAAATCCCTACGTTGAAGTCCTGATCCCCAGCTTATCAGAATGTGACTGGAGGGGCCAGCGCTGTGGTGCAGTAGGTTAATCCTCTGCCTGCAGTGCCGGCATCCATCTGGGTGCCGGTTCTAGTCCTGGCTGCTCCACTTCCAATACAGCTCTCTGCTATGGCCCAGGAACACAATGGAAGATGGCCCAAGTCCTTGGGCCCCTGCACCTATGTGGGAGACCAGGAGCTTCAGACTGGCCCAGCTCCAGCTATTGTGGCTGTTTGGGGAGTGAACCAGCGGATCAAAGACCTGTCTCTCTCTCTCTCTCTCTCTCTCCCTGTTTCTCCCTCTCTCTGGCTGTAGCTCTGCCTCTCAAATAAATAAATCAAATCTTTATTTAAAAAAAAAAAAAAGAATGTGACTAGAGTTGGAGATGGGGCTGTTAAAGAGGTGATATGGGCATCAAGAGGCCATTAGGACTGGCCCTGACACAGTGGGGCTGATGTCCTTGGGGGAAGAGGACATCAGGACACAGATGCACACAGAGGGGTAGTCCTGGCTGGACACAGGGAGCAGACGACAGCTACCAGCCGAGGAGAGAGAGGCCTGGGAAGGATCCAACCCTGCCGACATCATGGCCTGAGGCTTCCGGCCTCCAGAACCCTGACCTGAGCCCAACCTCCCACCCTGTGGCATTTTGTTGTGGTAGCCCTAGCAGACGGAGGCTCACATCTTCCAGTTCTGAACAGACAGCTACGTGATCAGCAGGCGCGTGAGTGGCACAGACCAAAGCTTTCTCTGAAGTTGTTGTATCTGCAAGATGTCCTTCTGAGGCAGAGGTGCGCCTGTAACCCCGAGTTTCCCAAGTTTTGAATGCCTTTTCTAAAAATCCTGATTAATAAAACGATTCTTGGAATACACGCTGGAAACACAAGTATGGGCCCAAAAAGTGGGGCGGACTTCTGAGGATGTGAAAACGCCTGTGGACCAAGCCTCGGGAAGTGCGGGATGCAGAAGCCTGGAGAAGAGTGGGTTCAGCAGGGGAGAGAGGGGGGCTCAGACCTGTGGGGTCACTAGGGAGGGGCCCAGGTGCTCCGTGCTGGGTACACCCATCGTCCCTGTGTGGACGACGACCTGCGGTATTGAGTATCCAGCTGTAGGATAAGGAACAGAGTACAGAACATGAGGCTTTCAGCAGCTTCCTTCGGGGCCTGGCGATCACTTCCCACAGAACTTAAAAGCCCACAATGGACTCCTGTGAATTCTGTCAATGGGGTAAAAGCCCGGATGATGCGCGCAGTGTCAGCTCCGAGCCACCAGATGGCGCGCGCAGTCCACCCTGCACCTGAGCCCGGCCTGCGTCTGTGCCAGCAGTGGCCCAAGGCCTTAGGAAATGTGTTACCGTGTCTCTTAAGGAGTGCCCTGCAAGGTGGTTTTTTAGAAAGCTCCTCTTCAGAGAAACATGTGAAACTCCACACTGCACAGCTGTGTACTTCCCGCTCTTTCCCTCCTGGGGACTCGCCAGCCGCATTTCCCGAGTCTGAAGAGTTTCAAAGCCGTGGAGTCTGTTCATTTGTTCTTAGGAACTGGAGACAGGGAGCACCGAGCTTCCGTGTTGAAGCCCACAGCGCCGAGGAAGCACAGTCGTGAAGGAAAAAACACCTCCTGCTAGCGCAGTGAGACATAAGATTTGTACGTAATCCCAAACCTCAGCCTTGAAGAGTTAATGATGTTATTCATGCCACTGGGGCATGAGAGACAGACTTGCGTGTTTGGGTGGTTACTGCTTGCCCAGAGCGGTGGAATGAGCCACAGGCTGAAGGCCAAGAGACTCAGGCCACCCATGCAGTGAAATAATCCCCCAGCAATGCAGTGCCCAGAGTGGAAATGAAAGTCAAGGGAATTGCTCCTGCAAGGCGTTCAGCAAATGTTCGGGGTAGCCACCCAGTCTGCAGCTGGCCCAGCTCTCGGTGCTGCACGTCTCAGCCCTGGGGTGGCACTGAGAGAGCAGGAAATGGTCGGAACCGAGCAATCGGATCACTCAGCTTGCGGAGTTTTGGGTCTTGAGCAGGGAACTCTGTTCTTATGTCCGGTTCCAACAGCAGTGAATAGTTAATAAGCTGGTTTGGAATGGAGAGTGCATTGCACTGGCTGGAAGGAGCCTTCAACAGGGCTTCTGACAGTCGCTGTTTATTTCCTTCTCTTTTTCCCTTTTTTGGAAGTAGGACCTGGGAAGGGCAGACAGACGCGATATTCACATCCATCATGTCCTAAGTTTTTGATGCATCCGAGACCTACAGGAAGAGAACGCGGTGGACTGGAACAAGTACCCTGGCGGGCACATACTCTGCATGCCGGGTGCTCTGTTCCACTGGCGTATGTCAGTCGCTCCTGGCGCTGATGTGGCCCTTGGCATTGGCCCAGGTTTTCACCTGAGAAACCCACGTTCAGAGAGGTTAAGCAGCTTGCCAACGTCGCACAGCTCGTATGCGTGAGAGCTAGGAGGTGGGATCCAGTAGGTCCCTGACTTCAACACCCGGGTTTGTTTTCCTTCACTCAAGCATTTCGTGGATTCCCAGTGAATTTCCTCGGCAGGAGGAGGGACCGACCCAGGAAAGCATTTAAAGGAATGTGAAAATAGAGCTCACATCCCGTCTGCAGCATTGTCCCCGAGGGAAAGCTAAACCACTGTGACTGTGCCCGGAGCCCAAAAAGTAGGAGCAAGACTTCGGAATTCAGACAGAGAGCCTAAAATACATGCAATAGATTTGATTTCCGTTTTCTCTAAAAATGGGACACACGTGTGTGTATTTTTAACAGGCTGCAAGAGGACCAAAGACGACCCTAAGGCATCAGCACAGTTGTCCCCGCCGCCCAGCTGGAAGGCGCACAGGCGGAGACAAGTGACCAGGAGAGCCAGGCGCGCGGTGGCGTGGGAGGGATCTCTGGCATTTCTGAGGACGCCTGTGTCGTGATTAAAATCCGGTCAAAGGAATGCTGCTAGCTCAACGGCCATCCCGCAGGCCCAGCCAGTGTTCCCAGCGGGATGAGGCGTGGTATACACATGCACACACACACGCGCGCGCACGTGCGCACATGCATGTGCACCCACACCCACGCTTGCAAAAGGTAGCTGCGTGCAGTGAGGGTAGGTGACCAGCCTCGGGCCACACAGCAAGTGGGTGGCAGAGCTAGAAATAGCACTGAGCACCGTGTGTCTCTGCCGGGCCTCGTGCTGCCTGAGCTGGCTGCCTCACACGTCTCTTGTCATGACTGGCGCTGTGTGAATTCGGTAAGGAAACCCAAAACCAGGCTTCAGTTTTCACTGCATACCGGAAACTTGGCCTCTGAGCGCTGCAGAGTTCACCGTGGTTTGTGAACCCTGTCAGGCAAACAGAGCCAGGTTTCTGCCATGCGTTGTCCCGATCAGGGCCAGGAGGGCACTGGTGGGCTGCAGAGGGAGCCGGGCGGGACTGCATGGTCTCAGCGGGTGCGGCATGTTCCGGGGCGCACGCTGGCCTGGAGGGACACCGGGAAGCAGGGGGCCTCGGGAGGCAAATCCCGCTGCTCTCAGATCCAGCCTGTGGATAGGGTGGGGGGGGGGGCGTAGGGGAGAGGCAGAGAGAAGGGAATGATTTAGGAGGTGTGCATATTCATTTGCAAATGAAGTTACGGAAGTTGCTTGTGAGATTTATATTGGTAATTAAGTGATAATGGCTGTGACAAGCTGCTTGGGTTGGAATTCCTGTGAAATACCAAAGGCACTGAGGCCCTGCTCCTTGTTCCGTGTTGTCAGAACTTAGGTTCCTACAGCACCTTACATCCTCCAGCCAGAACTCAAAGCATCCTTGTGAGGCAGGCCATGGACTATCTGCCCCTCTCCTGAAGACTGTTGATTTATATGCAGAGCATACATGAGATCACACATGCACACACACACGCAGCCCCAGGGTAGTGGAGCAAAGACAAGAAAGTGTCCTTCAAACGGCCCGGCCAGGTAGAGGATGTTTGTTTAGTTTTAAATCATTAAGCGCCTCTAAGCAATCACCTTGAAATGATCCAGTTTAATGCACGGAATTAGAGGAATTATGAGGGAACTCGATGCAATGATTATCTTAAGATCTTGCAAGACTCTGTTTGAAATGCTTAGGAAAAAAGTCCTCACTCACTTCCCTGGAGAGCTGGCGAGGGTGGCCCCAGCATCCCCGAGGCTGGGAAAGAGGAAAAAAGGAGACGAGTCAGAGGTTGGACCACTCCAAGGTAGCAACCGGTCCGTGACGAATTAAAGGCTGCTTGTTGTCTAAATATATTCTTTAATGTTTGGAGAGAGAGAGACTCACGTATCTGCACATGTGCACTGCCATGTGTTACATCCCTTACAAAGAAATGATGCTGTGGTTTTCGTCTTTCCTCTTTTTCCTTAATGGTTGAAGCCTAAATAAATACTCAAGGCTGGGATGAAGACGGCTGTGAATGTGCAAGAGTCCAATACTATGAAGCACCAGGCTGCAGCTTGCTTGTGGAAGACAAGCTCAGCTTCCTTGGTCCCCTTCAGGGTTCAGAAACACTTTCGGTTCTCAAGTCTATGAGAGAAGGCGTGAGAAGGCGCACATCTGTGAGCTGAGACAGAGAGTACAGAGGACTGCTTTTTAATAGCGTGCTGTGGAACAAGCACTTGGTGCAGTGGTTAAGACGTTGCTTGGGACAGCTGCATCCCATATCAGAGTGCCTGGCTCCAGTTCTTGCTGCTCCACTTCTGATCCAGCTTCCTGCTAATGTGCATCCCGGCAGGCGGCAGTACTGGCTCAAGTACTTGAGTCCCAGCTACCCGTGTGGGAGACCCGGATTAAATCCCTGGCTCCTGCCTTTGGCCTGGCTCAGTCCTGGCTGTTGTAGGCATTTGAGGATAGAAGATCTTGTCCCAAATTTACATTATTTTCTATGACCTTCCTCCTAAGCCATAACCTGAGAGAGGTGAGGGAGCATGAGACCTCTGAGCTTCCCCTACACCGGCTCAGCCACCCAGCAAAATCACAGCATCTCTCAGCCTCAGCTCCCTCCTCAATGAGAGTTTACTCTCTGCAGCTGATGTGAGTGCAGCGGTGTCCCCGAGAAGACACGCCAAAGTCCTCACCCCAGTACCTGGGAACATCACTGATTTGGAAATAGGTTCTTTGCCTGTATAATTAGGTCACAGTGGCATGGGGGTGGGGTCTTAATCCAACCCCTTCAGTCCTGGGGTACACAGGCCCGGGATGCAAGGAGATCACACTACACTACGGTGGGAGAGGCAGAAGTGCTGCACCTGCTAGCCAGGGATTGCCCAGACTGCTGGCAGCACCAGAAGCTAGAAGAGGGAGCAGGGATCTCCTACCTGCAGGATGCAGAGGGAGCCTGACCCTGCCAGCAACACCCTGGGCTCACACTTCCAGCCTCCAGAACTGGGAGGCGTTGAGTTCCTATTGTTCCAAGCCACCCAGTCTGTGGTAGTTTGTTACTGGCACCCTTAGGAAATGAATACAGGGTGCCAGGGGGAAGAAGGTGAGGACAATGGGCTTTGAAATAAGATCTGGATTTGAGTCAAGGTTCAGTGACTTAGCAGTTGATGATTTGTGGCAAATTTCTCACTGAGCCTCATTCCTTTCCTGCAACCTAAGTGGCCCATGACAGAGGAATAATAAGCCTAATCTTGCAAGACTCTTGCAAGAATGAAATGAGATAAGGTATGTATATTAGTCAGGAATGTTTTTATGGAAAGGAACAGAAACTCAACGTGACTAAGTAAAAAGGGCCCTGTGGGGTGAGGGCCGGGAGATGTGCGGCCGAGTCCCCTGTGCGGAAAGGCAGCTGGCCCCAACCTGAGCTCCGGCTCCACTTCTCACCCCTGCTCGCTCGCTGGAGACTGACCCCTGGCTGCTTCCTCCTTGCCTCTTCTCTCCTCCTGGAGACCCACTGCCTCGACTTTTCAGCTCTTCCAAACCTTGCCTCTTAGAGCTTCAGCTGCCAGAAAGAAGCAAAGCTGAGCCTCTCTCTTGCTTTCCAAATCCAAACCTCCAATGGAAGGGACCGAATGGCCCAGTTTGGGTCAGGTGCCCCTACCCTCATCCCAAGCAGCTGTGCCTGGGAGCAGAGCTGTCAATCACGGGACACCCTCTGCAAAGCTGCTAGGAGAGCTGTGGCAGAAAGAAAGTAGCCTTGTTTCCCATTTCAATTCTACATATCCTAATGGGGACCTTTCATCCTCCTGCCTCTTCCATACTCCCAGGCCTCCCCCAGTGCTCTCCTTCCCCAGTCCATCCCAGGTTTCCAGTCCCTATTTAAATATCACCCCTTCCCAGCCTGCTTTCCTCCAATTCTCCTCCTTCTTCAACTCCTGTTCCCCCCACAGCTGTTCTCATGTCGTGCAGTTTTTAATTGTCTTCCATGGGCTCTTGGCTTGCATCTGAGGCAAGCCAAGGGCCAGAGATGAGCCTGCTTGCTCTGACAGAGGCCCTGCACGGGCAGTCCTGGCCCTGTGGCCGCCTCCTCAGCTCTCTGGAAGGTGCTGTCCACAGGCTCCGTCCCCAGCACCTGCAACTCACGAGAGGCTCTATGGGAAATGCCAACAAAGGTCCTTCGATCTGTAAACCAGGAGATTTAAATAGCTTGACCGCTACTCCGGGTCTGAGGGCTGTCTCCTCCAATACCGTCAGCGGTAACCAAGTCACCTAATTGCTCACCGTTTCAACTCCAGGGTCTTGCAATGTCTGTCTCCCCAAAGTCCCAAATCCCAGAAAGGGATTAGTCCTCTTTGGATCCGCTGGCAGGCAGTGTGGGTGCTCTGGGGGCCTGGCACTGACACTGGGGCAAACTCAGTGTGGGGGCTGCTCTCACCATGCAGCAGATACAAACCTCAGTGAAGAAGACGAAACAGACATGCCTGGGAAGAAAGGATCACACCCCAAATGACAGGGAAGAGACCAGGACAATGCAAAAAAATGAGGCAGGGGAGGAGAGGAGAGGGGAGGGGAGGGAAGGGGAAGGGAGAGGAGGAGGGAGGGAGATAAGAAAATGAAGCAGGGCTGGTCCTGTGGCGCAGTAGGTTAATCTTCCACCTGAAGCACTGGCATCCCATATGGGCACCAGTTCTAGTCCCAGCTGTTCCGA
The DNA here is from genome assembly GCF_964237555.1 of Oryctolagus cuniculus. Taxonomy (NCBI): domain Eukaryota; kingdom Metazoa; phylum Chordata; class Mammalia; order Lagomorpha; family Leporidae; genus Oryctolagus; species Oryctolagus cuniculus. The sequence continues at coordinate 53,809,944 of NC_091444.1, forward strand.
TTCCAGTTCAGCGCTCTCCTATGGCCTGGGAAAGTAGTAGAAGATGGCTCAAGTGCTTGGGCCGCTGCACCCACAAGGGAGACCTGGAAGAATCTCCTGGCTTTGGATTGGCCCAGCTCCAGCCGTTGCGGCCATCTGGGGAGTGAACCAGTGGAGGGAAGACCTTTCTCTCTGTCTCTCCTTCTCACTGTCTATAACTCTACCTCTCAAAGAAATAAATCAAATCTTTAAAAAATCATAAAATACAGGATGTTCAGGTATGCTAAAATTAAAATAGTGTTTCTAGTTTCAAGTGTCAACAAAAGTCCTGATAATTCTCAGGATGTTCATTGAAGCTGAGCTTCTGTTCTCTCCCTCTCTTCTCCCCTCTTCCATTCCTTCCTTCTTCTTCTTCTTCTTCTTTTTTTTTTTTTTTTAAGATTTATTTATTTGAAAGTCAGAGTTACACAGAGAGAGGAGAGGCAGAGAGACAGAAAAAGAGAAAGAGAGAGAGGTCTTCCATCCACTGGTTCACTCCCCAGTTGGCCGCAATTGGGCCCAATTGGCTGGAGCTGCACTGATCTGAAGCCAAGAGCCAGGAGCTTCTTCTGGGTCTTCCACGTGGGTGCAGGGGCCCAAAGACTTGGGCCATCTTCTACTGCTTTCCCAGGCCACAGCAGAGAGCTGGATCAGAAATGGAGCAGCCAGGACTTGAACCAGCACCCAAATGAGATGCTGGCACTGCAGGTGGCGGCTTTATCTGCTATGCCACAGCGCCAGCCCCAACATTCCTTCCTTCTTGTCTCCCTCTCTAGCTTTCTGCCCTTGTAGGCCATTTCCCCAGGAAAGAACATAAGCCACCTGCCAGCTTGCAGCTTGTGGAGAAGGCCGGCGCTGGGATTCACACGTTACCTGCAGTCTCCCTCCCACCCCGGAGGTTCCGTGAGTCTGTGCAAGGCTTCGCTGAAGGAGAGAGAGCACAGCTTTGAAGTCAGACAGACCTGGTTCTAACTGCCAGCTCTCCCAGACTCCAGCTGCGTGGCCTTGGGCGAGCTCCTTAACTTATGTGAGCCTAGGTTTCCTTACAGGAAAACCTGAGCCACTGCCAACTACCACGTCACTGCCGTGGGCATTCAGAAACAACTCCGAAAACACGGAGCAAGGGTGGGTGTGGAAGAGTTAAGTCCAAGTCTGCACTGCTGGGAAAGCGGGGGAGACTGGGCTGTAGAGGGTGTGGATGTGGCAGGGGGAGGCCAGCGGCCAGCGGCCGCCAGCTGGCGCCCAGAGGATCAGCCTGTGGCTGAGGGTTCCTTGGACCGCTTCACTTCCCCAGGGCTGGACTCTGCTGTGCTCTCCTTACCCTTTTGCACAGCTGGCTTCGTGTGCACACCCAGGGTCTGCACCGTGGGGTTTGCGCCCTACTACGGAGATTTCTCCTGGACTCTTCTGCTTCTCTCTGGGCTGGATCAATCCCACCTCTATTTGGACTTCCAGTTGTCCCCGTTTAATTTGCATACTCATTCATTCTGTGAGATGCTTCCTCAATGATGCTGCCAGCTTCCCACCCTCTCCTCCCAGCCTCCATGCCCTCTCCCTGAATGCCTACAGGGCCCAGGGTTACCTTGGCCTCCTGCCGTGAGCAGATTCCACCACCACCACCCCATTGATATTTATTGATGAAATGAACACACAGAATAAGGCTTTTTTTTTTTTTTCTTTAGTTAGTGCTTCTTCCAGCTCCCAGCCCTGCCTTGGACTGATGCAACCCTAGTTACTGTGCACAGTCATGGGTGCAATGCCTGTGATTTTGTCACGGGCAACAAGCAAGCTCCCCAGCTCTCAGGCAGCCATTACCAGCACCTCTGCAGATTTCTGATTTGCAAGTCTCCCTGGGGCTTGCCGGGAGATGCTCACTGTGGCTTTCTTCTGTGATTGACATAATAGTTAGCACTTGTGTCCCCCAACAGGAAATCAGTTCAAGCGTGCCCACACCCCCTGGTGAGATAGTGTCCCTTGTTAGCACCGGCTGTAAATGAGCAGTTCAAAGGCACTGAGGTTTGGCTATGGCTGCACTTGGCTTTGATCTGAATTTCCCAGATCCCCAGTCTCTGACTCTGCGGCAGGCAGCCCACAGCCCTGGAGGCGTGTGTTTGCCGCTGGCTGTGCGCATGCGCAGCCCTCCCTGGGCGCCCACCTGGTGGAGGCCAAAGGCCGCTTGTGGGAAGGGTCGCTGCTCTCCTTCCTTCCCAGAGGCAAAACCAAACAAAACCCTGTCAGACATGATAAAACCATCCTAAGTACATGAAATTAGCCGTGCAAATTGAGAAACATGAAGTTACAATTCTACCGACTGTGAAAATGGCAGGCTGCCTCAATGCGGAGAAAGTTAATAAGCACTGGGGGCCGATGCACAGGACACCTAAGTGTCCCAGGTGAGGCGAAGCCTCGGGCTGGGAAGGCCCCGCCCCCCACACTTGGAGGAGCCAGGAACACCTGCACTGCTGGCAGCCTCTCTCCTGGAGGACCTGGGAGGAAATGGGAAAACCCATTTGCCCCAAAGCGTCCCTCCCACAGTGTTCCCCTCACTACCCTACGGGTTAAAAATAAAAACAAAACGAAACATAAAATTCACTAAAACGCACACCGCGTCGCTAAACTAAAACGCACACCGGGTCGCTAAATACAGCATAAAATACAACTGTATGGTGGTGGTGGTGGGGGGGTGCTTCATGGAGTCCAGCAATGCAGCTAGCTCTTCTTCAAGCTGCACAGCGCTGGTCGCATTTCTTCTGTGTTTCTTGAGCCAGGGCGCGGGTTCTAGGAGGCAGGTCTGCAAAGGTGTGGAAAGGGGAAAGTGGGGCTCTGAGCGTGCCCTAAGCCACGGGACAAAGGCAGCGCCTTTCCCTGGGGCTTCGGGCTAACTTGTAAGTTAGTTTTTTTATTTTTTATTTTTTTTTTTTATTTTTTGACAGGCAGAGTGGACAGTGAGAGAGAGAGACAGAGAGAAAGGTCTTCCTTTTTGCCGTTGGTTCACCCTCCAATGGCCGCCGCGGCTGGCGCACTGCGGCCGGCGCACCGCGCTGATCATTGCGCTGATCCGATGGCAGGAGCCAGATACTTCTCCTGGTCTCCCATGGGTTGGAGGGCCCAAGCACCTGGGCCATCCTCCACTGCACTCCTGGGCCACAGCAGAGAGCTGGCCTGGAAGAGGGGCAACCGGGACAGAATCCAGCGCCCCAACTGGGACTAGAACCCAGCATGCCGGCGCCGCAAGGCGGAGGATTAGCCTAGTGAGCCACGGCGCTGGCCTAGTTTTTATATTTTTTTAAAATCAGCGCCTTTATATCAAAACAAATTAGCGGCTGGCGCCGTGGCTCACTAGGCTAATCCTCCGCCTAGCGGCGCCGGCACACTGGGTTCTAGTCCCGGTTGGGGTGCCGGATTCTGTCCCGGTTGCCCCTCTTCCAGGCCAGCTCTCTGCTGTGGCCAGGGAGTGTAGTGGAGGATGGCCCAGGTGCTTGGGCCCTGCACCCCATGGGAGACCAGGAAAAGCACCTGGCTCCTGGCTCCTGCCATCGGATCAGCGCGGTGCGCCGGCCGCAGCGCGCCGGCCGCAGCGCGCCGGCCGCAGCAGCCATTGGAGGGTGAACCAACGGCAAAGGAAGACCTTTCTCTCTGTCTCTCTCTCACTGTCCACTCTGCCTGTCAAAAAATAATACAAAAAAAAAAAAAACAAATTAGCATAGTACAGGGCAGAATGCAGACTGCCTGAACTTTAAGTGGCAACACAGTGTTTTCAAAGACCTGTCTCTCCTCTGGCCAGCAGGTGTGTTTACATCCTCTGGACTCCAGGGCTCCTGGCTGAGAGACCATGGGGTTTGTTTTCTTCATGGAGGGTGCAGGGAGTCTGACCTTGCTGGAATGAGGGTCCCTGGGGGTGTGTGGGGTTGGGGTGGGGGACTTGAGGAGTAGAACACTGGTATAGAGGCGGGATCAGGGTCAAGCTTGGGATGACTGAGTGGCAGCCCAGATTCTGCAACAGGAAGTGGCCCGGGCTCTGTGGGTCTCCTCCACAAGGCTTGTGGGTCTCAGCTCTTGGGCTGGGGAAGCAGACCCAGGAAAGGCTGGGAGGGGACCCTGTCGGGAGAATCGGGGGAAGGGGTGGAGAGCAGGGAGGAAAGGAGGCTCTGTAGAGGAGCGGTCACAGCTCAGAAGCAGAGAGAAGCATCCCTCCAGCCCCTCAACACGGCAGCTGTGAGCAGTTCTGCTCTAAGCCACCCACTTGGTAGCATTTTATTTATTTTTTTAAGATTTATTTATTTATTTATTTATTTATTTGAAAGGTAGAATTACAGAGAGGTGAGGGAAGGGGGTTTTCCACCCGCTGGTTCACTCCCCAGATGGCCACAATGGCCCGAGCTGTGTCAATCTGAAGCCAGGAGCAAGGAACTTCTTCCAGGTCTCCCACGTGAGTGCAGGGGCCCAGGCATTTGGTCCATCTTCCACTGCTTTCCCAGGCCACAGCAGAGAGCTGGATGGGAAGTGGAACAGCCGGAACTCAAACCGGCACCCATATGGGATGCCAGCACTGCAGGTGGAGACTTTACCTGCTACACCACAGCGCTGGCCCCCCAGGCACACTTTAAAACCACAGAATGAGAACCTGCGTGCAGCAGGTTAAACCGCAACCTGTGACCCTGGCATCCCATATCAGAGCTCTGGTTCGAGTTCCGGCTGCTCTGCTTCCAATCCAGCTCCCTGCTAAAAAAGCCTGGAAAAGCAGCGGGAGATGTCCCAAGTGCCTGGGCCCCTGCCACCCACGTGGGAGACCCAGATGGAGTTTCTGGCTTCTGGCTCCTGGCTTCAGCTGGGCTCAGCCCTGGCCACTGCAGTCATTTGGGGAGTGAACCAGCAGATGGAAGATTCTCTCTCTCTCTCTCTCTCTCTCTCTCTCTGTAGCTTGGCCTTTCAAATAAATAAAAATAAAACCTTAAAAAAAAAACCCACCCCATAGAATGTTGAATGAAAGGATTTAAAAATATTCTAGCCCAATTCGTTCATGTTGCCACTGGGAAAACTGAAGTTTAAAACATTTAAGTGACTTGTAGGCAGTCACACCTAATTAGTGGCAGTTATATTTTTAATATTAGCAAGATTATTAAAGATTATATAATGAAGTTGCAATGCATAGCAGTATGAAGCATTATTCTGCTGAAGCTAAACAAATTAAAAAAAAAAAAACAACTTAAAAGCAAAAAGGTTAAAACCATAGTAAGGAACAAGAGAGATTGCTGATCAGGTCAGCATCTGGACTCAGTGAGCAAATGAGTTTGTTGTCCCCAGATTAGTCTGCAGGGTTCAAGGACATCAGAGCAGTGTGAGCTCTGAGCTGTGTTTTCTTCATTTTGGACCAAACCAGATTTAAAATGACTGTTACAGTCCCTGAGAACATTTTATTTAAAAAACAGAAAGGGAATTAAAAATAAAAAAGCTCATGCCACTTGAATTTGTACTGCCTGACTTTTTTGCCTACAAACTGGAAACTTCACCTCATTACAAAGATGCAAGGCAGAGAGGCCAAACCCAGGGTAGGGAACAAGCCATTCTGAAGAGGAGGCCTTCACAGGCGGGCGGGGCTCTGCCCAGCGGCGGCCTGGGGAGTTTCCATGGTGTCTTTCTGGTGTGCTGGGCTGGAATGGGGAATTCACGCACTGCGTTCTCAAACAGACCAGCCTTGCAGTCCTTCTCCCTCTGCCCCTGTCTCTGTCAGCCATCCCCAAATGGCAAAAACTAGGTGCGCACACTGACTGCATGATGAGAAAAATAAAAGGCTCCACTCCAAATTGCCTGCTAATTATTCTAGGGACATGCTTCCTGTCAATCTCTTATTAATTATCCAGGGGAAGTGATTCTGCAAAGCAACACACAGTGAAATGATTCATCTGACATAACTTCCTTCATTTCTCTTCCAACTGAAACAATTCCAGGAGTCTCGGCAAGCAATAGAGTTGGGAGAAAACCCAACCGACTGTCCCCGACACACAGCCGAGCTCGGGGCTGCACCATAGCAGAGGGCTGAGCGTGGGGCTGAGGTATATTCCCTTCTCCCAGATGTTCGTCATAAATACTGGGCTCCATGGATAAACTCTAATAAATGACTGATGGCACTTTCGCCACTCACGATGACAAGATAAGTGAGAGCTCTGCAGAGTCTCAACTCTATTTTTTTTAATCCTGTAAATTAAAAAAAAATTGTAAGCTGTAGACTTAAAAATAGTATTTGGGTACTTGTTTAAGATAAGCAAAAATGTGTTATACATTTGTTGTCAATTTACACTGTCTTCTACACCCTAACCTTGCTATAGGTGCCAAGTTATCTTAACCATAGATAGATATCGTCCTACTGCTTCTACTATCTAAGCTTTGTTTTTCTTTTGTCTTTTTCTGTCCCACTTTCTTCCCTGTAAGATAAGTGCATGTTTAGCTACTCCTCTAAGTTACTTCAGCCAGGTGAAAACCAGAAGGCAGAGATCACAGGTAACAGAAGTGCTCTTTTAAATGTGCAGACTGAATTCAAGAGAAAGACACCAGGAAAAGATAGGGAAGCTGTGCCCACACCACATGACTAAAAATACACGGGCCCATAACCACAGGCAGTGGCTGGGTGTGCAGAATTTCAGGAGCACTTAAAAAAGATTTCATCAGTCATTCAAAGGCATGGATTTTAAATGCAATTACTGTGTATAATTAGCTGTTTCATCTTCAGTGTCAGTGAATTTGGAATTTAATCTCTGATTGCACAAAATAGAATACTAAGCAGCTTACCCCAGAGAAGGGCTGCTCTGGTTGTCTATTGGTGGCTGGGTAATGTGGCCACACTGCATACAGCCATCACGGGACAGTGGGTACAGAGTGAGGGAGGGAGACCCAGTACTGGCTCTTGCCAGACACGCTGGTGCCTTTGAACTCGTAATGAAGACACGGCTCATGAGTCATCTCCTCTCAGAAAGAATCTCACCCCATGTCCGCGCCTGTGCCAGGTGGAGGTGACCACTTCCGGCTCAGGTGCAGCGGTGAACACAGGCTGTGCTGCGTTTCTCCCTGTGACTGCTTTTCTTACATGCTTATGAGCTTCTTGAGGGCAGGGACCATGTATTTTTTTATTTTTAAATATTTATTTATTTTATTTGAAAGGCAGAGTTACAGAGAGGCTGAGGCAGAGAGAGAGAGAGAAAGAGAGAGAGAGAGAGAGAGAGAGAGAGAGGTCTTCCTTCTGCTGGTTCACTCCCCAGATGGCCACAATTGCTGGAGCTACGCCGCTCTGAAGCCAGGAGCCAGGAGCTTATTTTGGGTCTCCCATGCAGGGTACAGGGGCCCAAGGATTTAGGCCGTCTTCCACTGCTCTCCCAGGACATAGCAGAGAGCTGGATCGGAAGTGGAGCAGCCGGGACTCAAACCGGGATGCCAGCACTTCAGGCGGTGGCTTTACCCACTACGCCACAGTGCTGGCCCCTAGGGACCAGCTCTTTTTAAACTTTGTGATTTTCCATGGAGCACAGGGCCTGGCCCACCACAGCATTCAATAGGTGAATGAATGAATGAATGAATGAGCCACCAGTTGATGTCAGCCAGAGGCCAGATACACAAAAAGGAGCAGTTTATTTTAATAGCTATTTTCTATATCTATAAAGAAAAATAAATTATCCAAAGTATATTGATTTAGCAGTTCTTCTCCGAGACAGACTGTCAGAAAAGCCCAATTTTTCCACAGGCCGGGTGGTGCCCACTCAGCTCTGCAGCCCGACACATGTAACTGCAGAGGGTTCCCGGAGCTGCAGACTTTCGGCAACACAGCCTCCATCGGCAGGCTGCCTGGTGGACAGCTGTGGACAGCCAAGTCCAACAAAGCCATGAGATGGGCGTGGAACTTTCTGAGAAAAAATTCATGCTCAATCCAAGTACCAGAGTGACTCACTCGATAGCAATCTTTATCAACGTACGGGGATGGGCGTGCCGTGAAGCAGTTAGGGTGCTGCTTAGGGTCACTTCACCCCTTCTAGGACTGCCTGGGCTTGAATCCCAGCTCTGCACCTGACTCCAGCAAATAATGGCTCAAGTGGCTGAGTCCCTACCACCCAAAGGGAGGACCTGGACTGAGTTCTTGTCTCCAGGTTTGGCCTGGCCCAGCCTCAACCACTGCAGGTATTTGGGGAGTGAACTAGTGGGTGGGAGCTCACTGTATCTTTCTCTTTCTCTCTCTCTCTCTCTTTCTCTCTCTCTCTCTCTCTCTCTTTTTTGTTCTGTGTGTCTCTCTGGCTTTAAAATAAATAAAATAAATTTTAAAAAATAAAATAATGTATGAATAAAGATAGGCTATCAAGTTCAAGCAATGCTCCATGGATTGACCTTAAACCTAGTTTTGGTTGATGATTTATGTACGAATCTTTTCAGTCATTTCTGGAAGATAGGCTTCCCAAGGACAAGAATTGTGTCTGTGGTGTCTCCAGTTCAATAAGCACTTCCCAAGTGACTGAATTTATATGGATATCAGTCACTGGGATAAAAGTTGGCAATGAAAAAAAAAGTGAGGGGCTGGCACTGTGGAGTAGCAGGTAAAACTGCTGCCTGCAGTGCCAGCATCCCAAATGGGCACTGATTCGAGTCCCGGCTGCTCCACTTCTGATCCAGCTCTCTGTTATGGCCTGAGAAAGCAGTGGAAGATAGCTCAAGTCCTTGTTCCCCTGCACCCACACGGGAGACCCAAAAGAAGCCCCTGGCTCCTGGCTTTGCATCGGCGCAGCTCAGCCGGTTGCAGCCATTCTGGGAAGTGAACCAGCAGATGGAAGACCTGTCTCTCTCTCTCTCTCTCTACCTCTCTGTAACTTTGCCTTTCAAATAAATAAAATAAATGTTTTTTTTAAAAGTTAGGATTGGCTTTAAAAAAAAAAGTGAGCTACTTTCTTGTCTCCAGAAAACGTTTGTTCAATGAGCCACCCATGCAAAGAGCACAGATATCATAGACATAAAAAGACTGATGGTTTCATCGTAATGATTTGTAAACCCAAACAGTAAAAGAAAGCCCCTGACACTTGTACAGAACCTCAAACAAGAACAATTTCACTCAAAACACATCCCAAGGTTTTCCTAATCACGTCTTTCCCTTAGCTCCGGGGAAAGGCAGCAAGTCCTCTCAGAGCCCCAGGGCAGGCCTCTAACTCACTCTGGCAGTCGCCTGGCCACACCTGGAACTGTTTCTCATGGGACATAGGCTGCTGAGAGTAAAGACCCTGGGATGTGGGCAAGTGGAACGGGCCATCTCACAGGCCCTGCACTCTGAGCTAAGCGTGGGCAACCTTCTGCAGCTTGGACAGGTGTAGCACCTGTGGAATGTGTGAGCCTCACCCCGATGCCCACTGTGGGAATGAGGGGAGCGGCCCAAAACAGAGCCCACCTTGGTTTCAAAAGAAATGGTGACATGAACAGTGTATGATTTCCCCCATGAATTTCCTGGCCAAATAACTCATTCCAAAGTGTGGGAGAGAAAGATCATCAAATCAGCCTGCTCTCGTTTATCACGATTGCAAAAGAGACATGGGGAAGAGGAATCAGGGCAGGGGAGGGGGACATTCCTATTTTTCCTGTGCTCAGGCCCCAGCCCCAGCCACTTTGAGAATAACAGAAGCTCTGCGTGCAGAGCTGGTTTATCTGACTCTCAGGGTGGTGCCAGGGAGCACAGAGCCCTAACTCTGCAGCCACCTCTCAAGGCGCTGCAGACTCCTGGGCAGCTGCAGCAGGTGGCACAGACCTGGCACTTGTCGGACACAGGCCTCATGCCCATGCATCACTCACCCTGTGTGTGCATGTATATATTGTACACATGTGTGTACATATGTGTTGGGGGAAAGTGGCACCTTGGAGATAGTGCTCTGGCCAATGTGTGTGTGCACATAGACATATGCATGTGTGTGCATGTCAGTGTGTATGTGTGGCTGCAGGGCATGTGCTGAGGGACAAAGATTTAGAGGCAGGAGAAGAGAGACAAGGGCTAATTCCCAGCAGTTATTCCCCCTCCAATCTGAGGCAAGTCCTTTAGCCTAAGACTTTGTTTTTCATTCATACAAACATGCCAGTAAAAAAACACTATGTTGGCTCCTCTACAGAGCTCACTAAAGCCCTCCCCCGATGGCAATGTCTGCAGAATATGCTAAGTGCTATTACTTTTGTGCTTCTCTTATCTCTTCGCCACAGCCACATCCAATGGTTAGACTGCATGGTAGAGCCAACTGCCCAGAGCTTGGGCTGTAGGCCGTGAAAAATAGACTTCCGGGTTCCCTGGCCAGGGTGCACTGGTTCTCACTCTTGCATGGGATTCTTATTAACACGCAGCTGGCTCGGGGACAGGACATAGGGTCTGTTTCTAGCACCCTGTCTGCCCTGTGTATAGCTACCCTCACTATTCATCAAGCCAACATGTGCCTGCACATGCATTCCCACCTGATCACTGAAAACATTGGTGTTTGTGAACTCCCTCGAGAGCTCTCTCCAAAAGCCGTTCTCTGTGTGAGAGTAGTAGCATCGATAAGGTGTACTGATCACACGCTCTGCCAAACATACAGCAGACTTTATCTTACTTAATCCTTGCAACATTCCTTAAATTGAGCCGTATTACCTCCAGTTTACAGATGAGGAAATTGAGGCCTGGAGAGGTTGTGTTCTTATCCAAGATCACACAGCAACTGAACAATAGGTAAAAGGTCTGGCCCCAGTGGAACCCTCGTCGTGGTGCTTGGCTGGCTTTTGGGCTTCCAGTCCATGGAGACACTGGAGTTTGGGGGAAGGGAAGAAATGGAGGATTGAAAAACTCTTCATGCGCCAACCAAGCCCCAGATTGTTGTCCAAAGGCCCCTTTCCACATCCTTGCATGTGCCTATTTTTTCTCCATAGCCCCTATAAGAAAGGGATCAAGAGTCCAATGAAATGCTATCCCCAGTATGGTCCAGCTTCTCTGCCATTGGCCCTGCACCAACTGCTAGGCTGCCCCTTGCTGCCTCTCCCATCCTGCCGGGGCAAAGTGTCACCTTGGGGTCAGCGTGCCCCAGCCGGTCTATGTGGAGTACAGAGAAGAAAGCTCTCCTCTGGACACACAGCTAAGCGAGGAGAAATAGAAATGGGCTCAGGGGACCCCTCGGGGTTGCACCCTACCCTTGCTGCTCACATCCATGCTGCACGTGGCCGATTAGTGCTACTTCCTTGCACTCCACAGGACAGGGCATTGTACTGGAGCAATAAGGCCCCAGGTCTGCCCCGACCCAGGAGCATGCTGCTAGTGCAGAGATTAGCATTTGGCCCTAGTTCTGAGGCCAACTTGGCCATGCCCACAAAGTCATTGACCTTCCCAGGAGGTCAGATTTCTTAGTCTTTAAGTGAAATTAGAGAGGCCAGCGTTGTTGTATAACAGGTGAAGCCACCACCTGCTACACTGTCATCCGATGTGGGCGCTGGCTCATGTTTTGGCTGCTCTGCTTCCGGTCCAGCTCCCTGCTAATGGCCTGGAGAAAGCAGCAGAAGATGGCTCAAGTCCTTGGGCCCCTATCACCCATGTGGGAGACCCTGATGAAGCTCCAGGCTCCTGGCTTTGGGCTGGCTCAGCCCTGGCCATTGCAGCCATCTGGGGAAGAAACCAGTGGCTGGGAGATCTCTCTCTCTTGCTCTCACTCTCTCTCACTGTCTCTCCATATCTGCCTTTCAAATAAATAACTAAATCTTAAAATAGAAGCTCGGGTTTCATTCCAAGTCTAAATGTTCCTTTCAGTTGTAAAGGAATTCATTCTCCTTGGGTTCATCAGGAGGGGGCCTTCTCCAGTGGGGCTGGTTGGTCAAAGAGCTCTGGGGTAGGAGTGAGGGGCGGTCAGGCTCACTCAGGGAGCCACGGGTTGTGGAACAGAAATGGGATTGTTAACAGCAGCTGGCAGAGTGAGGAAGCAGCACTCTTGGGAGTCCCAACCCAGAGGCAGATTCCATGGCTGCAAAACCCTCAGGGCTCTTAACATGTTTCCAAAGAACAAGGCCCAAGCAAGACCCCACCAACAGTACTCTCACAGTGGAGTTCTGTGGCCAAGGTCACTCTGGGGACAGTGGCTTTTTTTCTCCATCACCCATCATGGTCATTCATGATCTGGCAAATTTAATAATACTCCCACCACAACCCTGCCTGCCCTCAACCAAGGAGCTCCTCTGCACATTTAAGCTGCTCAGACTCTTCACTGTGATTAACTGCTATAGCAACTGCACAGCAATCTGGAGGGTTTTGCACAGGGGAGACAACTGATCTACCATGCAGATGGGGTGAGAAGGAAGGACTGTTAGATGGAGGCTCCCTTCGCCTGCTTGCATGCGGTGCTTTTCAATGTCAAAATGTGCCAAGATGAGAGCGGAGATCAAGTCAGGGAGCAGCAGATAAAGATTTCCAGAAAGCGAGGAAGAGGCCTCTCATGGCTGAGGGTTGACGAGGTTTGCTTATTGTTGGCTTGTAGTCGGCAGCGGATGGAGATTCTTGGAGCAGGTGAGAGAGCAGACCATAAACAGGGCCAAATTCCAGCCGTTTTCGTCCTCTGGCTGTCACAGGGTAACAGGGCGATTGGAGGGCGTGGGGAGGGAAGATACATGCAATCAGAGAGGCAACTCTCAGCTCCAAGCTGCCTGCCCTGTCTCTTCAGAAATCGGTCCTGTAACACGGAGGAGCAGACATCTAACCCTTCTGAAATCTCCTCAAGTGTTTTGAATAGAACAAACACCTATTTCGTGGAGGAAATGTGTGTTCGAAGATCACAGCCACAGGACGCACTGACGTGTGGGCACCTAAGTGTTTTTGGGAAAGGAAAAGAGCTATTCAGCATTCGAGATTCAGGAATGCCTGTTGACATATTAAGGAAACAGCCTCCAGGGACAGCTGACAAGCCTCCAAGCATCACCAAGGGAACAGTGACGCAGACGCACTCCGTTGTCACAGGCTGGCACGCGGCCAGGCTCCCTCGCCTGGCGGCTGATGTAATGCTAATCTGTATCTGGGTTAGCCTTGCTTAGATAGCAACTCAAGCAACTCAGTCGGCTGCAATCAATAGCAGGCTCCTTTTATAGAAGACAGCAAAGAAAAAAAATACATATCCATATATATATAAAGAGAAAGCGAGAGCTAACTCCGGAATCCATCATGCTGAAAAGCTATTTGTGGTGCAAAAAAAAAAAAAAAAAAAAAAAACAAAACCAGGGAAAGACAGGTCTAAGGTAAACCCCAGGAGCGCAGTAAGGTGCACACACTGGCTCCACGTGGGGTGAGCCCAGTTGTCTGCCATGCACATTCCCCTTTTGTAGCAACACCAGTACCCTCCCCCCTTTTTTTAGAGCATAACCAAGGAATGTGCCTAATTCCCAGCTGAGCTAAATAATGATGCAAGAAAACAGAAGACATTAGGTGAGAATGTGAACATAATGATCTTTTTCATTATGGAATAAATGGGCTGATTCCTTTTAAAGCTAGGCATAAAGTGTCACTTGTTAAAAACTTCTGTCTTGGAGACCTCTGCCTTTCAGTTACTGGAGAATAAATAATAAGAATCATAATTACACAGATTTTAATCCGTCTTGGATGGAATGCATATGTGCTGAGGGCCTACTCGTCAGCCTCTCCCAGGCAGAGCAATTTGAACTGTCCCAGTGCAATAGAAGATAACCCTTTCTGAAAACTCACTTCAGTTATGCATATTCTTATTTCTCTACTGGATTATGCTTAGATGGAAGGAATCTAGATTGGGCTGCATGGAAGACCCTGAGCAGACAGCTTCCTGGTCCCGAGGCCATCACATCCAGGGCATGGGGGTGGAGGGAATGCCAGAAGGTGATGACTTAAGGCAACAGGCACCTGCACAAAGCCCCCAAGGGTGGCAGGGATGTGACAGGAATGACACAGCTTTCATCTTCTCCGTGTTTATAGCATTTTTCTTTAAAGGTAGTTTTGTTTTCAATTTATGAGAAATTTAAGGACAAACATCAGGGGTTCTATGAACCATCTGAATTTATATGAAAAGGTGAGAACCACATATGTATTTTTCTGGGGGAGGGCTCAGGGATTTCATTAGACCCTCGAAAGGATCCAAGAGCTCCTATCTCAAAGTGAAAACCGGCAAATTTGAAGGAGTTCAAAATCCTTTGGAAATCTGATCTCCATCCTCCCAGTGAGATCATTTATTTACAGGTAGAGAAAGTGGGAAGCTGAGAGGCCACGTTACTAGCCCAAGGTCAGTGAAGTGGCAGGCCTATTATTATCTAGGCCACTAGATCATGGGTTTCTACGGCACATCCATTAGACAGGGAGGGCTCATTAGAGCGGTGCTCCTGAGGGTGGGGCCGGGGTGGGGGCTCAGAACCCCTGCCCATGAGCTCAGTTTCAAGTTCACGGGTAACGTCACTCTCCAGCATCTCCATGCCCAACCCCCCTCCCTCCACACACTCCTGCTGCCCCAAATCTCCCTGCAGGCAGGTCAGGGACAGAAGACTCAGCCTCGGTAGTTTAACCTCTTAACAGTTTCCCAGCAGAACACCATTTGAGTGTCTCCTTTCTTTGAGAAGGCAATATTTGCTTCAGAATATTGAAACACTTCCTATCTGTCAGGAAGGACACAGAACCGGAAATGAGAGGACACAGATGTGAAGGAACTGCTCAGCCTTGTAGAGAACAGATTCCAAGTTCAGTTCTCCAGGCTCACAGCCCTGTGTGTGTTACATTGGCTTCCACCAATCCAGCTTGTGAAGAGTCACGCATTCTCTGAGCACAATACCTCGTGCTCAGGGTAAAGACCCTAATCAATGACCCAGGAAAGTCCATTCCAGCTAAGAAAAAGGGTATGGGCTGGGGCTGGCACTGTGGCATAGCGAGTAAAGTCACCGCTTGCAGTGGTGGCATCCCATATGAGCGCTGGTTCGAGTCCTGGCTGCTCCACTTCCCATCCAGCTCTCTGCTGTGGCCTGGGAAAGCAGTAGAAGATGGCCCAAGTCCTTTGGTCCCTGCACCTGCATGGGAGACCCGGAAGAAGCTCCTGGCTCCTGGCATGGGCTGAAAGTATGAGGGTGAAGATTCTGTCCTTTCTTGAAGCAATAATATTTATGTCATTTTTGTGGTTATAAAATAATATTTCTTCATTGTAGAAAATCGGGGGGAGGGAGAGTAAAAAAAAGAAGGGAGATATATCTGTTATCCCATCTCTCCTAGATGCCATCCTAAATAAACAAATACCTTGGGCATTTGGACTGGGTCCTCCTCTTTCGAAATGACCCTGAAGAAGTCACAAACCCCTGGTTTCTTGCCTCTTATTAGGAAGCTCGGCCATTTGGGGGGTGAACCAATGGAAGGAAGACCTTTTTCTCTCTCTCTCTCATTGTCTAACTCTGCCTGTCAAAAAAAAAAAGATTATGGATTTGGAAATAATTTGTAAATCACACAGATCCATGCGACAAAGATGAGAGACTCATACCATCGTCCTGGTTGCTTTGCCCTCATCACACTCACAGCTGTTAAGAACTATCTCTTGGGGCAGGCATTGGCCATAGCCCTGGGGATGCCCAGATCCAGTGTCTGAGTGCCTAGGTTCAAGTCCAGGCTCTGCTCCCACTTACCTAAGCATTCTGGGAGGCAGCAGGTGGCGGCTCAAGTAGTTAGGTCCCTGCCACACATGTGGGAGAACTGGATTGAATTCTAGGCTCCTGGCTGTGGTCTGGCCCAGCTCTGGCTGCTGCAGGCATTTGGGGAGTGAATCAGCAGATGGGAGCTCTCTATTTGCTCATCTGTCTCTGTCTCTCTCTGCCTTTCAAATAAACACAACAAATTCTAAGTTATCTTTTAAAAATATTTATTTATTTATTTATTTATTCGAAGAGGAAAGTGATGGGGAGGGAGAGAGGGAGAGAGGGAGAGAGGGAGAGAGGGAGAGAGGGAGAGAGGGAGAGAGAGAGAGAGAGATCTTCTACCTGCTGATTCATCCTTCAAAGGCCAAGGCAGGTCCACATTGAAGCCAGGGGGCTGGAACTTATCCAGGTCTCTCATGTGGACAGCAGGGGCCCAAATACTTGGGCCACCTTGAACTGCTTCACAGGTGCATTAGCAGGGAGCTGGGTCAGAAGCAGAACAGAAGGGACTCCAACCACTTATGTAGCACAGGGGCATTGCAGATGGCTGCACCACAGTGCTGTCCTCCAGCTACCCTTAAAAGCATGGTTTCCTGTGCTGAACCCCTGCTGTAGAATTTACCATGGCTCCCCAAGGACTGTATGTCTCATGTCAAAATGTCCCTAGTCAGACTTCTAGATGCTTTTTCAGTTCACAACCTGATCTTGCCTTCGTTGCCCCAAAGCTTGCTCCTTATTGATCTTTGACACAAACTACTCCACCCAAGTAACTCTCAACATCATTGCACACATATCGCTCATTCTGGATTCTGAAACTTTCTATATGTGTTCCCTCATCAGTGGCTTTTCAGCCCACCTCAAAATGCAGATCCCTTCTAATGCTTCATTTAATATCACTTCCATCAAAAGGCAGTCTGCCGGGCGGATGGGGTAACCTGTTCAGTGCTATCAGAGCTAGCCTTATGCACAATAATTACAGGACACAACACTGAAATTTGTATCCATCTTCTGTTTTTTCTTTTCTGCAAAGTTTCATCTTAATTCTCTATATCTTTTTTCCAAAATGCTTAAAAAATAGATTTTGCAAAACATTGGACATGAATGTCACTTGTTGTGTATGAATTTGCTAAGAAATAGGATGTACCACAGCTGTTATTTTTTTCCACATACCCTACTCAATCTGCCATGCATTTACTGTGTTTTATAAATATGTGACATATTTGAAAATATATTGTTCACATATCTTGCATGTTTTCCATTCAAAACATGCTAAAAATATGAGCATAGAATCCATTTGTCAACATGGCTTTCCAAAACAAAAAGACCCCTTCATTTAAAAATCCCAAGAAAGTTCGGATCAAACAGTTTATTAGACTTTCTGTTTCTTACTTTCCTAGGTTTGTTTGTGGTCATCCCAAAAAGTTCATGGAGAAATGGGATTAAGAGACAAGTGTATTTGGATGCAAAAATATTTTGAAACCCACGCCTACAAGGCATCTTAAAAAAGTTCATGAAAAACGCGTACTATGAAAAAACTATAATGAATTGCAAAATGTTTTTACACTAAAAGAAGCACATCTTTTCATTCCATTTTTCCATGAAACTTTTGAAGTACCCTCATATGTGTCCCTGGCTCACGTGTGAATTGTACTGGAAGCATTTCAGATACAAAAATATCAGACACGTGACTCAAAAGCAAGGTGGTTTGCTCATATTGCTTCATGTTCTGGAACCTATGTTTATCCTGATACAGGCACACATGAGAGAGAATCTGGGTTCTCTGCTAAGCTAATTTTTTTCTGACGAGTCAGCAACGTGCCCATGAGATAGTGCTACTGGACTGTTTCCATGAACCGAAAGCTTTGAGGTATGCAAATCATAACCTAAGCTGGCTTCCATGTCATTAAAAATGCTTGTGTTCATTTCATGGAAACAACAGCAGCCCTGGATTGACATTTAAATAATGGCGCTTCCTGGAGAATTTAGAATCCAGGCACAGCCTTGTGGCCATTACACAGTTGGGGGAACTAAAAAGAAGGTGGGACATGTAGACCATAGAATCTGAAAATCCTTAAAAAAAAAAAAAAAGACAAACTTGTCCTCTCTAAGTCAAAAGAATAAGTCAGTGGCTGAACCAGGAACATGAGCCTATGTTCTCCAATTCTTTCATTTTTAAATTCTCTTCATTTTTATAAAGTACATCTGTCAGTTGCTTTTAAGTACGGGCAAAATTATCCTAAGAAATCTATAGAGCAGATCTCATATATTTTCAACAGAAATAAGCGTTGCAATGACAAGCACTATTATTACAGTATTATTTGTTACATGTTTATTTCCTGCATTAATCTGATCTTAACACATTATCAGCCAAGGCTCTCCTTGCAGGAGGGAGGCCTGCTCTGCAGGCAGCCGACCAGCAAAGCTGTCTCCCTGGCCCCAGACTGAGCCGCCTTCCTTCTGTGCAGCTGCGCGCAGCTGAGAGGGACTCCACGTGATCTCCCTGCTATCTCACTTCCTTTGTGTGCTGGGTAGAGACACACACAGGGGACAAGGGAAACCAGCGGTGGAGGCTCCTTGACAGATCTTTGACCCAGTCCTCAACTTTGGGGTAAAGCTTTGAAGGCTGTTTGGAAGGAGCTGCAGAGAAAAAAATGCAATGTCCCAGATTTGAGGAGCAACGTGGGCTGATCTGCTGAGAATGTCTCACTGTGGATCCCTGGGGAAAAAAACTCACGTCCAGCTTGTGAGATAGCAGCGTATTGTGAACCACCAGCCCCTTGGCGATCTGCGTCAGGACAATGAGACCTTTGTACCCACAGTGTTTCTGCCCCAGCCCTCGCTGCCCGTCCTCGCATTCTGCCTGCTCAGCAGCCCGGCCAGGGAAGGCGGGTCTCGTTCCCCCACTCTGCACTTGGGGAAGGCTCTCTCAGCTGTGGTAGGAGGATTGGAATTTGAGTCCTGATTCCCTAGCTCCTTTTTCTTTCAGTCCCTGCGTTCTTTCGACTGCTACCCATCCTCATTCTCCTCCACCCCAACCTGTGAAGACCCAGGGAGCAAAAACAATGACAAAATGGAATTTTGTATCTCAAAAGCATGAACACATTTCCAATCACTAAATTCTCCGTGTCCATCCATTATTTTCCTATTGCGCGCCTATTGCTCTGCTACGCATGATGACAAAATGAAAGATCCACAAGACAAGTTTCCTGTCCACAAGTAGTTGATTGTGGCCGGCAGAATTCCAAGACGACCCTCTGTCCCTCACCGCCCCCCTCCCATCTTCTTTAAACCCTCGAGGATGAGAAGGACCTCAATCTTCTAACCAGGAGAATATAGATAGAGGGGGATATTGCTCCCGTGGTCAGGTTATGTTATAAGGCAAAGGCGAAGGGATTTTGCAGATCTAATTATGATCTCTAATGAGTTGACTTCAAGTTAATAAAAGGGGCGATTAATCTGGGTGGGTCTGTCCTAATCAGATAAACCGTTGAAGAAAGGTCCAGAGGTCAGACACATGGAGCCGCCGATTCCTGCTGTCTCGTGCTGGCCTTGAAGAAGCAAACCCCAGGAGTCATGCGGCTTCCCTGTGGGCTGGGGAGAGGACTACGAGGCTGAGGCAAGGCCTGAGCCCTGTGCCAACCTTTGAGCCGGGCACCCAGGTAGTCCTGCCTGGACTCCCCGCCCACGGAAGCTAGGAGACAGTGGATGTGTGCCGTTTAGATGAGTTAAGTTTGTTATGTGGCGCTTACGATCTAGGAAGGAGCTGCTATTCAGCCTAATTTAGCAAGTATCTATAAAAGCTAAGATTTGTTAAAAAAAAAAAGGAACTTTTTTTTCCTTCTTGGTGTCTTACGTCAATAAGATGTAAAGGTGATATGCAACACTAATAAGCATGCCACGGTGATAAGACCAGCCTTGTCATTTTCGCAGCTATAGTGACAGCTATATTTTCTCCCTTTCTCTCCATCTCACACACACAGTTGCTCAACCAACTGCTAATGGAAAGGTCCTACTGGAACATCAGCAGTCACATTTAGAAGCATCAGATAGCTATTCCAAGAAGGCATTTTTAATTTCTCTCACAGCTAGACCTGTCACTTCGGATGGGAAGAAGTGAGTACTATGCCAAACCACAGGAAAAGCTTTCTCTAGAACACTGGATTTCAATAGGCACTCATGTTCTCTCTTAGGGCAATGCCTTAAATAGTGCCTGGCAATTAGTAGGAACACAGGAAGTGCATAGTAGGCTCCCGGCAAATACCGAATATACCAAAGTAACATCAGCGCCTGAAAATAATCTTCATTTTAAGATGACAGATGAAATGTTAGTCTATCAAGCACTTATCCATGGATTTGGCCCCAAAGCTTACATTTTAGTTATCCTTTGCATTATTGACTTTATTAACAATGTGTTGAGTTTTCTTGTGGCTGCTGTGCTGGCTGGTTGCTAGAATGAGGTGGGGGGTGAGGGAACAGGAGAGAGGTGGGCGGGGGCAACACAGAAACCCCGGGCGGGGGCAACACAGAAACCCCAGCCAGGTAGAAGGTGTTCCGGGCCTGCTCTGAACAAGTCCTAATACACCTGGAAGACAAAGCAGCTGATACAGTACAGGATGCAACTGAGCACACAGATAGAGAACAGAAAAAAATGCACTTCTGTGTGCTTTGCTCTGGGGGGCCCAGTTGGACAGCAATGCAGAAGCTGTAATTGGAGCAGCCTGGGCTGTGGCCACGTGACAGCTTCCCAGGACCACCAGAAACAGGCCCTGCCACTCGCGAGCCCCATGAGCTCGGCCAGGCCCGAATCTTGGTTCCCTCCTTTGAAAACCTGGGCTAACTATGGTGGTGACGTCACAGGGTCCTGGGGCTAGGGTGACTGTGAAGTTCCAGCTGGGGTAACGAAGTTGTGCCCAGCAGATATTGGGGATTATTATTTAGGAAGGGAAATCTAAGAGCTAAGTGACAGGAGTGAAGGGCTGAATGCTACAAAGACGGGGGAGTGTTTCCCAGTC
This sequence comes from Oryctolagus cuniculus, assembly GCF_964237555.1. Taxonomy (NCBI): domain Eukaryota; kingdom Metazoa; phylum Chordata; class Mammalia; order Lagomorpha; family Leporidae; genus Oryctolagus; species Oryctolagus cuniculus. The sequence continues at coordinate 53,830,613 of NC_091444.1, forward strand.
CCGTGCTCATTCCAGAAGATTCCATGCTCATCCTTTTGATGCCACTCACGTCCGTGCCAACTGCTGTTGACAGACAGCACCGAGACTCCAGAGCCCTGGGCAGGCAGAGCCCACGTGCTGTGCAGGGGCTCCGCCTTCATCCCTGTCCCCACCTGCCCTGGCAGTGGCAGTAGCAGTGGCCAGGCCTTTTCTAACGTCTCATTCTTCCCTGTTGTCAGCCCCAGACCCCGGCTCCCTTCTGTCCTCAGTAGCCGCCCTGTGGGTGCCTCCCATGTTGCTTTTTGTTCAGTGCCTCTGTGAGGACTGGGACTCACTCTACTCTTGTAGGCTCTGGAGTAGCTTTGGGCCACCCGAGGGCATCCAGGTCAAAGCAGGCCAGGCTTGGCAACTGACGGGGCGTGGTGCTTAGAGGGGAGTCCAAGAGTGTGGCTTCCTCCAAGCAGAGAAAGCCAAAAGCCCCCTGAGCCCACCTGACTTTGAAATGTGAAAATGACGCCAGGGTGAGAAACACAACAGCAAGCGGACGGGCGAGGAGGCGGGACACGGTGGCCGTGCGGTCGGCAGGGCCCAGGGTGTCTGAGCCGGACCCGAGGCCTGCGGGGCGGGGAGAAAATCCTTTTTGGCTGCCTCTCCTGCCTCCGTGTTTCCTACCATTCTACAACAAAGGCCCAGGAACATGAGAAAAGGAAACTGAGAAAATGTGTCCCGTGATCCACATTTAAGCCAAGAACAGGACAGACAATGTGAGCCAAATAGAAATGAGGCCAAGAGCGCTTTCTTGGGGCCCCGGCTGTTTTGCAGATGCCAAAACCTGTTCAACTGCTTAGCGTGAACTCTGGTTCTGGGATACAGTTCACTATGAGAAAGGAAATTTAATTAGCACTGGTGACCTCACCTTCAGTCTTAGGTCAATATAGCCAAATGGTACACTAACAGTGATTGCTACCGATTGATTCCCGAAAGAAAGATGAGAGGCAGCGGGAAGAGAGAGAGGGAGGGAAGGCGAGTGACACACTTTAATTAAGAGTTATACCGGGAGGTCATCCCATACCAAGTGCAGAAAGCACCCGTCACTTCTCATCGCCCACCCTCATAAATTCCCGGTTACTTATGCATGTGCATTGACTACTTCAACCTACACTCTCTAAATCACGTTCACAGTCATTTAAGTGATCACATGTCTACAATTAGGAGCTGCACGTTCATACTAACAACCGACATTTGTGTATCGCTCCACTGTTTGCAAGGCAGTTGCATAATTATCGTCACACTCGGTTCTTCACCACCGTGCTCTGAGGGAGGTGTTCCTGTCCTCGTTTCAGAAGCGAGGACACAAAGTTACAAGTGTCTCAGCCAGGAACTGATGCCAAGTCCCATGACCTCTCTGTTGTAATCAGCCCCACCCACCCTGGGAAGATGGTGCTGTGTGAACAGAGCCTTTTTCCCCAAGGAGAGGGAAACTGAGGCACAGCTTGCATCACAGCCTGATGGGATGGCACAGATGAGAATGTTAGCTCTTAGTTGGGATGTGTCAGTTTTACTGTAGTAAAATGCACGTGGTCATCTAAGGCCACAGAGCTCTGCTGAAGACAACGGGCGTGTGGGGAGCCTGTGACAGAGAAGAGACCAAACAGTGGCCGTGGACAAGGCTGTGAGCACTGCACCTCATGGGAACTGGAAGGGCTTTGCTGCATTTATGTCACATAATGTGTGATACGACTGTTTGTTATTTGTGTCCTGTGAGGTGGTCATCCCAGTCCTGCAGGGGAAGAGCAGTGCAGCCCCGGGTCTGTAAAAACAGTCCTGGGCAGAGTCTGAGTCATCTAGCCCATCTGAAGCCCAGGAAGACAAGCCTCAATCTGGAGGCAAAAATACATGATGCAAACATTCGGCAGCCCTGCAAGGGAGGGAACGTGGGTAGAGCCAGGATCTGACTAGAAGGGCTGGCAGCTTCTCTCCCGCCTGCTCTCCCTTTGACCCGCCTGGCAAACCCTCCAGAGCCCACTCTCTGCTTCAGAAATTGCCCACATGGGTGACAGTCTGCAGGGCTGTGAGCTGGAAGCCAGGGCTTACTTGCTGGTGAGTGTGCCATGAGGGTAGCCGGAGAGACACGCTCATCACCCACAGGGTTGCTCTCTAGTCCCAGCCAGCTCCCTCAGCAAGGGCCAGATGCTGATGATGGGACGTGCCCTGGGCAGGGTCTATATGTGTCTCCCCTCCCACGCTCTTTTGTTGCATTTTATTGCTTTTCCCACCTGGGTATCAGGCAGTCTCCGTGATGGGAGATATCCTTCTTTCCTGAAATTTCCAGGAAGCACACTTGCCTCCCACATGTTCGATGTTAATGTAATTCAAACCAAAGTTTGAGGCTATTTCTCCTAATTCAGGAAAAGTCGGGAGTTTGGCAACCCACATGGAAAAAGACAAATATATATGTATGTGTATATATGGTAGTGGATTTTTTTGTGTTTTTCTCATTTTGGTGGTGTGTGTGTTTCATAAAGCACATAGGAGAATGAAGCTTAAAAAGCAACTGCTTGGAGAGATAGAAACTCTTGTAATTCATGTTGTGCATAATGGATTTGGCAGGCCCAAGCACAGAAATTTCCAGAAGTGTTTGCGTGGCAGCAGTCTTAGCCAATTCACATTTTTTAGCTGTGCTGGCCAGCTGCCCGGCCTGCAGAAAAAGTCTTGTATCTCCACAAGTTTGGCTGGCCTCACTGACGAGTTTCCAAACTGCATGGCAACATTGGATGAGCTTATTTTCTAGTGCCAGAAAAACTCCTGCTACTTATATTGTTACTAAATACCAGATGTGCTTAATAAAGAGAGAGCCAAGCCAAACCTAGGGTAATCAAATAACCTATCATTAACATTTTCTAAAAACAAAAAATGCAATTGGAACACCAGATTACTGTTTTTCTTTGTTTGCTTTACGCCCTATTACTGGAACCCCTAGGGTGATGAGAACAGGACACGGCACGGAGGCCGGCTCTGAAGACGCTGTTTACAATCACACCCCGATCATCCGAAACATATGTGGGAACTCAAGGCTTGCAGACTTCCTCTGGGCTCTGCTCCTCACCAGCACTCACCCCCCCTCCACCCCCACCCCACCCCCACCCCCAGCCTCCCTGCCCCATTGCCTCCCAGAGGTGGGAGCCTGCCGGTTGAGGCTCTCACCACGTGGCAGAGCACTGTAAGGTTGACCTTGACAGAGGGAAATGCGGTGGGAGACGGGAGGGTGGCGTTGGGGACTTGGCAAAGTAGAGAATACGCAAGAGTTGGAAGCTGTTGGGAAAAAAAAAAGCAGCGATTCTGAAAGGCTCCGTAGCACAAGAGGATACGGTGTGGCTTTGAGGCTGGAAGCCCCTGCTGGCCTCCGCTTGGTAAACCTTGAAGGATTTCTTAATACAGAAATCTCCAGTTCCATTTGTTCCCCATTCTCATCGCTCAACTTTTTTTTTCTTTTTCTAAAAATTCTGGGAATCCAATGGGTTAAGAATTGTGGCTGGCAGATTCTCTCTCTCCTGCTCTATTCAAGGTCATTGCTGGGGTCCGAGTCCCCTAGGGACTGACTTCTCCAAACCTCTGCGCCTCTAACCTGTCTCTTTCCCCCTCCCCACACTCACAGCGCTGAAGAGATGAAAAGCCCCTCTTTCTCGCACCCCAAGGTTGGTGGGTAACCTCGATAGATGGTGAGCGCTGTGTTAGGGGCGATTATAGAGAGAGAGAATATTGCAAAATGGAATCTTAGAGATGGAGATGGAATCTTGCAGTAAGAAGTTTTAGAGTTAATAACTCTTCAGGAAATAGTTGTTATCTGCTTCAAGACAACTATACAAGAAAGGGAATATGTGACTTGACCACTGGAGAGTTGTCTTAAAATCTGGGTGGGCGTGTGGTGCAGTGGTTAAGTCATGATTGTGATGCCACATTGAAGAACCTGGTATAAACCCTGGCTACACAGCTTCTGATCCAGCTTACTGCGAACGCACACCCTGGGAAAGCTGCAGATAATAGCCCAAGTACTTGGGTCCCTGCCACCTACGTGGGAGACCCAGATAGATAGAGTTCCAGGCTTCTGACTTGGACCTGGCTCAGCCCTGGCTGTAGAGGGCATCTGGGGAATAAATCACGAGATGGACAATCTGTTTCTGTCTGTCTCCCTGTCTCTGTTTCCCTCTCTATCTTTCAAATTAAATGAGACATATTTAAAATGTGTTACATTCCAACTCCACTTTGAATGCCATCGTGCCCAGCTAAGCTGAGAACAAGAGGATGTGTGGTGTTTCCCCATGTGCATAGCCATTAGGGGACTCTACCATGAACTTGGTCTGATCAGCAACATAAGGCTTTGAAAAGGTTGTCGCTCCCCCTCTTCATGGAGGAACGACACTAAACCCTGCCTAGGCTTCATATCCGAGTCACGGCACCATTATGTCGCTCCCCCTCTTCGCGGAGGAACGACACTAGACCCTGCGTTGTTCTTTTGTCTGCTCAGCCCTCCCCGGGTTTGCTGCTGGTTCTTCCCGGGTTGGCTACCGACCCTTCCACCTCCGTGGAAGGGCGGTTCCCCCTAGCCACTTTCCCCACTTCCGCGGGGGAGCGGCACACTGCCGGCCGGCTCTCTTGAGAGCTGCTCAGATGTTCCTTCAGATAGATGTTCCTGGTGCATGTTGTCTCTCTCCTCCTTTATAGTCCTCTTCCACCAATCCCAACTCTGCTACCCACACGCCGAGTACGCTGCTCTCCTCCAATCAGGAGCAGGATCAGCTCCTGCAGGTCATCACTCAAGTTGGCGAGAGACAACTGCGTAGAAGCTGTTTACTCCTCTCCCAGCGCCATATTGTGGGAGAGCAGATGCATAGAATAAGTCTTAATTCCAGTAACTTAGTCTAGTCCGAGTTGCTCCCCACAAAGGTTAGATTTAAGTGGATGCGAGTAGTGAAATAATGTGGAGCTGATATCTCCCATACCTTTTGAATTTCCCTCCTAACTGCTGTCACATGTGTTTTAAACCTCAAATGTGGTCCTGAAAAGTTGGGGACAAATCCCCGTACAAAGTAGAATCACGTTTCAAACGTTCTAGGAACAATCCTGATTTTCAGCACCCTCATGCTGGTGAGGAAGCCACGGAAAAAGCCAGTCCCCACCCCCGATTCATATCTGTTCAGTTGGGAAGCACCCCTACCCTCCAGTCCCTGGGCCCCCCACTTTCACTGCTGGGCCAAGGCAGGGCTGCTCTGTTCTCCAGCGGCAAAGCAGAGTTGCTAGAGGGAACCTCCCAAGTGAGGAGCTCTGCAGAGGGCAAGCAAAGGCTGAGCCAAGAAACCAAAGTGGAGGAGCCCATCTCCCCGGAGCTGTTTATGTTACATAACTCAGATAAGCACAGCAGGCAGCGGCAGTCCCCTGGGGAGGGCCAGGACCGCGAGAGAGGCAGACAAGACAAGGGCGTCTCCTCCTCCTCCGGCTAGCCTGGGCAGAAATGGCTTACTCAAACGATGATGATAGTACTTCACTGGCCACACCAGGGCAATTCAGCAAGGATATCCTGAATAAATGAGAGAGAGGGGAGTCACTCAAATCAGGTCTCCTTAGGGCCCTTTATTTTCTCCAGCTAAGGAAACAAATCCTAATCAGAGCACCTCAGAAACAAAACAGACATCAGAGTGGCTATTTTCACTCGCAAAGCAGGGAAATGAGGCATTTCCAGCCGACTTTCTCAGCTCCTGCAGGCTCGGTGAAATCAGACGGGAGTGAGGCGGCTGCTTCCTGGGGCGACAGAGTGGCAGCTGCCTCTCCAAGTCCTCAGCCCCAGCCCAGGCAGGGGGACCCCAGCCCTCATGCACGTGTCAGTCAGTTTACTTGGAATAAGAATATGTAAGTATGCATAATAAGTATGAAGAATAAAAAAAATAAAAAATTCTCGACTTGGTCAATGAGCACAGGCCACAGCCCCACCACGAATGAATGAATATCAGAGTCCTGAAATTGAGAGCAGGCGAGGACTTAATGGAAACCTTCTTTGTCATCAGTACCCTGTGGTCTCCGGGGACAGCTGCCCCTCTCCTACGCCAGGGGACACGAATAGAAATGAAAACAGAGAAGACAACCCTTAGCTCCAGCTGAGGGTAAAGGACTGCCAACAATTGCCCCACTAGTAGGCTATGGGGATGTTCGGGGAGAGGCTGTATTTAAAAAGGGATCTTCCATCCTAGCTGGCCCCGGGCGTGGGTGGAGTCAGAAGGTTTCCCTGCCTGTGTAGATCAGGTGCTGACTGGATCCATGAATTGCTGCAGGTCCCCAGCCCCTCTGAACCTACATGGCCCATGTGCAGGGACTGAGACCCTCTCCTGCTAGCAAGTAGATGCTTCAAATCATTGCTGGATGGAAGCTGTGCTCCCGAGTCATCCTCCCTGTGGGTTTGCTGCATGTGCACCGAGCCCGGGATGGCGGAGAAGGGTGGCCAGAGGTGAAGTTCACTGCTAAGGGCTCTGACTCCTTCTCACTCCATGGAAGTGTCCCCCAAAGACATTTCTCTCCTGGTTTTCTTGTTCTCAGGGGAGGGTAACTCTTCCCCACCCCCTAAGGATGTTTAGAAGTAATAGCTAACAGACACACACGCAAGCACCTGGCAAATAAAGTTTAGGATGGAGCGCTGAGTGATGCCCTCCCTCACACTGCCCTACCTAATGCATTACCTACGTGTGCCCCTTCAGAGTGCTTTGCTGACAGACTGCCCTGCAGGCTGTGAGGCTGGTCTGTACAGAAGAGGTCTCCGGCTGCTCCTGAGAAGTTTGCTATGCAGGAACCACTGAAATCCTTACATGTCCAGACTCATGTTCTGGGCAGAAAACAACAGGTGATGAGCTGCGAGGCTGACAGGTTGCCAGGATCCACCCATGGGCACCCAGGGCTTGGCACCCCCTTCCCCAGAGGTAGACAACAGTGAACAAATCAACATGGCAGGGTCAAGTTCAAGGCTGCCTCAATGAAACTCTGGGGACTTCCTTCTTGAAAAACAACTGGGAACAGTGTGACAGCTGCTTAAGGATGCCAAAGAGAAATGTCCCTGGGGAAACGTCCCCGAGGACCACTCTGCTTGTGGGAGTCTGCGCTGAATGACACGAAAGAAAGAGAGCAGGAGTGGGGAGGGGGAGGGCAGACCCAGGTAAATGCTAATTAGCCAGCAACCAGAAGCAAACTCCTGTCATCTCTGCAATAGGGATAACAATAGCAGCAATGACTGTTATTGCTGTCGTTGGAGTCTATTAAGCAATAGATTGCCCTGCAGCCTTGGCTCCTATCAGAACCTTTGCTGTGAAGAGTTTGCCCCTTGCCCTGCACACAGCCCCTCCCGTTGTTTCCCGTGGGGTCTCCATAAACAATACACAAGCAGCTGTCCTGGTTGCCAGACAAATATTTGCAACTACTTTAGAATCTGGTTCACTCTCTGAGTCCCATGGCAAATGGGCGGTGAGATGTGACAGTGAGAAAGCTGGAAGAAAACCCCTGCCTACAGGTGCGATGCCCTGGAGGTGAGAACAGGAACTGTGGCCCGGAGCAGGCCAGGAGGATGCCTGTTCCAGAAGCCACTGGACTTAGACCCCCAAAGGCCTGGGTCGGACTCCCAGCTCCACCACTTCCTAGCAGTGTGAACCGGGGTCCCCAGTGATGTGGGTGAGGAGGTACTAATGTATTTTGCTCAGGCTCTTGTCAAGCACAAAGACAAACATACTAAGTGCTGACACAGATAAGGTGCACAAAGTGATAAAGTTTATTTAAAAGGTGAGAAAGCAAACACACACACACACACACACACACACGTGCGTGATCATAGGTTGTCCCACACAGAGAAACACCCATCATGAGTGGGCAGTGGGCCAGAATATTTGCCAGAAAGAAGGGGTTGGGGAAAGGGGACAGGGAGGGCTCCTGGCAGCCCCTCCAGCCGTGGTCTCCTGGGGAAGAGGGAGCCCCTCCCACTTGCTGGTCTCCTTTGTGAGGTCGGGGCGGTGCCTCTCCAGATGTGAGACCACCTGAGAATTAAACGGCACCTCCACAAGTTCCACGTGGAGCTCAAAGTCCATATTTTCATGGCGTTGCCCGCTCAGGTTCCGGATGAAGCAGATGCAGCCCAGGAAAGGAGGTATTTTGATTGACAAGTAGAAAGTCAAAATTCTACATGGGGGCTTGTGGCTTCCAGCTCAGCAAGGCTAAACTAGCTTCCAGCCTATTGATCCACACGGGGAGCACCATAAATGTTAGCTACAACAGCAAACTCTGAACCAGAAAAGGCCTCCTCCCTCCAGGGGTGTGAAACCTCACAGCCAACTTGGCAGGTGGGCGTCCTCGGTGTCTCCTGTCTTGGCCACAGGAGCAGAGGGACAGTGCTAGCAGGTCAGCCTGCCCACTTTCCCCCGGAGAGCTACAACAGAGCCAGGAGTCCCATGGGTCTCCTTAACCCCAGGGCGCTGGTCACCAGGCTCTCAGGGCCCGCTCAGTGGCACACCAGCGGACAAGATTGGCTTCTGTTCCCTCCCGGGGCTAAGATGCTCCCTGGCTTGCCTGGGGCCCTGCCTCTCCCACAGCCCGAAGGAGCCACCCAGGGAACTGAAGGCTCAGAATGAGCGAGAACAGGGAAGCAGCAGGGACACCAGGGAGAGGGAGGCTCCTGGTGTTCTTTCTAGAAGGCTCTCGGGCTGCGGTGGCCCTGGGCGAGTCCCAGGCCTGCAGCCAGGCTGGCCACGGCGGGGCTGTCTCGACATGCTGCTGGGAAAGGCGAGGTTTTCTGTGTCAACTTTGCAATCCTTTCCCTTTCTTTGGGGATTCGCAGATGTTGCTTATTGCAATGCTTCCTCTCCGAGTGTCTTTGGCACTGCCACGGGAGGTCACACACCCTGGAACACGCCCGGGGGCCCAGTGTCCTATCGCAGAGCGCCGAGCGGCGGGCGGTGCTGGCTCCCCAGCTTGCCGTGGTTTGAGTTTCTCAGTGGCACTATTTTTGGCTGATTTTTTTTTTACTCTCGCCCTTTATCACAAGCCCGACGGGCAAATGACAGCGGAATTGCAAGCTTGAATGGACTTGTTTGACAGGCCAACTTTCATCCTGGACCCTGCTGCTGACTTTTAAAAAGGAACTCAGAGAGCAGGAGAGTCATTTCACACTAATTCCTTGCTGTAATTTGCTTCTGCGTTTTAAAATGTCATGTTTCAATCACCCTGGCTGCACAGGGGGGCGGAGGAGGGAGAAGATGGGACATGCGTGTGGCTGATGTGTTTCTTACAGATGCACACAGAGGCACCGCCCTGCTGTGCTCCGCAACACGGGGAACACGGATCAACCCTGCAAGGGGATCTCCAGCAGCTACAAACAAGGCCGCTCAAAGGAATCCGTCATCAATTGGCAGCTTCGGCAGAAAGAGACAGCTGCTTGGAACAGTCAATGTTTCCATTGCTCAAGCATTTATTAGAATATAATAATGTCACCCCCGCAAGCATCATTGAGGAGTTGGGGTGCTTGTAGGCAAACCAAAAAACTCAGGAGGGTCTGAAACCCTGGGTGCAACTACCCGCCCTGGGGAACAGGTCAGGGAAATGCAGCTTGGAGAAGGGGCAGTGCACAGGTACCGGCTGGAAGAGAAAACACAGCCCCGGTGCACAAGAGAGCTTTTGGGGCGGTGCTCGAAGAAGCCTCTAAGGAAAGGCTGGAGGCTGATGGCCGGACCCAGTTTGGCAGCAGCGAGGGATTATTTTTCCTGATTTATAAGTCTGCCCTGGAAGGCCCTAATCCTGTCTTTCACCACCCAGCGGCATACTGACTGTCGTTGCCCCGCCGCCTGACATTTAATTACCCTCCCTAGGGACAGCCACTACTGTTTCATGGGCTTTCGTCTTGCTCCTTACCTAGACTGTAAATTCCTTGAGGTCAGGAACCGCTCTCCAGCCCCAGGCTCCTTCCCAGGAGTCTGCACCGCGTGATGCTGGGTTCAGGCCCACAGCGTTTCAGAGATCTTCACACACTGCTTGCAGAGCCTCAGAAACGCTGACGAGGCTGCACAAGGGTCAGGCAGGGTGTTTCTGGAGAAGCAGCTCCAAGTTCATCGGTGGGACATCGGCACTTTCTGCCCCCCCCCCCAGGTGCCGGATGCTCCCTTGGAGCAGAACTGAGTGCTCGCGGGCCTCTGTGCCTTTGCACGCACTGTCCCCTCTGCCTGGCTGTTCTCGCCTCATTCTTCCATCTGGGGACTCATCCAGGGCAACTTTTCCCTCCCCGCGGAGCTGCCAGCATCCCTGGGGCAAAGTTGGCAATGCCTGGCTCTGTGGATCCCGAGTACTTCCTGGAGGCTGTGACAGGGGAGACAGGGCCGGCCAGCCACATTGTCACCAGGTGGATGTTGACTGGCTGGCAGGTCTGTCTCTCCTGGCAGGCTCCTTGGTCCCCAGTAGTGCCTGGCACGCAGTTCTGCCGAATGAACGTGCTTCCTACATTTGGTAGACATAGGGAAGGTGGTACCAGGGCTCAGTGTGTAACTTGAAGACTGAACAAAAAGGGACCCTCCTGTGGGGCCAGATGAAAGCCCCAAGGCAAAGCCAGGCCCCAGGGCCTCCTGCTAAGCCAGAGCGCGGGGGGTCAGCCCCAGACAGGATGTTTGAGTAAGTGGAGCTTGCTGTCGGAAGCCCAGCCACATTTCAAGACCTTGCTATAGGAGGCTTCCTCTGTTTCCAGCTTCAAATCCTCCTGCAGCCCTCTTCCTGAACCTTGGGTGACCCTGCCCGATGGGACCATTGTTAAGTGCAGAGATGGATGAGGGGTGCTGTGCGTCAGGGGGTCAGGCCTGGGGGAGATGGCACTGCAGGGGAGGGGTGGGAGGCAGGAGAAAGGTGCAGATCCCAGTCTAGCCCTGTGTGATGCAAAGGGCCTCAGTTTCCCCCACCCATTACATGGTTGTGGCTCCCTTGTTGAGTTGTTCAGAAAATCAAACAAATGAGCTCTGCCAAGCAGATGGAGGGGGCCTGGCACAAAGCAATGGACCGCCGAGAGTCAGCTCGTGGCATTTGGAGTTGTCTGACCTGGGACAAGTCACCTCCACTCTCCGCTCACGTCCTCCAGTCTCTGAAATGAAGCCAATAATGCCCACCTTGCTGGCTGTTGTGGGAATCCAGATCGTGGAAGTGAGTGTGCTTTGTAAGCTCTGAGGTGCTTTCCCCAGGCATCTGTGACGTGGCCTGAGAAAGGTACTGGGATAGGTAGACATCTTGGAGACCCTGCCATGCAAGAGCTGCCCCTTCAAGGGCTCAGTGACTTGTAATTCCTATAAAGGGATGCTTTATGGACCCAAGCAGAGCGCGACTCACCATTGAGGGTGTGACTTTTATGTGTCAGGTTGGTGGGGCCACGGTGCCTAGAGATACGGGCAAACATTGTTTGGGATGCTTCTCTGACGGCATTTTTAGATGAGATTTGCTTTTACCTCCATGGACTGCGGGCAAAGCGGATTGCCCTCCATGACGTGAGTGGGCCTCGTCCAATCAGTTGAAGGCTGAGTGGACCAAAGACTGACCTCTCCCCGAGAGGAGAGAGTTCTGCCATCAGACAGGCTCCTGGCTTGAGCTGCAGCGTCAGCTCTGGCTCTCCATCCTGCTGGCCTGTCCTGCAGACTTGGGACTTGCCAACCAAATCATGTGTCAGTTCCTTAAAATAAATCAGTCCATCTTGGGTGGGTCCCGTGATACAGCAGGTTAAGTTACCACTTGGGACATCCTCAGTCCATATTGGAGTGTCTGTCTAGCCTACTTGTTGCTTCTGATCCAGCTTCCTGCTAATGTGCATGGGAGGCAGCCGATGATAGTCCCAGTATGTGGGCCCCTGCCCTCCACGTGGGAGACCCGGGCAGAGCTCCTGGCTCCTGGCTTCCACCTGGCCCAGCCTTGGCTGTTGCTATCATCTGGGGAGTGAACCAGCAGATGGAAGATCTCTCTTTGTCTTCTCTCTCTGTGTGCCACTGTGCCTTTCAAATAAATAAATGAATTTTAAAAAAAACATACTTTTTCTCTCTCCCCTTCCTGCCTTAACACACACAGACACACACACACACACACACACACACACACACACATGATTTTGTTTCTTAGAAAAACCCTAACTACTACACCCATAGACGTCTGCAGTCCTCAGATAGCTTTAAACCACAAACTCTAATAGGCAAGTGATCAAGATTCTGCAGGCTGTCTCTTTCGGACACAGGTAGGCAACCCTAGCGTGCCCTGCCTCTCCCATTCCTTCCCATGCAAACCATGACAAGGCTCCTGCCCATCGTCCCCTCCCCCTACTTCTTCCTGACCAACCCAGTGCTTTTCTGTGCGGCTTCTCCTGGACCTCCACCTCATCTCCCCATATCTCCTCCTGGGGGGTAAACATGTATGAAGCCACGACTGCAGCGCATGGCTGGGAAAAGCACCGGCTTCCCCCCACCACCCGTCACACGGCACCCTGCTAGATGCCTTGGCGTGACTCTGATCCCCAAGAAAACACTTTCCCCCAAGTATGGCTCTTACTGCAGGCCCCGCACAAGGGCTAACGAGAAGACTGGACAGAAGAACGGCTTTTACCCACACCCAGTGTTTGTTTTCTCACTGGTTGATTTGTTGATGGATGTATCCACCCGTCCAACTGTGCATCTGTTTATCTGTCTCCTTATCCCGCCGTCCTAGTTCCTCACCTGGGTAAGAAATGGAGGTTGGGGCTGGCACTGTGGAGCTGTGTCCCATATGCACACCGGTTCATGCCCCAGCTACTCCTCTTCCGATCCAGCTCTCAGCTATGGCCTGGGAAAGCAGTAGATGACCCAGGCTCTTGGACCCCTGCACCTGCGTGGGAGACCTGGAAGAAGCTCCTGACTCCCGGCTTCAGATCAGCTCAGCTCCGGCCATTGTGGCCATCTGGGGAGTGAACCAGTGGATGGAAGACCTCTCTCTCTGTCTCTCCCCCTCTCTGTCTGTATGTAACTCTACCTCTAAAATAAATAGATAAAATCTTGAAAGAAAAAATAAATGGAGGCAGGATGTGGAGAGCATGGCTTCGGTTTGCTGTCACCCCCTCCCCTTCCTTTTTGTTCTTTCTCTCATCCAGGAGGAAGATGAGCATCCTGGCGGAGCTCAGTGCATGTGGTGTGGGACAAAGCCCAGTTGTAGTCAGGTCACTGTGGCGTTTCTGAGACTCTCCAAGGCCCTGCCAGGGCCGCCGTTGGCAGCCCCCACGCCCAGAGCATGTGCCAGGAGGGAACTGCAGGAAGGCATCCGAGATGGGCAGGGGCTGAACATGAGCTTTTCCCTCGTCTTCCCAGTATCTTCCAGGCCAGAACAACTACTGGAGGAAGCTGAGCACAAATAAATATAAATAAACCGCCCCAGGGACCTGCTGTCTCCCCATTTCCTGTGGTCTGCAGGGGGCCGCTGAGTGAACCGGCACAGCGATGGTGAGAGATGGGTGAATCCATGGTCATTGCTGGTGCGTTTTCAGTGGCTTTTTCAGGAGCTAAGATAAGGGTAATTAAATCTGCTGCTCCGGGCCATATAAACTGGTCTCGGCAGGAGGGCAAGAATTAATTTAATTCCGCACACACAGCCCCGCCCAGCCCCTCCACCGGCCTTGTATAGTGCACTGAGTGCTTGATGGGAGAAGACAGAGGAAGCTGCAAGATTTGTTCCAAGCACCAGGTATTAACCACGGCACACATCAGGAGCCTGGTCTTGATGGGCCTCCAGGCTGAGCCAGGGTGGCAAATCCAGAGCTCCTGACAGCTTCTCTCTGTGCCTGCTTTATTACACACAATCTGTACAGGGGCTGTTTTCACACTTAATGGCAATCCTGAATCACTATCTATTTCCCATCTTCGCCTGCAAAACAGCAACCCAGAGCTAGTGCTGTGCCATAAATACCGGGGCCCATAAAGCCACTGCTGTATAGATTTGCCTTTTTGTGTGTGCGCGCCTGATTCACGAGTGCTTTGGCAGCTTTCCAGGCTGGAGGAGAAGAAAAAAACATCCGAAGCATCCCAACAGCCTCATTTTGATCTGTGATACCGAGCAACGCATTTCCACTTCACAGGCTGTGCTGAGCTGTGCCACAGAAAGACAAATCCCAGACGAGGCAGGGGTGGGAGGAGGAAGGATGGTGCAGGAGAGGAAAGGAGGGGGGAGGCGGGGAGGGCCAGGGGAAGGGAGGGAAGATGAAAGCAGAAAAAGGGCCGCATTTATTAAGCTGTTTTTCTTTTGGTGAAAAGAAGCATTTATCAGTGATTTCATATATCATGTGAGAGGTGGCTTCCTGCCAATTTCCAAGAATCCAAACAACCCGCTGACATCATATGCTAAATATAGCTCAGCCTTTGCTTTAGGTGAATAAATAATGCCTCTGGGAAGAAGTAGGTTCTCTTCGGTTACATGTTTATTATGATCAGGCTGTCAGGCTTGTGTAATCAAGAGAATAACGCCCAGTTAGTTCCAAGGGAGAATGGTGGGTGCAGACGTCTTCAAAGCATTCGGGGAGACGAGCGATGACACCCTGTTCTCGCTGCCTTCCCAGATGGCCAGCTGAGCCCAGCTGAGTCAGGGGAGCCAGGTCACCCGGCTGCAGCCCCCACCAGTGTGTGTGGCACACACACAGCAAGGCGCTGCTGTCTCCCAGGGAGATGCCCAGACCGCACACAGACACGCAAACGCACACGCGGTCATGAGCCGTTCACGCGGCCAGGGCGGAGCGGGGTGAAGGTTGTGCAAAGATGGCCAAGGCCATGTCTTTCTAGTCTGCAAGCATTCAGAGAAGGACACTTGTCTGCTGGCCCCCGGTGAGCTCGCCACACTGCTCCGGGGGCCTGGTGCCTTTCGCTCTACCCTCTGGAGCTTGGTGTGGAACACATGGCGTCTGGGACTGGTGCATTGTGTAGGCAGCCACCTGAAAGATTAAGATTCATCACGAGACCTCTGCCAGCCACGTCCTTCTCCCTGCCCGCCCCCTGGGCTCACAGGGGAGAGACGGGGCGTGCCATCCTCAAAGGCGGGTAGGTACTTGGAGGCACGGGCAGCTGTGAGGAGAAGAAAAGGACAAGAAAATTAGCGCAGGGAGATAAGGAGACTGCATCAAAATAGCTCCTGGAAGGTGTTGGATCCTCAGGAGCATCTGCATGATTTCCCTTCGCAGTCAGGGATTCAATAGAGGTTGTTACTATGGAAACTGGTGTAAAAGCAGCACAGAGGAAGGAGAGAGCTGGGCATAAAGAGGAAAGAGTAAAAGGAACATAACACTTTTAAATCATCAAAGAGGAGTACTATAGCACTTTCCATCTCCGATGGGAGAAAATAAGCTAGAAAATAGGAGTACCCTTGATCACGGGCGGGGTCAGGGACTATCAGACACTGCGATTCTTTCCCTGCACGACTGCGTCCTGAACCTGCTCGCCTGCAGTAGAAACCGGCAGCCAGGAAAGAATTTGCAGGCTGCCCAGGGTGGTCGGCTCTGCGGCAGGCTGTGTGCTCTGTTTGGTTTGGCCACGGCCTTGGAGAGAACAGGTCATTTTTCTGTGTCATGGTTTCATCACCTACCTTCCTGGCAGGGATGACGAAGCACCTTGCTGGGGGAAAGAAATGATAGTGCTGTCTCAGGCAGAGACATTACAGAATGTCAAGTGCCCTGTGTGTGGCTGAAACCAGGCGAGTGAACGCTGCCAGGGCTCTGAGCTGCTCCAGAGGGGCCAGGACGGGGCCGAAGCCAAGGCCGTGCTCATTTCTAACCAACTCCCCGTTGTTTCGTGGGGGCAATCATGGGCCGAGAGTCTCTTCTCAGACTGCAAGGAGCTCTAACAAGTCACAGGCCCTTCATCCAGACTTGCACACTGCTCTGTAGACCAGAATGTCCAATAGAACTATCATGCGAGCCACCAATGTAATTAAAAACATTCTGGTGGCCACATTCAAAAAGTAAGCAACATTGCTCCAATGTTATTCCAATGTATTTAGCCCTAATATCTCCCAAATAGGAGATATAGAGAAAAATCAATATAGAAATTAGGGGTTGACGTTGTAGCATAGCAGGTAAGCTGCCACCTGCGGTGCCGGCATCCCGTATGGGCAGCGGTTCAAGTCCCAGCTGCTCCACTTCCAATCCAGCTCCCTGCTATGGCCTGGGAAAGCAGTAGGAGACGGCCCAGGTGCTTGGGCCCCTGCACCCATGTGGGAGAAGCTCCTGGCTCCGGGCTTCAGATTGGCCCTGCTCTGGCCATTGTGGCCATTTGGGGAGTGAACCAGCAGATGGAAGATTCTCTGTCTGCCTCTGCCTCTGCCTCTCTGTAACTCTGCATTTCAAATAAATAAATTAATCCTTTTTAAGAATACAGAAATTAATAATGAAATAGTTTATATATTTTTTCATGCTAAGTCTAGGAAATTGGATGTATGTTCCACACTTTTAATCTTTCTCAATGAACCACTTTCCAAGAGCTTAATAGCTATCGTATTGGTCAGGGCAGCTCTAGAATTTTCTATCATAGATGTGGGGAATACAAAGAATAAGAATAGAGCGTAGGTCTCTGGCTCAGGCACTTCCCTCAGCCCCAGGAGGAGCAGTGATCTCTCTCACACACACACACACACGCACACACACCCTCCCCTTTGCTGCTGACCAGTGACCACCCTGCACTCAAGCTGACGGAGAATTTTCCATCTAACAGCTGCCACCCGTGAGCCCATAGCATCAGACAAAACCCATCGAAGCCACATCCCTCGCTTTCTGAGAGTCACTCTCTGAGTTCCTCAGCCTTGCTGAGCAGCCATCAGCTGTGGAACGGGAACGATTAGGTAGGCCACAGAGTTGTTTTTGGGCAAATAGGGTAACGCCAACACCAGGTCTAGCAGAGAATGGGTGTTGATATGGGGCCTCCCTTCCGTCCCCTAGCCCAGCTCAGTTTACCACCGTACCCTAGAGTATCTCATCTTCTCGAGGCTTCTGTGAAGGAAGAAACTAGAAATGCACATTTCTTTATGAGGTCAGCGAGCCACAAGGGTAGAAATGAGAGCCCGAGGCCTAGGACTGAGTCCCTGTCACCAAGTCACTCCAAGCTAACAGCTGGATGTTTTTCCAATGCAGAAAAATACGAAGACCCAGCCATTCAGAGTCCTCTTCTTGATGGTCATGGCTACATGAATCACTGGACTATGTCTTTCTCCTCCTAGGGGTAAATAAACAGCCACACGCAGGTATGTACATTTATATTCATTAGAATTTTTAAAAATTCTGTCTCAGTCACATGGCACATTTCAGGGGCTCGATAACCACCAGCAGCGAGTGGCTACTGACTGGACGGTGCGGATATAGAACATTTTTGCATCTCAGAAAATTGGACTGAGTAGCACTGTTCTGTAGCTGTCAGCCGAGATAAAACTCAGAGGCAGTATTAAAAGGTGAACAGGTCCACAAAAAGCTTCCTGGAAGAGGTAATCCCTGGAGCTGCCATTTAAAGGGAGTGAGGAGAGTGAGGATTCCACCCCCCGCCCCCTTCATTCAAAACACTCACAAGGCATTTATTGGAAAGCCTTGGTGCAGCTGCTGGAGGTACAAGGTCCCTCCCAGCTGGCAGCCTCCTGTCCAGAGAAGGAGAGAGACTCCCGCCCTGAGTAGGAGCAATGAAAGCCTTAGGCCAGGTGCTAGTGAGCCCAGGCAAGGAGTTGAACGTAGCCAAGATGGCCACCAAGGAAGGCGCAGACCCAGGCAGGAGGAAGGAGGCAGTGTGGAGGAGGGGCCAGGCCTTAACAGCAACTGAAGTCACAAATCTGAGTCCTGGGATCCCAGGGACATTTACTCAGCCTCCTGCTGGGCGACAGAATGGGCTTCAGCCCGTGCACTGACCCCAACCCCTACCCAGGCAGAGCCCCTGCAGGAGGAGGAGCAGCACGCGGCAGCCCTGGTGGGCAACCAGAGAGACCCATGGCTCCCTTCTTAGACCAGGGGAAGCGTGAAGAGGGAGACTTGCCCCATTATTATTCTGGTCACTGTCGGTTCTTCTAAAGTTGAAATTGTAGCGTCTGCCGCAACGGCTCATCTCTTGTGAAGAAGGCACAGGCAGAGGCCAGCAGGGGAGCTGGGGCAGGCCTGGGGGTGCAGCGTGGAGAGGCTGATCTGCCAGCCTGCTGCCCCCGAGGGCCCATTCGAAATGCCAGTCAGGCGCCGCCAGGCGAGTCCAGAGAAGCGTGCTCCCGGTGACTGGGAGACTTGGAGAGGACACACGGCCCTGGCATCGCGATGAGCCTCTCGCTCGCATGGGCAGCAGTGGGTGGCCGAGCCTCCGGAGGGAGGGGGCGCCTGAGCATCTCACAGTCTCTACCACAGCCCCTGCGGGCCCAAGCCTTCCAAAAGCCCTGGGGATTCAGTAATTGATGGAAGGCTGAGCTCCAGACCCGAGTTTACGCCCAGGGATAGAAACACTGCATTTCTCTTTGGACTTCTGGCTTCTTCCCTGTCTTTTCTGGATCTTTCCAGCAGCTGCCATGGGAGGAGGAGGCCTTTCCAGACAGACTGCTTTGTCTTTCACTGGCTCTGGCCCTCAGGGTCTCCACCCACGCTGTGCTGAACTTCTTGTCCGGGACTGTCTTTGGTTTTAGTGCTACAACCCTAGGAAGGCCTTCACCCCGGGCCAGCTGGGTGGGTCGGTCATGTGCCCTTTGCCCAGCTTCTCTGTTGGTCCTCAGAGCCAGCCTGGGGACGGCCTGAGCAGCAGCTGCACTAGGACTCACTGTCTGCTCCAAGCCAGGAACTCATTCTATTTGAGTCTGCAAAAGATAAGCCACGGGTTCCACTGCCTCCGCTGCCAATCAGGGAGATGAGCCAATCAGGATATATGTGGACACAGAGGCTAGAGGAGTCACTGTTGTACACTACAGAGATGTGTGAAGCCAGATAATTTTTTTTTTTAATTTCAAAAACAGAGACAATGAGAGACTGACAAAAAGAGAGAGCTACCACCCACTGGTTTATTCCCCAAAGGCCCACAACAGGAGCCTGGAACTTCATCCAGGTCTCCCACATGGGTGAAAGGGACCTGATGATTTGAAAGCATCACGAGATGGCCCCCAGGCTGTGCATGAGCAGGAATCTGGAATTGAGAGCAGAGCTGGTACCCTCGTGCGGAATGCAGGCATCCCGGGCACCCCTCACACACAGTGTTCTCATTCCTGCCACCAAGTTTTTGGTTATCAGGGGCCCAAGTAGTGTAAAAGGGCACAGAACTACACGGTGAGAGAGAGATGGGCATCACGTCCTGGCCCCAGCGCGTGTGTGCAGCGCTGTGCTGGGAGAGGCGCATCCACTGACGTTAGGATGGAGCCCTGATTTGTGGAGTTGGCCCATTTCCTTGGTGTAAATACTTCCACGGCTGATTCCCAGCTACTCACGTGATGTCATTGAATGCGGAGTAAGCCGAGGGGCACAGCATGAGTTCTTATGGACACTACAAGGGGTGCTGGTATTGAATGTGCATCTGGCTGTGCCCAGTCAGCGGCATGATCAGGCCCTGCCCTGGCACTTGGGACAGATGTTCTGATTTTGTGCCAAGGTGAGGCTGAGAGATTTGTGGCTACTTTCCATTGCTACTCACCAGTTCCAGGAAACAATGTCCTGTCTGTGATCTTACGTGTATGCAAACGAGATTGTTCCAGAAGCAGGAGTTAAAAGTGATGGCAGTCAACTGTGAGGAACTGAGCAGATCTCTGTGAAAGGCAGAGGACCTATCCCACAGCGAGGTGTAAAGGCTGAATCATAGCTGTCGTCTCCTATGCAGGCAGTAGGAAACATGGTAAATTAATTGTGTGATACTGAAAAACAAAATGGAAAAGGAAAGCAATTCTTTTTCTTCACTGTTAGAAAGCATTATTTCTGTGGGTATAACCTAGAATCAATTATTAAACTCCCCTGTAGTAAACTGTAAAGAGGATTGTTCATTTCACTTAATGATAAATAAAATGCTGTTTGACCAATTTGATGAAGACAGTAAGTCAAGCTTAAATGGTCTGGCATTTGACGTTGCTGAAACTACAAATCTTGTTAAGAAGCTTTTCACATTTAAAATATGCAGAATGCAAACAAAATTTAGTAGCGAAAGTAAAATTAAATATTTAATGACATAATTAAGTCTTATTAATGGTATGTTCTTTATTTTGCAGATTAAATATTCACAACGATTATCATCTCTTTCATCTTTATTACTTAAGCAATGTGTTTTTCATAATTATTTGTTAGGTATTTTCATTAACATTTGATGAATATTAATAGTTAAAATAAAAAACAGTTTTTATTTCTGTTATAATGACTTTATGGCGATAATAATATATAACTAAGTGTTTATAATGTGCTCCACTTGTTAATATTTAGATCACTGATTTTGTTGCCACAGAGTAGAAATGTGGCTCTTTATGGGTGATAGATGACAATCGTCAGATTCTTCCATTACTCTTTATTTATTTATTTAATCTATTCTAATGGAGCTTCATTGTGGGAGAAATACGAATTGAAAACTTACAAGTGGAACTAATAAGTAGGATTTTAAGCTTAATCCCACTCTTGTGTTGGTAATGGCTTGCCTATCTTTTCAGATGTCCTAATTCCTTTCCCATTTTTATTTCACTCTCCTCACGGGCTGGGCCTGTCAGAATTATAACGCCGGCACATTATCCCTCCATGACATTTAAAGCTTAGGCTGATGGCCTTGCAGATATTCTTCTGGGACAAAGGGTCTGAGTTGTCCATGCCAGACAATATGAACCCAATGCATGCGGGCGTCTCACTGCCCAGGCACAGTGACCATAGAGGAGAAAGAGGAATGGGTCAAACCAACATGCCCAGTTGATGTCAAGTGCATCTGATGACCAGCCTTCCCTGCACAAGTGTGGCGCCACATTGTCTTGCTTGCCACTTTGCAGGGAGCCGCCCAGGAGCTGTGTCTTGGCCACTCCCACCACAGGCGGCTGAAACCCTGGTGAGGTTCTTTCTAAAAACCTGAAGTGTGTTTTCCTTGAGGATGACTGTCAGGAAAGTGATGCATTCTCATCTCAACGGTGCGGCCTGTAATCCCCAGTCACAGCTGTGTCTACCTCCCTGCTCAGTGCTGGAGGCAGGTGCAGGCGTTATAGTGTCCACACAGTGTCGGTGTTCCTCAGAACAGGATGCCCACTGGCTTTCTCAGAAAGCCTATTCTGTTCAGTGGGAGCTATTTGCATTTTTAAAACCACAGCCCATCCCAAAGAGCAGTGAACCACAAGAATGGACAGCAGGAGGAAGGGGACTTCCTAGCTATCAACAGCCTACAGGCAGTTGCTCGTCTATGTTTGGAAGACCCCATATTTCTTTCTTTTTAATATTTATTTATTTATTTGAAAGGCAGAATTACAGAGAGGCAGACACACACACACACACACAGAGCAAGAGAGAGAGAGAGGTCTTCCATCCACTGGTTCATTCCCCAGATGGCCGCAATGGCCAGAGCTGTGCTGATCCAAAGCCAGGAGCCAGGAGCTTCTTCCGGGTCTCCCACACGGGTGCAGGGGCCCAAGGACTTGGGCCATCTTCTACTGCTTTCCCAGGCCATAGCAGAGAGCTGGATAGGAAGTGGAGTAGCTGCACTTGAACCGGCACCCATATGGGATGCCAGCACTGCAGACCGGAGCTTTAACCTGCTGAGCCACGGCGCTAGCCCCCCCATATTTACTTCAAGAGCAGCTGCAGTTCCTTGAGAACCTGCCACGCTGGGCCCTTCTGAGAATTATTTCTGATTCTCACAAAGACCCTGTTGAGTGGGCGGGATTAGCCCCTTTTAGGGCTGAGCAAACTGAAGTTCAGTGAGTTCATTGATCTCTTGGAGGTCTCAGAGCTGGTGATGGGGGTAGCTGGGACCCCAATCAGGTCTTCTGGCTCAGAGTCTTGGGCTCTTCTCACCACCACTTGCTGCTCCCTTTCTCACTGCTCTTTTCTCTTGTGGCCATACGAGACATGAGCTCCAGATAAATCTCACTGAGAAAAGCCCAAAAACACACACAGGCACAGGAGACAGGAGTCGGTCCCACCTTGTTCAGGAAGTCAGTGCCTGGATCTTGTATGCAGGAAGACACCACTATGACTCTCCCGCTGTCCTCAATGGCCACACGGATGGGAAGTATCTGCCTGGTTCACTCTCAGATTTCTGTTGTGTGCCTGTCTCTCCAGCCCAGCTGTCGTCAGGTCCTTGTGCAAAGGGGCCAGCCTTAAGTGTTTGTGTGTTCCCCAGCGCTCTACAAACAGCTATGCCAGCGTGGCTAAAACTCAGATTTTAATCATGTGTGCTTAAGCCATTTAGTCTTAAAAAGTGTACGTGTTCAGGCCATTTCCAGTAACAACATCTGCTCTCATTGCCACGAAGGGTCAGCCTGTGTGGGGATAAGGTTGCAGACAGCAAGTGCAGACAGTGAGACAGGGGCTCACTCCACACCAGTCCTCTAGAGCCCTCTGGACCATGGCCACTGCCAAGGACAACTCAACGTGATAACCAGGACTCGATGTCCCCCTTCTCGCTTTGAGCACATCAAGAAAAATGCACATCGGGCTTCATAAGGACAAGCTGGGCTGCCTGCACCTGGGGTGAGGTGGCTTAGCTGAGGGGCGCAACCAGACTGCACACAGGGACGACTGCGTATGGTGGTACGGTGACGTCAGGCCCGCACTGCCCTCATCTGTAATGTCTCTCCTTGGCAAGGCTGCAATGTGACCATTGTTTATTACCTATTGAGCCCCAGCACCATATTTGGCTCTGCATGCGAGATTGATAGATTCCTCCTGTCACCAGCCTCGCTCTGGTGGCAGCCCTCCAGGCCTCCTCTTCGCCCCCTCCCCTCCTCCCTCCACCTTCCAGCAGCCCCAGAGGCTCCCAGCCTCCTTTCTGCCACTGCTGCTGCAGACCCTTTTGAAGAAGTTGCTTCCGGGAGGGGAGGGAGCTGATGACGGATACCCAGCCGGCCTCCCTGCTCCAGGACCAGCTGCCTCCACCCCGGTGAATCAGCACCCCTGCCATGGAAGCCGCTGACAGCACTCGGGGCCTTTCTGGAAACATCTTTCTCTCCAAATGCTTTCAGCTCTCTGCATCTTCAGCAGCAAGAGGGTTTGAGAAACAGGCCTGGGGTGCACAACCCTCAGTAGGAGAAAAAAACCCTGGACCAACCACACTGCTTTATGGGCAGAAACATTCAGTCTTTGGCGTGTGGAAAGAGGCAACCGAGAGCTGGAAACTATTTGCATATGTGTCTTCGGGTTTCATGGGGACTTGATTTTGGTTAGAACCATAGAATTGTAGCATTAAACAGGGACGGGCTGGTTGTAAAGTTGAAAGGCAATAAGGTAGAAGACAGTGTCTTAGTATATACTCACTGACTATCAATGCAACCCTAGGGTTGTGCCCTGAAACTTACCAGCACCCATCCCGGGAAGACCCCACTTATGTAACCAATCCAGGGGACATCTGTTTCATTAACTCAACTGAAGATGAGGTTTGGGGAGATAACCCGGAAGTTGAGAGCCTGAAGGTGCAGATGAAGGGGCACAGGTACCACATCAGATACTATACTGACTCCCCATGCTCTTGACCCTGTGACTCCAGCCCTAGCCAAGACCTAGACCTCCAAGTTCACAGCTCAGTGGACTAGTATGCTGGTTATCCCAGCAACCACCAATCAGTTCTTAGATTCTCTGACACCACAATGTGTCCTACAATATAAAATTCTCTTTCTTTTTTTAATAATATTATTGTGGTTCTTGCAAAAGTTGATTAAAGTGTTGTATTAAGTAGTGATGATAGAACTAGAAGATGTGGATGATCAACCAAGGGAACACAGAGGCAGAACCTATGCAGGTTTAGAGGTTGGATTGTCTTGACACAGCTGTGGCAGGTAGAATTCTTTTTTTTTTTTTAGATTTTTAATTTATTTTCATTTTCTTCGAAAGGCAGGGAGAGAGGGAGAGAGGGAGAGAGGGAGAGAGGGAGAGAGGGAGAGAGAGAGAGAGAGAGAGAGAGAGAGAGAGATGTCTTTCATTTGCTGGTTCATTCCCCAAAAGTCTGCGATGACTGGGGCTGGGCCAGACTGAAGCCAGGAGCCAGGAGCCAGGAGGCAGGAGCCAGGAGCTTCTTCCAGGTCTCCCACGTGGGTGCAGAGGCCCAAACACTTGGGAGATCCACTGCTGCTTTCCCAGGCCATCAGCAGAGAGCTGGATCAGAAAAGAAGCACCCAGGACTAGAATTAGTGCCCGTATGGCATACTGATACTGCAGACCACAGCTTTAACCCTCTGAGCCACAGCACGGGCCTCCAATATAAAATTCTGACACCAAGTACCCAGAGTTAGCCCAGATCTTGTGGGATAAGAACTCAGTCCAACAAGTCTACCAGCACTTCTGACATCAGTCACAAATAGAGTCTCCCAGTGCTATGGTCTAAATGCTTGTGTTTCCCAAAATTTACAGGTTGAAGCCTAATCCTGACTGCAATAATATTAGCAGGTGGGACTTTGGTGACTAAATTATGTGGGTGTAGCCCTCAAGAGTGGGATTAGAGACTTGATAACAGACCAAGGGAGCTCACTGGCCTCTCAGCAACAAGAGGACACATAGAAGGTGCCCTCTATGAGAGATGGGCCCCCATCAGACAGCAGATCTACTGGTGCCTCAACTGTTTAATTGTCAGCTTCCAGCATGATGAGAAATAAAACTGCACTGTCTATACATTACCCAGTCTATGGTATTTTGTTATAGCAGCTTCAATAGATTAAGACCAAGCTACCTCTACTGCACAGCCAACCACAAATTCAAGACGGTCTCAGTTTTGATAATTCACTGTAATGGCCCACAGAACTTGGGAACATGCTATACTTACTCTTACAGTTTATTATTATGGATGCAAATGAACAGCCAGAGGTGGAGGCACTTAGGACAGGTCTGGAAGGATCCTGAAAGCAGGCGCCTCTGCCTTGATGGAGTGGGAGTGTGTGTAGGGGGGTGGACGGGGGGCAATGTACCTCTCTCCCAGCATTCACCAGCCCGGGAGCCTCCCTACTTCCACTGTTTAGGGTTTGTTTTTGTTTTTATGTAGGCATCATTGACTGAATCACTGGTCATTGACTGAGCTTAATCCACAGCCCTGCTCCCCTCCCTGGAGGTGGCTGGGGCTGGAAATTCCAATACCTCACTCGGTTGGTTCCTCTACAATCCTCTTCTAAGTCATCATTGACTTCAACTCAGATCTGGTCCAGAGAGGCTGATCATGAAAAACAAAAGACTCACCAATCACCTAGGAAATTCTAAGAGCTTTGGGAGCTCAGCACCAAGAACTGGGGACAAAGACAAAATATACATATATATGCATTTTTAAAAAATATTTACTTATTTGAAAGGCAAAGTTACAGAAAGGCAGAGGAGAGAGAGAGAGAGAGGTCTTCCATCCAGTGGTTCATTCCCCAAGTGGCCACAATGGCCAGAGCTGGGCTGATCTGAAGCCAGGAACCAGGAGCCTCTTCCAGGTCTCCCACATGGGTGCAAGGGCCTTCTAGTGCTTTTCCAGGCCATAGCAGAGAGCTAGGTTGGAAGGGGAGCAGCCGGGACTCAACCAGCACCCATATGGGATGCCGGCACTGCAGGCAGTGACTTTACCTGCTATGCCACAGCTCCGGCCCGGATCTACATTTTTTTAAAATGATCCCACAGATGGACACAAATGCAACAGAGAACTAAGGAAGAGAGCAGTTTGGAGGCAGAGAACTGAATGCCCCACCTGCTAATTTGGGAGGCCATCCAAGGGAAGGGGCCCATAGACTCCATACCACTGTCAGGGGACCAGGTTCCCTGTGGCTCTAGTGTCCTGGGCAACCCTTTAACCCCTCCACAAATGCGGCTAAGAACTGTGATACTTCAAGATTATTCTGGGATATAACGAGACTCTGTCAGTCTCCACACCCTGCCTTGCTCATAGCAAGCACTCAGTAAATTACCAGCTAGTATTATTGGGTGACGATGGTTGGAACTGAGGAAAATCTGGGGGAATAGTGAGAAGCTGTGTGCAGCTGAAGCACTGGATATGTAAGTGGCCCCAACGACCTCGTGATCTGTGAGACGTCTACTTGCCCAGGCAGCCACGCACAGACCACCAGACAACTGGCTCCCAGACAGTGGCTTAACGCCACGTGAGGTGACCTGTCTCCCTTCATGCCAAGGGATTTGCAGGGCTCTCCTCCCTGTACCAGCTTCCTTGAGGCCTGGAAACGTTGCCTTGTTCAGCTGGCATGGGATCCAAACCTGACAATGACCCTAATTAGAAAGAGCTAATCTTTGAAACAACACCCATAAAATAAACCGAAAAAGTTTTTACCTTTTTTTTTTTTTTTTTTTTTTGACAGGCAGAGTGGACAGTGAGAGAGAGAGACAGAGAGAAAGGTCTTCCTTTTGCAGTTGGTTCACCCTCCAATGGCTGCCGCGGCCAGCGTGCTGCAGCCAGCGCATCGCGCTGATCAGAAGGCAGGAGCCAGGTGCTTCTCCTGGTCTCCCATGCGGGTGCAGGGCCCAAGCACCTGGGCCATCCTCCACTGTACTCCTGGGCCACAGCAGAGAGCTGGTCTGGAAGAGGAGCAACCGGGACAGAATCTGGCGCCCCGACCGGGACTAGAACCTGGTGTGCTGGCGCCGCAAGGCGGAGGATTAGCCTATTGAGCCACAGCACCAGCCCCAAAAAAGTTTTTAAAACAAAACTAAATACTTTGCATCCAATCAAAACAGGAGGGGGAGGCCCAAGTGGTTGTGAATCAGTTCTCTAGTTTTAGATGCTCGTTCTAGGTCTGTACACCCCTACACAGGGACCGGAGAGGCCAGCACCTCGGGGACCCCAGATGCCCTGCAGGCGAGCAGTGAGGAGATCCAAGAGTGGGAGGTGGCCTGCTCCCGGGGTGGCTCATTGATCAATGAGGGCTATAGGGTGATCTTGAGAGTGTGACCATGTAAGACCCCTGAGCTGAGTCAAAGGTGAGCCCAGTGGGGCCAATGCACTTGGTGCTGAATGAGTGCTCACCCGGTTGCACCTGTCACATCTACTGCCCACCAGCAAAAACACGCATGAGGGGTGGCTGAAGATTTCAGGCCAACTGTGCCCATTCGCCATCCTCAGGTGGCCTCTTTCTTCCATGCCAAGAAATGCCCAGTGCCTGGCACTGGGGCCTGGGGCAGGAGCAGGTCTGTCACCTGCTCACACTTCCATCATCACGGGTCCTGCTCTGCCTGCCCAGGGCTGGCCGGGGCAGGGACACTCTTCCTTGGGCTTCGCTTGTCAATGCTCTCCACCCCCAGGGCCGGGACTTGGGTGAACACAGCCACAGCCCAGCCTGCTGCTGCCTCTCAGTCTGGGCCTGACCAGAGCCAGTTCCAGGCCCCCTGGGTTTGTAGCTCATTTCCTGATGTCACTGCTCTGTTAAAGGAGAAGACAGCTTTGGAAACGCTCGTGGTGTGGGGCCTCGCTGTGCTGTTTGCGGTCTTCTTGGCCTGCAGCCTGCCTGGAGACTCATACAAGGGCTCTCAACCAGAGAAAATGAGATGCTCTCTCACGCGTACAGCTGTGGAGATGGCCTCATTCTAGCCTCCCTTCTGGGGCTTTGCAGGACGCCAAGGCACAGCTCACAGTCTCCTCTTTGGGGGTTTGGCATAATGGAAGCCAAGGATACACCACACACTGGCTGGGGGGCTCCATCCAGGCGGTGTCAACGCCAGGGGTCACCCTGGGGGGCCCAGGGTCTACACTGGCTATGCCCCGATGCATGAACCCTGGAAGTAACAGGGAAGTGGCTCGGAGAACTCACGTGTGTCATTGAGAAGCCAGGTGCAAAACCTGAAGTTGGGAAAGGTTAGCGTGATCCCACAGCAGTCATCAACACGCAGGCTGGCATTGTGCTGCGCGCTAAGGCGAGCGAGGAGGTGTACACAGGCTGCGTCGAGGCCGCGCACACTCTCAGAACGCTCTAATTATGAACCGTGAGAGGGGCCCATTCCTAGGCCCCGCCCCCGAGAGTCAGATTCTTCACAGCCACTTCCGATGCTTATGCAGGAGGTGGTTGGCGACTCAGCATTTGGGAGTCCCTGTTCTAGAGGGAGCACAGAGGACGACCCAGCACCGCTAGGGTCCTGGGGAGGGAAGCTTGGGAAGACTGTTTGGCACTAATTTCTGAGCTAGTGAGGTTTTTTTTTTAAAGACTTTTTTAAAAAAAATTTATTTGAAGGCAGCGTTACAGAGAGAAAGATCTTCCATCTGCTGGTTCACTCTAGAAATGGCCGTGGCTGGGCTGATACAACCCAGGAGCCAGGAGCTTCTTCCTGGTCTCCCACGTGGGTGCAGGGGCCCAAAGACTTGGATCATCCTCTGCTGCTTTCCCAGGCGCATTAGCAGGGAGATGGATCAGAACCAGTGCCTGTTTGGTATGCTAGCACCCCAGGCAGAGGCTTAACCTGCTATATCACAGAGCTGGCCCTGAGCTTGTGCTCATCTTAAGGATGAGGTAGAGTGAGGAGAGTCAAAGTGGGTGTTCAAGGCAAAGCAGCACAGGGAAAAAGAAAACTCTCATGGCCAAGGCCCCCTTCACAGGCCTGGGACCTGGGCATTCACCAGGACCCTGTGCTCAGGGTTTAATGCATTGCAGTCATCCTTTTGAAATTCTTAATTTTGTCTTTGAATTTCTGTTGTGATTTTTCTTAGCCATTTATTTATTTGAAAGGCAGAGTTACAGATGGGGGGAGATCGTCGAGAGATCTTCCATCCACTGATTCACTCCCCAAATGACCACAACAGACAGGGCTGGACTAGGCTGAAGCCAGGGGACAGAAACTCCATCCAGGTCTCCCACTTGGGTGGCAGGGGCACTCGCATTTGGAACATCTTTCACTTCTTTCTCTGATGCATTAGCAGGAAGCTGGATCAGAAGCAGAGCAGTCAGGACTCAAGCCAGCACTCTGGTGTGGGATGCCAATGTTAAGTGGTGGCTTAACTTGCTGTGCCACAGCGCCAGCCCTCCAAAACTGTGTTTTGAACAAGGGCCCTGGAATTTCATTTTTCACTCGGCCCTGCAATTTTGGAACCCAGCCCCATACAGGGAGCGACAGGAAGTCCAGGTGTTGCTGAACTTGAGGAGGGAGGTGGGAGAGGTAGAGATGGCTAGAGAAATTCAACAACAAAGGTTCCCAAATGTCACATCAAGGAGCTTGAGTTTTGTCCTGGAAAGGAAAGGACATAAGAGGGAATGAAGTAGCTAGGTTTGCATTCCCCAAAGATTATGCTGGGAGCATTTTGCACAGGGAGACAGAGGACTGGCTTGACATCTCTGAGGACCAGGCCTGGACACCAGTGGGCAACCGCAGAGGAGAGCTGGGGAAACCCTTGGTGAGGCTGGGAATTGGAAACGGAGTTGAAGAAGAGTGAGAAGTCTAGGATGACTCCCAGCTTTCTGCCTGGAGCACTTGAGTTGCTTGTTGCATCATGGACTGAAAAACCTTGCTGGGTTTCTCTGCTTTGTGTTTCCTTATCTGCAATGGTGTTTATTCTAAGAATATGGCAACATTGTTCACCTTTGTCAATGAGAATCTTTTCCCAGTATAAAAGTCACTCTGGGCCGGCGCCGCGGCTCAATAGGCTAATCCTCCACCTGCGGTGCTGGCACCCCGGGTTCTAGTCCCGGTTGGGGCACCGGATTTTGTCCCGGTTACTCCTCTTCCAGTCCAGCTCTCTGTTGTGGCCCAGGAGTGCAGTGGAGGTTGGCCCAGGTCCTTGGGCCCTGCACCCCCATAGGAGACCAGGAGAAGCACCTGGCTCCTGCCTTCGGAGCAGTGCAGCGCGCCGGCTGCAGCAGCCATGGGGTGGGGGGAGTGGTGAACCAATGGAAGGAAGACCTTTCTCTCTGTCTCTCTCTCTCACTGTCCACTCTGCCTGTCCAAAAAAAAAAAAAGTCACTCTGGACCTTAGAAAAAAATGATGGAGACAATGTAGTCTGGTTCCAAATTCATTTGCCCATTATAGCACTCTTCAAAAAGTTCATGGGAAATGTGCTAAGAAAATACTATGCTTGGATTTGAACTTTTTTTTTTTTTTTTCACAAAAAATAAACTCATCTTTTCATGCTGCTTTTCTAGGAACTTTCTGATGTGCTCTTGCATGTCCAGGATGAGAGCCCATCTGTTGCTGGGCTGTACAATCAGGAGGAGCCCGAGAGGCACCTGTAAAATTACCATCCAGGGGCTGGCGTTGTGCAGCGGCAGGTTAAGCTGCCACCTGCAGTGCTGGCATCCCACATGAGCACTGGTTTGAGTCCCATCTGCTTTACTTTACCTGCTAATGCACCTGGGAACGCAGCGGAAGATGACCCAAGTGCTTGGGCCTCTGCCACTCCTATAGGAGACATAGATAAAGCTCCTGGCCTTGGCTTGGCCCAGCCCTGGCTATTGTGGCCATTTGGGGGAATGAACCAGGGAATAAAAGACTCTCTCTCTCACTCTTTCTCCCTTCCTCTCTCTGCCTTTCAAATAAATCATAAATAAATATTTTAAATAAAATAGTTTACCATCCAGAGTTCTTCAACAAGAACTACATTTGCTTTCTTTCCCTATCCTGCATCTCAATATATATTTTTCTTTTGCTGGAAAAGCCAGCACTGACCTTGGAAACAGCATTCATGTTGGTAAACACAACGTTCTGGTTATTTTACCAGACACAGAAACCAGTGCTTTGGATGTGACCTCAAGACACCCTTGCTCCCAAAATGACCTCCCACTGGTCTCAGCACAGATGGGCAAGCGTCCAGTGGATCTGAGGCTCAGGGAAGAGAAGGAGTCGAAAACAAACGCGGCGACTGAAGCCCCTTTGATCTAGAATCCGGCTGAGGACCCGTGAGGCCAGACCTGGGAGATTCCAGGCCTGCCTTAGATTCAGCTGCTTGCACTTGAGAACAGTTTTCCCTCAGGCATCTCAGGTCTTGGGCTTTGAATAACTTGATATTGCAAATAAAATCACCCTGAAATATGAATGAAAAGAAAAGAAATTAGATTTTTACTGAAAATAGATAGCAGAAGCCTGAGAAACAAGGACTTCCTTTGAGTGAGTTTATTTACCTGCAAGATCAACTGAACTAACAGAAAGCCCACATCACCCAGCTCTCACAGAAGGCATTAGGAAAATACAAGGGCACTTCCAAAAGTTCATGGAAAAATGGAATTGAAGGATTATGTGCATTTTCTATGACACTTAAATATCCCTTCTCTGACTCCTAATAAATAATACTTACTCAACAGATATTTTGAAAACATTCTTCCTTATAAAAGTCATACATGTTGATGATAGAAATTTTGAAAATATGGAAGTCCAATAAACTACCACACCCACTAATAATATTGTTAACATTCCTAGATATTTCCTCTCAGCCTATTTCTCTGCATATGTTTATCTGTTCTTGTCCAAGAAGCTCTAGAGCATTGAAAAGGCAGAGGCTATGGGTTAAACTACAATGCTCATTTGAAAGCCAGATTCATTTAACAGCATATTTTAAAATCATTTTCTTCTGAAGAAATAAACAGAGAAGATTTTAAAAGCACAGAAGACAGCAAAAGCCACTTGGATTCAAACCAAATAGAACTGTGATTAATATTTTAGTATGTGCCTTCCAGTATTTTTTCCATGTGTATATGTGCATTTCTTATTTATTAAACATAGCAAACAGTATATCCTTTTTGCTGTTTGCATTTTTCACTTAGTGATACAAAAATGAACATTTACCATAAGAGTAAATGTTCTTCTTCAACATGATTTTTAATGACTGCATAGATGTTATTACTCCATATAGATGCATACTAATTTACCCAAGCAATCTCCTCGTGGAATTTGTAGCTTGTTTTTAATTTTCATATTATAAACAATGTCATGATTAACATACGTAAGGGTAATATCTGATTAGTTTCTTACAAGAAAGTCCCAAAGTTATATTAAAGATATTTACATACACACACATATGTAATTTTTTGATAGATAATACTACTTTGGCTCCAAGCATTTAACAACAGCAGTTAAGACAACACTTGGGACATCTGCATCCCGTTTCTGACTGCCTGGTTTCACTTCTGGTTCCACTTCTGATTCCAGGTTCCTGTTAGCATGTACCCTGGGAGGCAGCAGATGATGGCTCAAGTACTTGGGTCCCTGACAACACTCATAGGGGAGATCCAGATTAAGTTCCAGGCTCTTGGCTTTGGCTGGCAGCCCTGGCTATTGAAAACATTCGGGGAATGAACCAGCAGATGGAAGATTCTCTCTCTCTCTCTCTCTCTCTCTCTCTCTGCCTTTCACATAAAAAGTACTAATTTACACTTTCAGTAGTTCAGGCTTTTGGAAATGTGATTTAGTGGTACATATAATTATCTCTGTGCTGTCATTTGAGACAATTAAGGTAGAAACCAGTGCCATGCTGAGGCTTCCAGGCAAGTCAATGGGAAGAGTTTCTTCATGCAGATCAGGGCTGTTTTGCTGCCTGGATTTCACAAATGTGCTCATTCAGTTCTCCCAACAGCTCTACAAGCAGTTAGTTTTTAAATCCGCATTTCCAGATAAGAAAAGTGAGACTCCGAAATCTCAAACCCCTTCTATTTCCATTCATTATCTTGGGCTGTCTCCATGACCACAGACTGAACCTGATAACCCAGCTGCAATGTGGCTGCAGAATCCTAATTTGCAACCCAGTATCACCAACACCAGACAGAGCAAAAACTTGCAGAAACATTCAGCTCATCAGCGATCTAAACATCCTCTCTTTTGATAACTGCAACCAAAAAAGATCTTTCCTCTGGATTTGCTTTTTAGCTAAAAATAACTCTGGGCTTCTCCCCTCTCTTCCTGAAGGCTGGACTGGAAGGAAGGGGCTGAGGCTGAGAACAGCAGCTTCCTCCGAGGATTGAGCAAGGTGCAAGAGCATGTCTTCCAGGTCTGGATTGGCAGGCCTCACACTTTGACTCAGAAGCAGGGAATTTGCTTTGGTTTCCTGACTGGGTTGCCTTGTTTATCAGCCACAGGGCAAGAAACATGCCACAGCAATGAAATAAAGTTGACATGTCATCGTGGGGGAAAGGGAGTTATTCAACAGGCTGAGTCACTGCTGTGCTGCAGGTACAGAATGAAACACCCTATAGAAATTCAGAGCAGACTGCCAGACTGCGGGGTGGAGGAACGAAGAGACAGGTCTGCAGATGACCTAACATACCCTTAGGATTTTGAAATTCCTGGATTGTAAAAAAGGAGAATGAAAAGGGCTGATGCAAGTTCATTCTTCCTTTGTAACAAAAATCAATCTCAAGGTGGCCTAGAAGGGAGGCATTTAGTTAACAACATAGTGACAATTACTTATCCAGGAAGCTTATCTATATATAGTTTCAAAAGCAGGTACATCTGGAAGAGTCTGAGGTCTGCATTTTTCTGCTTTCTTCTCCATCATTTGTCATGATTGACATGTGCCACTTGTTCTTTGAAAAGACCAGGTCCAACTGTAAGCTTGATAGCCCGCTGGGCACTGGGCGAATGTCATGCTGGGCGAATGTCATGACAGGGGAAGACAACACAAAGAGAGCAAAGTGTCGCTCCCCGTCTTCGCGGAGGAACGACACAGGACCCTGCGCTGTTCTTTTGTCTGCTCGGCCCTCCCCGGGTTTGCTGCTGGTTCTTCCCGGGTTGGCTACCGTCCCTTCCACCTCCGTGGAAGGGCAGCTCCCCCTAGCCACTTTCCCCACTTCCGTGGGGGAGCGGCACACCGCCGGCCGGCTCTCTCGGGGGCTGCACAGGTGTTCCTTCAGATAGATATTCCTGGTGCATGTTGTCTCTCTCCTCCTTTATAGTCCTCTTCCACCAATCCCAACTCTGCTACCCACACGCCGAGTACGCTGCTCTCCTCCAATCAGGAGCAGGTCCTGCTGCTTATTGGTTGAACTGGAGGCAGCTGTGTAGAAGCTGTTTCTCCCTTCTCAGCACCATATTGTGGGAGAGCAGATGCATAGAATAAGTCTTAATTCCAGTAACTTAGTCTAGTCCGAGTTGCTCCCAGTTGCTCCCCACAGCAAAGAGAACCTGCTTATTCTGTCAACACAGCAGCAAGGCCCTGCAAGGTGCGGCTCTGCCACGTCCTGGCTGGCTGACTTTGCTAGCCAGTTAATCCCTCCGTGCCTCAGTTTCCTCTCCTGTAAAGCAAGAGGAATCATGGGTACTTCATCAAGCAAAATAAAGGAGGGACCATTTGGCCTGCTGGCCCATGACAAGGGTCCAGAGGTGTCAGCTCCATAATCCTGCTTGCTCACTTCCACCACTGCTTCACCTGCTGCCTTCCAAGGCTCAGGTGCCCTACTTCATGCTGTAATGGGAGGAGATTTCAGAGATGCATCCGCAGACACTGCTTTCGTTCCGATTTCTATTAATTATACCAGCTAGTACTGCTACTGGTAGTAATAATAGTAGCAGCAAGAGCAGACCGTTATAACCCTTATTTAGTGCTTGGCCTTTTATATCAATTTAATCCTTATAGTAAGTTACTGACATAGGTAATATTATTCTCTTCATTTAGTACATGAAATAAGTGAAGGTTAACGGGGTTATATAACTGGCTCAAGGTCCCCACAGTGAGATGTCAAGCTGGAATTCACCCAGTTAAGCTGTTCCCAGGACTGTGAACTTAACCACTGTTTGTTCCAAGTCAATTTTTCTGCCTATGAGTACCTTAGTATTTGATCAGTGGCTGTAAAGACATTAGGGTTTGGGGTTCTTGTCCCACATTCCTTCTGGGGGTGAACTCCTCTTCCCCTGCTCCACAGATTTGTGCGGGGGCTGTTGATTAGAGGGCCCTTCTCCAGAGCCATTCACTTCCCCTGCAAAGGAGGCTGGTTCAGGCAGAGGATGCTCAGAGCCCAGGCCTCGGGCAGATAGCCTCACCGCGTGAGAAAGCACTCTTCTACTGGGGCTGCCAGGAGCCGGGTTGTCCATTGTGTGGACAGGGCCTCTGTGCAGTGCAGAGGAATGAGTTCTACAGAGAAAATCAGAAAATTATAAGTAAAGTGTGAGTGGAGAATGAGATATGGCCACTTAGAATCCATACTTCTGAGGCCAGCACTGTAGACTAGCAGATTAAGCTGCCACCTGTGGTGCCAGCATCCCATATTGAGTCCCACTGCTCCACTTCCAATTCAGCTCCCTGCTAATGCACTTTGGAAAGCAGTAGAAGATGGCCCAAGTGTTTGGGCCCCTGCACCCACGTGGAAGATCCGGATGAAGCTCCTGGCTCCTGGCTTCAGTCTGGCCCTGGCCACTGCAGCCATTTAGGAGGTGAACCAGTGGATGGAAGCTCCCTGCCTGCCTCTGCCTCTCTCCACCTGTAACTCCACCTTTCAGATAAATAAATCTTTAACAACAACAACAACAAAAAGAATCCACACTTCCGACTTCCAATCCAGAGGCCCTGATTCTGCTAACAGTTACTCCTTCTGCTCTATTTGTAATCCACCCAGTCCTTCAGCTGTGTAAGCCAAGTCTATGCTTCCCTAAGTGATTTTGATTGTGTTTTTCTCCATTGCAGTTAAAGAAGACTAACCAACAGAACAAAGGGGTGTAAGAGTTAGGCATACAAATGTGACCCACGTTACCTCACAGTGAATAAAGCAGTCTTAAAGGAGACAAGACCGAAAAATCAGGTCAGTAGGAAATCCTGGAAGATCCGAACCATGCTTTAAAAAAGCATTAAGTCCAAATCTCTCATTTCACAGATGTGGAAAGTGGTTTGCTGCTACATGAAGTAACTGCCTTGGTGTTAGGCAACTGGCTGGGGATGAGCGTGGGATCTGACTGCATCCAAGTAGCCTCAAATCTTCTCCAATGTTCTTCCCACCACCCATTCTACCTACTCTGGTAGGAAGGGAGCTAGTCAGATGAATATATAGATGGATCAATGCATAGACAGTAGGTAGGTAAATGGACAAATTGCTGGATGCATAGAGACTGATTGATATATGGACAAAGACAGAAATTTAAGGGCTGGAATCATAGCACAGCAGGTTAAGCGATGGCTCAAGTACTTGGGTCCCTGATGACACTCATAGGGGAGATCCAGATTAAGTTCCAAAGGCTCTTGGCTTTGGCCTGGTCCAGCCCTGGCTGTTGAAAACATTGGGGAATGAACCAATGGATGGAAGATTTCTCCTCTCTCTCTCTGCCTTTCACATAAAAAGTACTAATTTACACCTTCTGTAGTTCAAGCTTTTGGAAACGGGATTTAGTGGTATGCTAGTACCAGATGCTTGGTTGGTGCTTTTAAGGTAAATGAACAAATTAATAGCACAGTTCCCATACAAGTGCATATCATATCATTTCTTATATAAATGTTCTCCCTCACCGCCAGTCAATATAGAAGCTGAGTTAGACTGAAAATTACACATGCCAAGAGGGAGGGGGCAGCAAGGAACATCCATGATTTCATCCCGGCTTAAAGGGTTTCATCCTCATAAACTCTGAAAATGCCTGTTCTTACAAACCTCCTATAATCTCTATTCCACTGCTGTTTTCTCTTGATGTCCTTTCTACCAACACATTCACATTTCTGTCACTTAGAAATGTCTTCTGCTTTGAAAGAACATATGCACACGGGGGAAAACATTCTATCCCTACTTCACACAAAGCATAAGAATCAAATCTGGTTAGTTAGAGTTCAGATTTAAATGTCAAAAGAAAACCTTCCAAATTTTTGGACCATCAAGTGCAGTTCTTTTAAGAAATTCAAAAAAAATTAAAAGAAAAGTGTATGAATTAATTAAAAATTAACACTTCTGCTCCTGGTAAGAACCCTCTCTCTAGCTCCAATGTGGTTAAGAAGTTAAATGCATGTGGGTGTGTGTCACACTTGCATACCACCACCCCAGAGGCATGCTACTTGGTCAGGTTGCTGATGGCTACGATGGCAATAATTCAGGTGCCATACACTCAGCAGGAGCTTCTCATTCCCATGAGAGCTCTAGATGGGTGATTTACAATAGGGGGACTCTTTTGTTCCCTAAGGAAATAGAATCGAACACACAGAACCAAACAGATGTGCCATGACTACCTTGAGGAATGGATTATTTCTGATTCTTTCTTATATCTCTTCCAATCTTAAAGTCTTTAGACAGGGCCATTGGTACAGGAAGGACAGAGGAGAGTATCATCTTTACTCGGGAAAGCTATTGCAGCGACCGTTTTCAGATGGCTCCCTTTTGTTCATTAACCTCTGGTTGTCCCTTCCAGCTTCTGTTGGTTATCACCTTCACATCCCAAACAACAAAAGCAACAGACAAAAGAATCCCAATAAAGTGACATCTGCTTTGTGTTTTTTAGTCTGCAAACCACTTCCAAATATAATTTCTCATCTGAATCTCACAACCACCAATGAACACCAGGCAATCCTCATCTGATGTTATAGATGAAGGACCTGTTGGATGGTCAGAGACGTTGTGTGACTTGTGCAAGGCCACACATGTGGGGGTTGTTAGGCAGCAAAGTCAGGACTTGGAATCTAAGGTCAAGAAAACTCAATGGAAAAAGAAATGAAGAAGGCAACTTTCTCACCAGAAATGTACTTTGTGTCCTGCTTGGCTTTTTAAATAGGGCTGCTTCTGCCACTTCATGCAGTCAAGAACATGAGAAAGTCCAGGGGAAGTATCCCCTCTCTTGGGCATGTGTTGGGGTCCCACCCTGCATGAACACATACCTCTTGCTTCTGTGTTGGATCTGACCTCTCTCCCTCTTAGACTTTTTGGATTGGGACTTCGGCTCCCAATATCTGCCCAAGATATTTCTCCAGGTGGAAACAGTTTTATCCTAAGTATTAACAACAGAACTGTACTAGAAGCCACCCTCTCCTGAAGCCTACTTATTAAGGACTTTGCATGCATTATCTCATTTGGTCTCACCACCACTCTATGAGGTAAGTCCTATTCTTGTCCCTAAATGAGAAATGAAGAAAGTGAGGGACAAAGAGATGACTCATTTGCCCAAGGTCACACTGCTAGCAAGTGGCAGACCGAAGACCACGCTAACAGACAGCAGGCCCTTACACTTACCACTACCCTCAATTACCTCCCATTAGGCTGTCCATCTCACCTTCCCCATGCCCCCTCCACTCTGGCTTTTGCCCTCTCAGCTTTGATGAGCTCAGAGCTGCAGATAATGACACTCCCTCTGCTGGCCTCTCCCCCAAAATTGTCAGGAGAGACGAAGCAAGTCTCCAGAAAGCGGATGATGCTGTAGATGCTATGGTATTGTCAGATCTTGCCTTCAGAACTGGAGCCTCACTCCTCCAGCAGCCAGGAGGGTCAGCTACTGAGTGTTCACAGCTGAGATCTGCTACAGCAATTGCACTTGTCTGATGGGAGCCAGCTGACCAAGGTTACGCCCCCTTCCCGGGAGCAGTCCCAATCCAGTGATTGGCCCGTGCAGGATGCAAAACCCCTGTCTTCTATCCTCAGCTGGGACCAACTCGAAAAGTCTGTCCTCACTCTAAAGTTTCCTATGGGATTGATGGACTGAGGCCTCCATCACAGCTGCCTCACTGTTGAGCCCTTCCCTGTCCCCAGTTCTGCGTCCTCCATTCTGTGACAGGTGCCTGTCCTAGACAGGCAGTGCCTGTAAACACCCAGCATGCACACTGCACCCTCACACTCATTTCCAGGAATCCAACCTCATGCCAAAGTTACTCAGATATCTCTGGCATGGCCCCATCCTCCTGACTGACAGAGTGAGGCCTCACACAGAATGTGGGCTCAAACCGATCCAGGTACTTCAACTTTCCTGCCTGCGAGGGCTTTGGCACTGCCACGTGCATATTGATTCCGCCCCCCTTCCCCCACTGTTTCAGTTCACTAGAATTTTCTGGTATTCCTTACTGTATTACGGTATTCACTTTCAGTCAACAACAAGCCTGTGTTTCTGGTCAGGCCTTCCCTTGCCCATCGTGCTATCCTAGTGGTACCTATGGGAGGTCCTACCTGGGGCCGGAGTCCTCCTAATCATGTTCCTTCCAGGGCCCACGCAAGCATGTCAGGCACTAGGCGTACAGGAAAGGGAGAAACCACAATAAACGAACACGGGCAGGAGCAGAAGTAGCATCCAGTCTTAACAGCTCTCGCTTTACAAGTCGAGTCCGGAGGCCTGGGCTCCGTGTCCTATTTTTCCTTATAGCTCAGGCCCTCGTTTCTCCCATGTTAAGATGCCAAATGCCTCTGACAGGCCTCTTTATCTCCTACTTCTGTGACTTTAATCTGTCATACACACGGCTGCCAGATTTAACTTCCTAAACGAGGCTCTCCTCATACCCCCCGCCTGTTTACAAACTTCCATGCTCCCCCCGTGCCTCCCAAATGAAGCACATGTGTCTCTCGCTTGCATCCCAGACCCAAACTCTATCCAGCATGGCTGGGATCAAAGGGGCTTCTACCCCATGGCTCTGGGCACTGCCAGTGTTTTCTGGCTTCGGTGGTCTGCTCACTCTCTTCCTTGCAAACATGTCAACCGGGCAGCTTTCCTTGATGCACACACATAGCTACACACAGCTGGAACTGCACTTTTCCAATCACTTTGCCCAAATCCCTCTTCAATGCCAGTCATCCTCCAACTGGATTTCTCTTCCTTCCTAGATCATGAGCGGCTTGGAAGAAGCTGCACCACCGACCTCAGCACCGCCAGAGTATCAGGCCCACAGTGGGCTCGCCAGAGAGATTTGCTAAAGTGATTTATCATCTTCCAGTTGGACCATACATTTAGTTTCTTCCCTTTCTCCCTGCCCCCCTGCCAGTCTTTATATTCCTAAAATAAATACATAATGATGTTAGGGGCAAGTGATGTGGCAAAGTGGGTTAAGGCCCCAGTCTGCAGCGCCAGCATCCCATATGGGTGCCGGTTCGAGTCCTAGCTGCTCCATTTCTGATCCCGCTCTCTGCTTTGGCCTGGGAAATCAGTGGAAGATGGTCCAAGTCCTACCCATGTGGGAGATCTGGAGGAAGCTTCTGGCTCCTGGCTTCAGTTCAGCTCAGCTCCGGCCATTGCAGCCATCTGGGGAGTGACCCAGTGGATGGAAGCTCTCTCTCTAGCCTCTGCCTCTCTGTAACTCTGCCTTACAAATAAATAAATAAATCTTTTTAAAAAAAAAAAGTATAGTGATATTATAGGAAATGGTTATTTAATCATAATAAACATAAGCAACGCACCCCAAAACATGCCTTGCAAAGAGAGGACTTAAAACCTAAGGTAGACCTTATACAATTATAAGTAGCCAATTTATAATAATTTTTAAAAATATTTATTTATTTATTTGAAAGTCAAAGTTACAGACAGAGAGGGAGAGACAGAGAGGGAAAGGGATCTTCCATTTGCTGGTTCACTCCCCAGATGGCTGCTGGGCCAGCCTGAAGGCAGGAGCCAGCAGCTTCTTTCAGGTCTTCCACGAAGGTGCAGGGGCCCAAGCACTTGGGCCATCTTCCACTGCTTTCCCAGGCCACAGCAGAGAGCTGGATTAGAAGTGAAGCAGCCAACATATAAACCAGTGCCAACATAGAATGCCAGCATGATAGCTTTATGATGGCTTTATCTGCTATGCCACAAGGCCAGCCCCTATAATAATTTTTTAAAAGCAATTTCATGTAGATCTACTTTGAGGTCACTGCCTCAACCTATAGGAAGACAAACTAAGTATTGAAATGATGACATTCAAACGGTAAACTAACTGTCACTTATTTATGTATGTTTTTATTTTTATTTTATTCACCTGAAAGGCAGAGAGAGCAACAGAGATCCTCCATCCATTGGTTCACTCCCTAGATGCCTGCAACCAGCTGGGGCTGGATCAGGCTGAAGCCAGGAGCCTGGAACTCCATGTGGATTTCCCATGTAGGTGGCAGGAACCCAACCGCCTGAGGCACACCTGCTGGCTCTCAGAGTGCCTGTTAACAGGAAGCTGGAACCAGAAGCAGAGCCAGCACTTAACCCCAGGCTAACCCAGGGTAAGGAAGGGCCTTCTAAAAATACAGCATAAGCTAGCTTCGGAATCAACTACAAGCCATACTGAACATAGAAACAGAAAAAAATCAGAGATCAGGCTTTCTGGATTACCTGACACCCTTTCGCAAGCAACTGGTAAACTGGCCACTCCTCCAGGCTGGGGGTGAGATGGGGCTGGGGTTGAGGGTGCTGGGGCCCGGGGCTGGGCTCTGCAGAGTCTGACCCTGCTTGCCAGGCGGCTCAGGTTGCGGGCCTGCCCTCCGCCCCAGGGCCGCGAGCCCCAGCTCTCAGACGGCGATATCATTACACCACTGCACAGGCTACCAAAATAACCACTGATATTCAGACACGCTTTCCCCTTCTTTCTTGGATCCTTGTTCCCCTGATAAATGTCAGGAGGCTTCTGGCAGAAAGCAAAGCTGGTTCAGCCGCAGAGATAATGAAAAAAGGGTGAGACTCAAAGAAATTGTTAATGAACACAGCAGGGCACTGAGCTGCACTGGGGCCCAGTGCTCTTCCTCTGGGCTTTTGCACCTCTGATCTCTGTCACTAGACTTTTCTCCAGAGAGGCAGCCCTGTTTCAGGGTAGCTGTCAATTTTCAGCATTGGCCCTCGTGGGGAGAAAAGGAGGGCCCTTCCTTTACTTTTATAACAATCAATGTCCACACAGCACAGGCCCGGTCAGGGCATCCAGGCCGGGTAAAATAGGGAAAAATGCTCTAGAAGAGATTCACAGAAAGCCAGGGAGAAAGCATGGAGGATGACATTTGGAAGGAGGAGTTGCACACCACAAAAGAAATTATGCGGGGAGGTGCTGTGGTGTAGTAGGCAGAGCTGCTGCCTGCCGTGCCGGCATCCCATATGGGCACTGGTTCGAGTCCTGGCTGCTCCACTTCTGACCCAACTCTCTGTTTAAGGCGTGGGAAAGCAGTGCAGGATGACCCGAGTCCTTGGGCCCCTGCACCTACACGTGAGACCCAGAAGAAGCTCCTGACTCCTGGCTTCGTATCAACGCAGCTTCGGCTGTTGCAGCCAGCTGCAGAGTGAACCAGTGGATGGAAGACCTCTCTCCTCTCTGCTTCTCTTTCTCTCTCTGTGTAATTCTGACTTCCAAATAAATAAATAAATCTTAAAAAAATTGATATATATATAATATATACTTTAATATAATTACACTTTTTTAATCCTTAGAGTGTAGCTATCAATGGAACAGATTATGTGAACATTTTGATATTTAAGGATATAATTGGTGATTTTACTAAAAAAGAGAATTATTAATAGATACATGGTAATTATTCAATTTATGTGTGTTTATTCTTATTGCTCATACACGTATTGATAGCAGAACCAAATCTCACAGGCTCGCAAATGATTAGACCCCTTTCTCCTCAATAGTTCTATAATTTTCAGTTATATTCCTCCGCAGTCATACTCAGCTTTACACATATTTTTTATTCTTTTCTTTTTTAAAAGATTTATTTATTTGAAAGACAGAGTTACAGAGAAGAAGAGGCAGAGAGAGAGAGAAAGGTCATCCATCTGCTGGTTCACTCCCCAGATGGCCACAACAGCCAGAGCTATGCCGCTGAGAAGCCTGGAGCCAGGAGCTTCTTCCGGGTCTTCCACACAGGCCCAAGGGCCCAGGGACTTGGATTATCTTCCACTGCTTTACCAGGCCATAACAGAGGGCTGGATTGGAAGTGGAGCAGCTGGGTCTTGAGCCGCCGCCCATACGGGATACCGGCACTGCAGGTGGTGGCTTTGCCAGCTACACCACAGCGCCAGCCCCTACACGTATTTTCTATTATTTTTTTTTATCATGAAGGAATATGAGGATACTCCAGGAATTTAATTAAAAATAGAATTAAAAAGATAATTCATTTTGCTACAAAGTTTTTAAAATTAATGCACGTGAGGGGTCTTAAAATGTTCACAAAAATGCAAAATTATGAAATTCCTGTGTGGATTTCAAAATTTTTTGCACCAAAATAAACTTATTTTTTTAATTTTGTTTTCCCAGCAGCCTTCTGAAGTGCATTTATTTTTGTTAAACTGGAAGGAGGGGGCATATTTTATCTAACAGTCTGTTTGCTTCATGAATAACTTCTTCATGTCTACACTTAGCCGAATCTGAGCTCCGGATGACAAGAATCGCAATGTCCCTGGCCACTCTGGTTGCGGGTGGTGAGTGTTCTAACTTTTACTGAGAGCTCACACCGGGAGTCAAGGTCCCCAGGGCTTTCCTGCATTCCATTCAGCCAGAGTGCTTTGAGGTAGCTTCTGTTACCAAGGTTTTGTGAGGAGGCTGGGTTGCAGGCAGGCTCACTCACTGGTTCCCAGTCACAGAACCAGGGGAGTGGCTCCTAGCTGCCTCACACTCTCCTTGGCATGGGCTGACAAGCCTCATTTTTCTCTCTTCCCTGATTACTTCTTAGAGACCGTTTGTTGAATGCTTGTATGATGTCATCTGTTATGTATCTTTTTAAAAATATCTGGACCAATATATCTATTATGGATTTCAAGCTCATTACATAATGTAGCATTCTATATGCATGTGCAAATAGGCACTTCCTAAATTATATTTTTGTACAATTATATTTGTAAAGCTTTCAAAACAATTTAAATGCTTTATACATGTACTTGCATTCGTAACTGAGTTAATAAACTATTATAGCCATCCAATGAGTTATTGTGCAGGAAGTGAAAATTATGATTATGAGTGGAAAATACTGATGACAGATACAATGTTACATTTCAACAGTACCATATGAAATGACACATAATACATGTGAAAAATTAGCACACACATGAAGACGCTCACAGAAAGAAAAAAGAGAAGTGGAAGTTATTAAG
This sequence comes from Oryctolagus cuniculus, assembly GCF_964237555.1. Lineage (NCBI taxonomy): Eukaryota > Metazoa > Chordata > Mammalia > Lagomorpha > Leporidae > Oryctolagus > Oryctolagus cuniculus. The sequence continues at coordinate 53,874,592 of NC_091444.1, forward strand.
AGTTGCATTTAGCTCAATGGGTATTAACGTAGGATGTGATGTTTTTCCTTTTTTCTATTTTTAAAAAGGTTTGGGATTACGCTCACTTCCTAGAAAAAAAAAATCATGCTTATTTAGGATGCATTTGTTTCGGAAAACGGTACTGATGAATTTTGACCCAAGTTCTCATCTCTGGCCTCGCCCTCCCTGTGACGCACACACCCTCCTCCTGCCTCGCTGGCTCAGATGAAAGGTACCTGGCTGGGCTGGCCCTGCACGGAGGCAGCTTGCTCTGGGTTCGACGTGTTTTACAGATCAAGCATTTTCGGCTTTTGTCTTGTAAATGAGGAGCGGAGCTGAAAAGAGCTGAAGGTCTGGAGGCTCTCCTAGGAACTCCGAGGAGAGAAAAGCTCCACCCCTTTCTGAAGGAAAGGCTGTCCATCACGTGGTCTCCAGGGACCTGGGGCCGCACCGCTCGGGCAGTGAGTTTGAGATGAAAGCAGCGTCTAATCAAACACCTCCTTGTTGCAGTGACCGGGGCCTGTGGGCACGGCCGAGCGCCCCAACCTATGAGAGAACTCTGGCATCTCACAGGAATCTGCCAGGCTGGAAGCCAGCCTGAGGCCTGCAAGCACAGCTGTGAATATGCTAGGAAGAATCTCTCCCTCTTTCTTCTCCCCCCTCCCTCCCTCTCTCTCCCTCTCCCTCTCTCTCCCTCTCCCTCTCTCTCCCTCTCCCTCCCTCTGTCTCTCTCGTCCTCTCCCTTCCTCTCTCTCCCTCACTCCCTCCCTCTGTCTCTCTCTTCCTCTCCCTCCCTCTCTCTCCCTCTCCCTCCCTCTGTCTCTCTCTTCCTCTCCCTTCCTCTCTCTCTCCCTCACTCCTTCCCTCTCCCTTCCTCTCTCTTTCTCCCTCTCCCTCCCTTCCTCCCTCCCTCTCTCTCTCTCCCTCCCTCTCTCTCTCTCTCTCTCAACAATCTTAAAACATTTCATTGTTTATTCTTTATTTTCATGCTATTTGAAAGACAGAGAGAGATCTTGTATTTGGCTGGTTTTCCCCCCACATGCCTACACTACCAGGGCTGGGCCAGGTTAAAATCAGGAGCCTGGAACTCCATCCAGGTCTCCCATGTGGTTGACAGAGATGCAGACACTTGAACCAGCATCTGCTGCCTCCTAGTGTGCTCATTAGCAGAAAGCTGGATCAGAAATGGAGGAGCCGGGACTCAAACCAGGCCCTCTGATACGGAATGTGGGCCTCCTATGAGACAACTTGATTGCTGCATCAAACACTTAGCGCAAAACTTCCCTTAAAAAGACTGACTTGGTAGAGTGGATCCCGCCACCCTCATGGGAGACTGGGAAGGAGTTTCCTGGCTCCTGCCTTTGGCTTGACTCATCTCTGGTTGTTGTAAGCCTTGTGGAGTGATAGATAGTGGATAGAAGATATCTCTGTTTCTCTCCATTGCTCTGCCTTTCAAATGGGTCAAAATAAATAAATTGGTAAAAAGAAAAACTGACCAAGTAGCGTTGTTGTTCCTCTGCTTCACCTGTGCCTCTCTTGGGTGTTAATATGTGGCCAGTAATAAGAACTGGGAAGGCATACTCAGTAGAAGACCTATAACCTGCTCTCCTTCCTTCCCTCCATTCCGAAGCCCCACTGTGTGCCAGATGCAGTGCTAAGCATGGAAGATACAAAGTCAAATCAGACACACCCTTGACCCTCAAAAACTTCAAGACCTACCCCTGCCACTGAAAGGGGAGCCCCAGCACAGCAGTGACAGCACTGCACCGCCGGGGCTGCTGGAAATGCCAATTCTCAGGCCCCATCCAGGCCGCCTGACTCAGAACCCAGATTTTACCAGGTGCCACCCAGTGACCCGAAGCTACTGGCATGATTATCTGACTTCCAAGAACAACTGTAGCTTATTTTCCAAACACCACCTGGAAGTGAATGTGACAGGGTCACAGGGTCAGTCACAAGGACACAGACCACCTGTGGGAGTGGAAAGTCCTTTTGCCCTGCCTGGCCCATCTGGGAGGCTTGGTGGAGGGGACAGCAGGGACAGGGAGTGGAGGAAACAGGGAGTGGATGTTAACATCTGCAGAGGGGCAACCGGAGGAGATAGAAGGGGGTTCAGCATGTCCACGAGACAGTGGGTATTCCAGGCCCACCGAGAAAACCCGTGTCTGAGGCGTTGCCCTTGCTCTCAGCCTCACAGCACCCGACCTCTCCTGGACTTCGCCTCTGGAGCTTGCAGGCCGTATGCTCAGACATTCAGTAGAGGGAGCCCTCTGAGGGCGCTGGAACCTGCCAGGGGCCCAGGGAAGGGGCACTGCTGACTTCCACCCTCCCACTACTCAGCGCTGCAGAAAGAAGTGTTCTTAGTAACTGTGGAAGATTTTTTTTAAAGAATGGAGTTTCATTTTTGCTGGTGTCAGCTTTGGCTTTACCTTGATAAATTAAAATTGAAACAATGCACAGATTTCAGAAAGGATGCTTCAGGCACACAGAGGATTCCAAAGTTAGGCTGTTTACCTCTTAGGGGGTCATCCCAGACCTCATTGACACCAAGAAGTGGCAGGTGTTTCCAAATCAGGAATTGGGGGCTAACATGCACAGTCTAGACACAGTCTTGAACATAACCCCTCATCCTGCAGGTGTATGGGAGAGTACCTGTACTCCTGCCTTTCTTTCGAAACTCCGCCTTGCTCCTGCATTGGCTACAAACCAATTCTTGGCATTGGAAGTTATCAAGAGAGAGAGAGAGAGGCATAGATAGAGCTGTGTAAGTTCTCCTTCCAAAGGAAATCACATACACTACAATATAAAGACTTTATATTTTTGGCGTGCACAGAAAGAGGTCAAGTATATTGATTCCAGATGGGAATAAGAACAGTGAGTCTTTGAAGAAACCAATATCTTGTCTCCTAAGAGCGGTACTCTCCCATTGAGAATCAGTCAAAAGAGCCAAATCCAAAACAGAAATTTTAGGAAAACTTTACAAACTGGCATTGAAGAGAAAACGTTTGAGTCAGGGAGAGAAGATCTCTGGCGAATTGTGTCGATGTAAAACTGTAGTACACCTCTTACCACTATAAACATTGCTCTCTGGGGCCGGTGCTGTGGAGCAGCAGGCTAGACCGCTGCCTGTGATGCCCTCATCCCATATAGTCATCCGTTAGAGTCCCCACTTCCAATCCAGCTCCCTGCTATTGCACCTGGGAAAGCAGCAGAAAATGGCCTACGTGTTTGGGTCTCTGTAAAAAAAAAAAAAAAAAAAAAAAAAAAGTTGCTCTCTAAGGAATACATCTGTTAGCCAGTCTACACTAGGTTCCTGACCCCAGCCAGGGGTGGAGAATGCCTGGCCATGGGCTGTGCAAAATCATTTGGTCTGACCCTGCCAAGGCTACCGCAGGCTGGACTTGAAATTCAATAAATCTATAGCAGGCTAATTATTTTTAAAAAATATTTATTTATATGAAAGAGTTACAGCAAGAGAGGGAGAGACAGATCTTCCATCCACTGGTTCACTCCCCAAATGGCTGCAACAGCCAAGGCTGGACAGACCAAAACCAGTTGCTAGGAGCTTCCTCTGGGTCTCCCACATGGGTGCAGGGGCCCCAGCACTCGGGCCATGCTCCAGTGCTTTTCCAGGCAATTAGCAGGGAGCTAGATGGGTAAGAGAGCAGCTAGGACTCAAACTGGCCCCCTTATGGGATTCTGGCCTCATAAGTAGTGGCTTAATCTGCTGAGCCACAATGCCAGCCCTTAAGCTAATTATTAAGTTGATAATATTGTATGGCCTGCAAATGATGTCATAAACAGCCAAATGGCAGAAAAAAAAAGTGCTCCATCCCTGTCCCAGATGATGGTTAAGTTAAAACCCAAGAAGACTCATACGGCTCATCTTGAAGGCAGAAAATATATTACTTGCTAAAAATTTTTGCCTCTTAAATTAATTCCTTTTACACCACAAAACGTCTTTTCCAGAATGTACTGGAAAATGTCTGATCATTCTGTATGCCAGGGAGTATAAGTTTGGGGCTCTATTCAAAGTTCTGGGAGACTGAGGGAAAAAGCCAAACCTTCTTACTAAAGAGACGAGAAAGCCTTTTAAAGAGTGGGCGACACATTGTTCTTCACGTCTGAGTGAAGACGCTTGTCCTGTACTCATGGAAAGTCCATTTCGATGAGGATTAAGCTCTGGGCAAAATAACTAAGGAAAAATAACTTATTTATGTCAATATACTTTGCAGGACTCACCAAGTGGAAACATGTCACATGAGCTAACACACTCCAGCAGAAGTCAGTCACCAGAATCCTCGGCCATGGATATCTGATGGTGAATGTTTCTGTATTGATTTACAAACATGCATGGACCACAAGGTCAGCCATATTGCTTTGGACACAACCAGCCAGACCTTCCCATTGTCCTTATAGTGAAACTCCCTAATTTGGTTTAGAAGAACGTGTAGAATCTAGGTCTGCTACTTTTCCAAGCTTCTCACCATTTTCCTGTACTCAATCGCATACATTCCCCAACTTCTAGAGTGCAGTGCTGTCTCTGGCTTGCAGCAGTCCCCTGCTGCTTCCACTAATGATCTCGAGAACTTGCTCACTCTTCTTACCCACCCAGGCCCAAACCACACATTTCTTCCCCCTCGACCACCCAACTGGACTAGATGCTGTTTTATATATGCCCCCGTCACATTGTATGCCTCTTGTCCTGCCTTCACCCACTGAACTGGGCTGGGGCTGTCCCCCTTAGCAGAACCTATGGTGGGTGGTTTCCTTAGACAGGGTTATGCACTTAGCAGGCATAGGCATGGCCCCATGTCTCACAGACGTCGACCAGGGCAGGCACTTTGGGAATGACCTGGGAGGTGTCAAGGACCAACAGGACAGCATTTGCTTTCAGGATCTTGCTATATCTTAAGAGAATGAGAAACACACCCTTTAGAAGATGAAGAGTGGGGCCAACGCTGTGGTGTAACAAGTTAAACTTCTGTCTGCAATGCCGGCATCCCATATGGGTGCTGGTTCAAAACCCGGCTGCTCCACTTCTGATCCAGCTCCCTGCTAATGCACCTGGGAAAGCAGCAGAAGATGGCCCAAATGCTTGGACCCCTGTACCCACATAGGAGACTTGGAAGAAGCTCTTGGCTTCAGATCAGCCCTACTACAGCCAAACCAGCAGATGGAAGATCTCTGTCTGTCTGTCTCTCCTCCTCCTCTTTGTAACTCTGCCTATCAAATAAATAAATAAATGAAATTGAAAAGCAAGTTTCGCAACACACAGTGGTCCGGGGCTGGGAGAGAGGGGCGTGAGGGAAGCTGTGTGGAGAAGCTGATACTTGAAGCAGTTGAGAGCACAGGCAGAACCATGGGAAGAGTCGTTGGGTACGCAGAGGCCTGGGTGGCCAGACAGGCGAGAGGCAGCGCTGGAGGCACAAAAACTTGAAACTCATGCCCCAAATAGACGACTTTAGATTTTGCAGGGTTCATAAGCCATTGTGCATTGATTTGTTTTTTTCCCAGTGAGAAACTGAGTCTAAATATTTTACAGACCTTTTCATTTAAGGTAACTCTGAGGGCACGTGAATATTGCAAAAATAGTGTAGGCTTCCTGCCTCTCACACCAGTGTATTTTCAGAGCGTTTATTTGATATCTTAGGTATCCCTCATGCTCTCCTAGAATAATTTTTAAATATGTACCAGGAGTCCATGACACAGCAGCTGACCGCGTGGCCTCTGAGCCAGGGTGTGTGTGTCGGGGCGTGAGGGGCTGGGGGTGGGGGGGTGGGTACGACAGACTGGCTTGGAAGGGAGACCCAGAGCGACAGGGTGAGTGAGTTGTGTTTCCAAACATGGGCACTGCCTCACTTCTGACACAACTCTGCAGGGTTGGAAGGACGCTTTACCCTACCGGTGATATCTTAAGCCAGGATTCCCTTTCACCACAGGCAGGCAGAGCATAAAAATATCTCAGTGGCCCCTTGTTCCCAAAATGGGGGAGGCAGCCCACAGCCGTGGGAAATACCATCTAGTTAAATAAAAACAAGTGGAGGGGGAGGGGTAAGCCTGACAGAGCTTCATTCCCCAGCGTATTTTGGAGGAAAACAGTGCCAGGTCCCTTTGGGAGCAGGGAGGTGTGGACGCGTCTCATCCCCGTGGGGTGGAGGCGGGGACCTGTGGAGCGGAGGTGGCCTTCTCCGGTTCCACCAGCTGGCCTCCGAGGCCTGGCCCAGGACCCTCTCCTGCCATCTCCCCACCCCCACTCCCACCCCCGGCCGCCTGTTTCCTGCCACAGCCACTCAGGCACCTTGTCCACTCCCCGGCCAGCCTGATTTTCAAGCGACCCAAAAATAACAACATTTGATACCAGGGCTCCCAAGGCTTTGGCTGGGGTCATGTTTCCAAATTCTTGACTCGAGTATTGTAAATGAGAACCACTTTTTTTTTCCAGTCAGGCTATTCCCCCTCCCTTTTTTTTCCCTCTCTCTCTTGAGATGTTGGGAGAACCCCAACCAAGGACTCAGTGCTTAATGGGTCACAGGGTATAAATAGTAGTGTTGAGACCGTAACACAAGGCTCTTTGTACTATCATGCCACTGAACCTAGGAGGAAAAAAAAAACGGGCTCCCAAACAGACCAGTTAACGCAGCAGCATGGAGCTCGGCAGGGGAGCCCAGCGCCGCTGAGCACAAGCTACAGCCTATATTTGCTTACTCCAGCATTCCACGACCTATATCTATTTGTGGCTTTGCCCTGTACAAGGATACCCTATCTATTCAACATGTGCTCAGAAACAATTCATCCCACATATGGCTGGGTGTTGCTGGTAGCTCGAAGACCCACATTCAGCAAATAAAGGCAATATTGAAGGGTGAATCCAGAACTCTGGGTTCACACCCCCGCCCCCCGCCCCCCCCCCCACTTACCTGTCAAAGGCAGCAAGCTCTTCTCATCCTAATGTGGGCCTCAACATGCCTGCTCACTCCAAGTTGCTCTCAGTGCCATGTGGTGCTGCTTTGAAAAATAAGAGACCAAATTTGTGGGCTTCCTTGCTTGGAGGCACGCTTTAAATATGAGCTATTATCCTAATTAAACTACATTTTCATCATGGGGTCAGTTCCTTGATGAAGTTAAATGGGATGATCCAAAGTATCTATTAATTTGCTGGTAGTCATTGTATTTGGAAACCCTGAGGAATCCTGAAAATTGATTAATTATGACAGGCCTGACGGTGTATTTCTGGGTGATGATGGTAAGCCTTGGGTGGTATTATTAGGGACGCCGGTTTTTATATGACAGTGAAATTCATAGACTCTAACAGAAGTACTATTATCCACTAGGAGGGAGCAGGCCGAAGGGCATGTGACTTAGCAGCTGACAAGTGCAATCATTCTCAGAATTTTGTGGCCCAGAATTTGTGTCGGCCACTCTGAACTGGGATTTTAGAAACAGAAAGCTCAGGTTACAAGCCTACTGGGCAGAAACTCGAACTCCTGGTGCTGGCACCATACCCCAGACACCAGGGCCAAGGCTAAGGTGCTGGCCATTCAGTGTCCTACATTTAAAGTGTGAGCTTGAAAGAAAAAACAAATTTGCCAGAAGGATCCTCTTACCTTTTGCAAACTACAAAATAAAATCTCCATTGGCAAAGAAACTCTTTCCTTTGTAGGGTCTCCTACAGGGCTTCTTGGGCAGGATTTACCTATGGGGAGTCATGATCCCACCTGCCCAGCTGCCAGCACATCTGTCTTCCAGTATGTGCAGATGAGTGTGTGTGTGTGTATGTGGGGGGGGGGGGTCCGTGGGGGAGGAGGGCGGGAGTACATTCTTGCTTGTGTTGTTGGATTACTCAGAAAACTAGCAGGGCAAATAAACGGGGGTCAGAGCTGCTCTGTGACCTGTACTGTGCTGTGGAGGTCCCTTGACATGATTCTCCCTCTTAATGAAGTTAGGATTTTAGTCCCTGTGTCGTATTTGGCTGTTGGGCAATGTGCGCGGAAGCTCTGTTTAGTCCTGGAGCTCCCCGGGAGTTCGGTCACCGTCCTACCTGGGATCACGCATGGAGCACTCCCTAGACGGCAGACACGGTACCAAGCACTTCACAGGGTGGACTGCAAAAACTCATGGAAAATATGCACCATCTTTTTATAAATAAGGATGAGCCATGCCTCTTAGAATAAGCCTAGGGCAGTGTAGCTAGAAGTCGGGCTGTCTCTGGGAAGCCCACCTCCGGCTCCTCTCCAGGAGAGCAGGGAAGACCTGGTGGGGAGGGGGGACAGAGCCTAGGGAGGAACACTCTCCGAGCTATCACTATCACGACAATGCCTGCAGTGGGCTGGACGCAGAATGCCGGAATGCCGGAAGCACTGGGGGGCTGGCCTTGTTGCGTGCCTGGTGCTTAGAAGGATGGCGCCTGGGTAAGCTCTGAGATGGGACTTGAGCTCATTCTCTGGACTCGTTTCTGTCTATGGTGGCCACTGATGGAGAGAAAGTCTACATGTCACGACGACACCGTACCCCGAGAAATGGTCTTTAGAAGTATCCTAAAGATAACTGGGCAGTTTTCTTTGAGTCAAGTTGGGCCTTCCATGAAAAAGCACACAGTCTGCATCTCAGCCTGGGGGGGGGGGGTGCTACCGTGGTGACCCCACTGTCTGGCTAACTTCCCCAAGCTGCTGTCCTTACAGCCTTGGATTCACTGATACGTTGAGCTTTGAGACACAAATGTCTAACCCTTAGTCATGCCACCCTCTGCTTTCAGAGTTCCTGCTGAGAATTCCTGAGGGAAGAGCTTTGAAATCTTCTCCCTCTTCAATTCCAATTCCACATAGCCTCCGTTTGATTCCTTTCTGGAGAAATAGCCCAAATGGCTATTTCAGGCGGTTTCCTTGGACTTACTGTGCCTATTTTCAGGGCTGAAGGTCTGTGTGTCTAAGCCTGCCCCTGTAGGCTTGGAACTCCTTGAGGGCTTGGCCCATGTCTTGTTCCTGTCTGCCCTGGCAACCAGCACACAGCCTGGTACACATTAGTGATCAAGTCACACACGTTGAATGAGTGAGTCAGAGGAGGAATGAATGGACAAGCACTGCTTGTGCAGCGCAAACGCAAACACGGATCCACAGACTCGAGGCCTGAAGGGCTCTTCCAGACACATGTCCCGAGCACCAAAGACACGTCTGTCTGGGTCCTGACCGTGAACTCTGTTCTGCTTTGTCCCCGTGATCATCCTGCCTCCTCTAGTCTGCACCCCCTGGTCTCCTGCCCCCAAGCCGCTCAGCTTGCCCGTTTCCTGCTGGTATCTTTGGCTGTCACCCCTTTGCCATCATGACCTAACCCTAGGGAGGGGTAACAGGATCCGAGTCCCACCTTGCGTTCCTCACAGTAGCTGCCGGAGAAAAGCACTCACAGGACTTACTTAATAGGCTCACGTTCATGCTTGACTGACCTTTGCGGAGGGAAAATGGGTAAAATGCTAGTTCAGGGAGGAAGGAGAAGTTCTTGTTTCTGTCCCGAGGCATGTCCCAGCACAAGTCGCTCTGACACACTTATCTCAGCACCTTGATTAGACTGCTCCCGTTCTCACAAATGCCCCGGCTGTGCAACTCTGGCATCGTCCCCAGTGCCCCCTTCTCACCATCTCCTGGAGCGGATCAGACTGCAGGCCTCACCAGCCCCTAGTGGAAATGTCTCATCTACTGCCCGCCTCTCTGCAGCCTTCCTGACCAGCTCCCACAGGCCTCTGCGGTGCTGTCCACAGCCTTACCTCGGGGCTGGGGGCCCTTGTCCCGTCCTTTATGAAATCCTCTGCCTGGGCTGGCTTCCTCACCGGCCCCTGGCTGCAGGACGACCACTTCATTCCTGGCCTCTCCACATGTATCAGCTTTGGGACCCCCAGAAGTCCCACCTAACGTACCCTGTCCATTCAAACTTCACTTCCTGTCTCAGATTCTCCTTCCTGGTGCCTGAGGTCCGCGGCACTAATTTCTGCTTCACTTGATGTGTCTCCCGGAGCCCATCTTCTCCATCAACTGTCCCTTTTCTCTTTCGCTGGCCTGTTTGAACTATCAAGCAACCCCAGTCTGAATTAACGCCACTCTGCCCTTGCTTGGCCACTGTCTTAGATTTGGGTCCGTAACTTAGGATGTTTGCATTCACTTGAAATAGCCGGATCGAGTCTAAGTTCCTTGAAAACAGGATCCGAGTCTCACCGTGTTTCTCACAGCACCTGCCAGAGGCAAGCACGGACAGAGCTTATTTAATAGGCTCGTGCTCATGAATGACTGGTCTTCGCTGAGGGAAACTGGGTAAAATGTCAGTTCAGAAATATTATACATATTTTGCTTCGGAAAATTTAGGGTTTTGCAAGTGGGATTTTGTTTGCATTGGCTGCCGCTGCTACTTTCATTTCTGCTTTTTCTCTTTCCTGCTTTCTCTGTGTTTTCTTCATGTTCATCAAATCTCTCTCTCTGTTTCTCTCTCGGTCCAGTTTTTTTCTTGTAGGCTATGAGATATCTGAATGTTAAGAAAATAATAACAACCTCAAATCCCCTGTGCCTCACGTATAGGATGTACACAATAAATATGTGTCAAATGAATTAATCCTCGAAACATCTGGTAGAACCCTTAAAATGCCATAGTGTTAAAATCCAATATCTTCTTTGTCTGTAACCCCTGGCCTTTCAATATTTCCTCCCCTAAGCACTTGTGATTATCACTATGCATTTCTCCATTCTGTTCTTTCTTCTGTCTCCATGCCACCTCATGCAATAGTCCGGTGTCCTCTTAAAAGTGATTATCTGGCTTTCAAAACATCCTCTCGTGAAATAAAGTTCTATGATTATTAATTGCAATTATTGGACATTATCATATTTGCTAAAGCAAGAGGTAATCCACAGAGATTAATCAGTATAAAATGTGCAATTTCTGAAATGACCTCTATATACCCTCAGAAAAAATTTAACATGTTAATAAAAGATAAGATTGCTGGTGCATTTGCTATTAGAATCTCCACAGGCAATTATATATATTTCTAAAAATCACCTTGCCGTCTGGACTGGAATTGGAGATTCGAGGTGGGCATGGGCACTAGCCTGCATTCTGGCATGATGTTGTCAAAGGACAGCATCACATGCCAGGACCCAGCCTGTCGGTAAGTTACCCGGCCACAGGGGCTGGGGAACCCGGGTGAGTGGTCCTTGAGGAATTTTCAATAAAACCAGGGAGAGGGAGCCGGCGCTGTGGCATAGTGGGTAAAGCCACCATCCCATATGGGTGTCGGTTCAAATCCCAGCTGCTCCACTTCCAATCCAGTTCTCTGCTGTGACCTGGGAAAGCAGTGGAAGATGGCCCAGGTCCCTGGGCCCCTGCACCCTTGCGGGAGAACCAGAAGAAGCTCCTGGCTCCTGGCTTCAGATCGGCACAGCTCTGGCCCATTGTGGTCATTTGGGGAGTGAGCCAGTGGATGGAAGATCTCTTTCTCTGCCTCTCTACTCTCTCTGTAACTCTGACTTTCAAATAAATAAATAAATCTTAAAAAAAAAAAAACAGGAAGAGGAAGCAGGAATCCTCATTGCATATTTAGGTCTATGCATAGCGAGTATTACATTTAAGGTGAACCATTTGTGTTTTCTTTTGATAACAACTCTCCATTTTATTCAGGACAGCAATCACGATTGATTCATAAAAGCAAAATTGCCTAATCAATGGACTAGAAATACAGTCGCTGTGAATATAAATTCTTTCCTCTTCTAATGATGCCAGGCTAATCATTTCAGCTCTTTTAGCTCGTTTTCCTGATTAAACCAAGGGAATAAAGACAACAGTCACATGTGACTCCAACATTAGTGAACTGAGCATGAAGAATGAGTATGAAACAATCTGTAAGGAAAGGGGCTTAAGGGATTTGTTTAATCCACTCCAGGGCACATCTCAACCAATACTGCCTGTACCGAGAGGGCCAGAAAAAGCATTATTCTGCAACACTGACACAAGTGGGATCAAAGTGAGACTAAGAGTTAGAAGCCATTTAAGTAGACCTCGTGTGGTGGCTACCTAACTTTAAGCGAGTCACTGGGTTTTCCTTCCTCAGTTTCCTTTTCTGTACAAGAGTTTCTCAAGGGCTGTTATGAGGATTAAATAACCAAAGAGGGCAACAACAGTCCAGTAAACCACAAGCACTTTGTTAGTATTTGATGGGTGATTCCCCCCGCCCCCACACACTCTAGAATCATGTACCAGCTCACATCCACGCACCCTTAATTCCAGCAATGCGCGCGCGCACCCCCCACCCCCATCCCCCACACACCCGCCTCACTCCTTAGCCCAGAATGATACTCAGGTGTTGGGAAAACAATGCGGAGTCTTTCTCAGGGGCCATGCAGGTTGCTGGTGGCTTCAGCCCAGCTCTGGCTGCTGCTGCTCAGACAATGGAAGGGCCTCCTCTTCCGGACACGCCTGCTCTCGGCTGACCACGCCGACACACTGCACGCCCTGACCGGCAGAGCACCGTGCACGAATCGGACAGCACCCTCCCTGCAGAGCGCTCCGAGGGACACGTCTGCACCAGAGACTGAGGAGGCTGCGCCGTGAAGACCCGAGGGAGGACGCGGCCTGTGAAGAGTCCTGCCATCCTGGTTGCGGTGTTTTTCAGCAGAAACAAATGACAGATCAGAATCCCCGAGGCAAGCCTCTCGGCTTGTTGGACCATCGTCGCAACACATCTCCAAGCCCCCTTTCCCCTTCATTCTTTGCCTCTGCTGCACCACCCCCATCACAGCAGGGGGAGTCGCCGCAGGGCCCTCAGGGAGCCCACACTGGGAATCCTGGCTGCTGCGGGTTCAGTCTGCTGAGGCGATCCTTCCCTTGATGGCGGACAGAGCCGCAAACCAAGCAGGGACATGAAGGCCGAAGTGAGCACCACCCGGCGGCTGCTCCGCTGGACCGTCCCTGGCCTTTCCTGGGATCCAGGCTGGGATCACTCGCCGCCAGCGGGTACCATTCGCATGGGTGGTATGGGGCTTGGGTGTGCTCCGCTTGGAGGCTGACCTATCCTTAGGGACCGGGCCGCACCCACTTATTTTGTGGAGATCTGTCCTCCTCCTGGTCTCAAGGGAGATTGCCAATGGAGGCTGGCCAGGGCAAGCCCATTCCCTTGCCCTGAGATTAGTTAGGCCATGGGCAGACCCAAGCCAATCAGAGCGGAGTATTCCCTTAGCCACGATGATGACATCAGGACTGAACCAATCAGAGAGAGGCTCAGGACTCCTTTCCCCCATCTGATAGGCATGCTCTGCTCTCTCACCCCCTAGATGTGAAGGAGGAAGTGTGTCAGCCATTTTGTCGTCATGAGGAAAGTCTGCCTGAAGACAACATTGACTAAGGGAAGGGAGAGAGATGACGTTTAATTAAGCCTTAAGTAAGTCCTGTGGGTTTTTCAGTTGCAAGAGCCAACCAGTTCCCTTTACAGGTAAAGCCTATTGGAGTAGGATTTTCTGTGACTTTGCATTTGACTGCACCCTAATAAGTGTACCATGATCCCGGGAGGCGAGGGAAGAAGGAAAATAAAATGTGGAAAGTGGGCTGATTTCTCTGCATAAACTTGGCTGGGCTATAGTGTCCCGTTGTTGGGTCAGACACTGGTGTAGATGGTGCCATGCAGGTATTTTTGGATATGATTAATACTCATATTTAATATTGGTGTTTAAGTCAGTAGACTTTGAGTAAAGCAGATTTACCCTGCATTTGTGAATGAGCCTCATGCAATCACTTGAAGGCTGTAAGAGCAAAGACAGATTTTTCCAACAAAGAAGGAATTGAGCCTCAGTTTCCAGCCTGTAGATTTCAGACCCTAGACTGCAAGATCAATGCTTCAGTAGCGTTCTAGCAGGCTAACCTGCTCTACAGATTTGGGACTTCCAATTCCTTCAACTAAATCTCTCTTTTTATATGCTTCTTTCCTATTGGTTCTGCTTCTCTGGAGGACAGTGGCATCCAACTTCTTCACTAGGATGGGACAAGCACTGGTCCAACTCACTTGGTGGCCAAGTCTCATCTGGAACATGAAGGCATGGAGGAGGCACAGCAGCCTTAGGCTCCAGTAGTCTCAGGCACAGTCCAGACAGTGACTGGCATAATGAAGCCCAAGATGAGGTAGCAGAGTCTCGACAGGTGGGCACAGAATGAAGACAGGGAACCCAGGCCAGAAGGCCAGTCCCTAGGAGATTCTGGTGGGAAATCAGGCAAGCATCAGAGTCCTCGCAACAGGACTGGGGATCAAGGTAGATCTCCAGTTTTAGAAGAGGCCCTTAAGGGGCCGGCGCTGTGGCTCACTTGGCTAATCCTCCACCTGCGATGCTGGCATCCCATATGGGTGCCGGGTTCTAGTCCTGGTTGCCCCTCTTCCAGTCCAGCTCTCTGCTGTGGCCCTGGAAGGCAGTGGAGGATGGCCCAAGTGCTTGGGCTCCTGCACTCCCATGGGAGACTGGGAGGAGGCACCTGGCTCTTGGCTTCAGATCAGCGCAGCTCTGGCCGTAGCGGCCATTTGGGGAGGAAGGAAAACCTTTCTCCCTGTCTCTCTCTCTCACTGCCTATAACTCTACCTGTCAAAAAAAAAGATAAGGGAAGTAAAAACAACAGAAGACATAGTGACTTGTTTCATGAGGTGATGTGGCAAAGCCTGGTAATTGTCCCCTACTAAAAAAAAAAAAAAAGAGGCCTGAAGCAGGTGAAGGTGGACCTTAGGTGTGCACCAGGATAGAGCCCAGTCCCATGGACTTGGCCAACATGGGTCAAGAGCTGGAAGCTGTGATCCAGGGCCCAGGACACCACCCAGAAGCCTTCTCTGAGGGCAGTGGTCCAAGGGCTGAGCATGGAAGGAGACTCAGGGTGCCACATGCAGACTTGGCACAAGGTGATCCGGAACTAGGAGATTCAAAAATCCTTCCTTAGGCCTGGACTTATCCAGGGACCAGAGTGGGTGTGAACCTTCGTGGAGCCCAAGGTAGATGAGTTTCAGTGCGTCTTCTGTGCACCCAGCCCCCTTGCTACGTTTCTCCTGACTGTGCGTTCCCAATGCCTCCGTGGGGTCTTATAAACACTCTGACTATGGCTCAAGGAAAACGAAGCATGTCGGTAGTAGCTCCCATGTTAACAATCCCACGTTACATCTCGAGTACGCATTGAAATGGGACACTCATTTTTATAGGTCCCTTACACAACGCCTTACGTATTTTAGGAGCAGAGATCCTTCCTATGTCTTGTCAGATATGCCCAAAGGAGGCAGCCTCCTTCTGTTTTTGTATTCAGACTTCTTTGTCTCTTGTGGCCTTCCTCTGGGGATTAGAATGAAGGACAGCTAACTTGGCAGGTTCTTCCAGCCTTGCCAGGAGGAAGAATTGCGTGGACTCTCCTGGCAACTCTGACCTCCTGGCTCCCACTGTGGAGCTCATGAAAAGCCCGAGCAAAGCTTTTGTGTGAAGCTCTGCAGAAATGTGATCAGTGACTTGTAGCTGCACCAAAGCTACGAGAATAAACTCCCAGAAAAGACTTGTCTTTAGGATGAGCTTAGGATCTGGAAGAAAAGCCTTGGATAAATACTTTACAGGTGGTCAGAGAAGAGTTAATCAGTTTCATTGTCCAGATAATGGTCTCCGTCTTTTCATATTTGAAAGGCAGAGTGGGCTAGCACTGTGGCTCACTTGGCTAATCCTCTGCTTGTGGTGCCGGACCCCGGGTTCTAGACCCCGCTGGGGCGCCGGATTCTGTCCCGGTTGCTCCTCTTCCAGTCCAGCTCTCTGCTGTGGCATGGGAGTGCAGTGGAGAATGGCCCAAGTGCTTGGGCCCTGCACCCCATGGGAGACCAGGAGGAAGCACCTGGCTCCTGGCTTTGAATCCACGCAGCACCAGCCATGACGGCCATTTGGGGGGTGAACCAATGGAAGGAAGACCTTTCTCTCTGTCTTTCTCTCACTGTCTAACTCTGCCTGTAAAAAAAAAAGAAAAAAAGAAAGGCAGTGTAACAGAGAGGGAAAGGGATCTTCCATCTGCTGGTTCACTCCCCAAATATCTGCAGTGGTTGGGGGTGGGCCAGGCTGAAGCCAGGAGCCAGGAATTTCATCTGGGTTTCCCACGTGGGTGTCAGGGGCCCAAGTACTTGAACCACCTTCTGCTGCTTTCCCAGGTGCATTAGCAGGGAACTGGATCAGGAGAAAGCAGAGCATCTTGGATTTGAATTGGTGCTTATATGGGATGCCAGTGCTGTGGGCAGCAGCTTAACCCACTGTACCACAGAGCTGGTCCCTTTTTATAAAATCAGTCTTAATACTTTTATAAATTATGTGTAAAGGAAAGTAAGTCCCTAAATTTATCACTCCAGTAAAGTTTTTATAGGTAGAAAACCCCAAGTTAAACCATAAAAGTCAGCATTTTTATATTAAGGTAGACAATGTATTTTTCTTTCTTTCCTTTTTATGTTTTTAATATTTACTTATTTATTTGAAAGTCAGAGTTACAGAGAGAGGGAGAGACAGATCTTCCACCTGCTGGTTCACTCCCCAGATGGTTACAACAGCCAACACTGAGGCCGTGCTGAAGCCAGGAGCCAGGAGCTTCTTCCAGGTCTCCCACAAAGGTAGCAGGGGCCCAAGCACTTGTGCCATCTTCCGCTGTTTTCCTGGGCCATTAGCAGGGAGCTGGATCTGAAGTGGAGCAGCCGGGACATGAACTGTACCCATATGGGATGCTGGCATCACAGGTGGTGGCTTTGCCTGCTACACCACAATGCCGGCTCCTGGACAATGCATTTTCACACACAATGCTATAATCTAAATATTCATATTCTTTCCATCCTGTGGCATGGTGAGTGACACGTGTACTTGGTTAACTTTGAATAAAACTTACCTTGGCCTTCGCTGTCAGGGAGAGACAGAATCAGAAGTGATGCATCCTTAGACTTTTCCAAACCAACTTTTCTCTGGCTTCTAGAACATGGTAGCATTTCTTTGTCCTCTTCCCTAGGGTCAGAAAGGACCCAGAGCTCCCTACAGTAGGACTGCCAGAGACGCCTGGACAGGGCAGAGCCCGGCTTGCAGTGAAGCCAGGGGAAGGTAGGAGGTCAGAGTGTAGATGCTGCAAACAGCACCCATCTGTGGCTCAGCAACCTGAACCCAGTCCCAGCCCTGCTGCGGGCTGAGCCTGCAAGGAACTGTCACCACCCCGCCGCAGGGAGAACCTGGTGCCCTCCTGCTGCCTCCTGCTCTATCCGAATCACCCTCAGACTGGCTTTCTGACGTGGTTCGCACATGGCCCCTGCCCCTTCCTTCCGGATTGCTCTGAGCCAAGTCTGTGTGTGTGGACAGCCTCTGTAGGACGCCATGCTTGTTTAGCATCCCAAGGGCCATCATCCAGCTGAGTGTTGCAGCCCCGCCACGCCCCCAGAGGTGCTGTGCTCGCCCCGCACCCTCTGTCTCCACCTGGACTCATTGGGTCACCATTGCCTCTTTAGCTCCTTTCTCCTTGTTTATGACTTTTCATCAGACTTCCCTTCTTGAGCCTGGACACCGAGTTTGCTCCTTAACAAATATTTGTGCCACACAGTGTCATGACACCGGGGGCTGCTCTGCCCTGCCTCCTGGAGTTTACATGTAGGGCATGCAGGAGTTGGGGTGAGGGGGGACAAAGCTTACAAGCCAATAGATGTATAGCCTGTCAGATGGGAAGAAGTGCTGGGAAGAACAATGAAGCAGAGATGGGGACAAGAGAGTGTGCAGTGGCTTTGGGTGGCTTTTGAACATGGGGTGTGTGGTAGGCTGACTTACGGCCCCGCTGACATGTCTAGGTCCTAGTGTCTGAGCCTGGGAGTGTACGTTACACAGTGAAAGGGACTTTGCCCGTGGGACTAAATTTAGGGTTTTGAGATGGGGAAATTATCCTGAGCTGTTCAGCCAGGTCCCCTGTAATTAGGATCCTTAGCAGAAGGAGGCAGGAGATGTGATGATGAAGAGAGGATGGAGTGATACCGGGAAGGAGCTGTGACTACAGCAGTGCAGGTGGAGAGGTGAGGATCCAGGAGGAGGCAGCCCTGCCAGCGTCCTCACTTTCAATGACATCCAGAGCTGTCAAATACTCATTTTGTGGGGCTTTCTTTAAGCCACAAATTTTGTGGTCATTTGTGACAGCAGCAGTAGGATAGGAATGCAGGGTGGCTAGGAAGACCTCATTAATAAGAGGACATTGGAGTAGAGACCTGAAGCATATGAGGGAATGAGTTATGCATACAAGTAAGGATAGGACAAATCAAGCCGAGAAGAGTAAGTGCAAATGCCCTGTGGCAGGAGCACACTTAGCAAGGTAAAGGACTAGCAAGGAAGCCCATGTGGCCAAAATAGAAGGCGGAGGATCGGAGCCACATCTGGGATGCAGCATGGCTTTGCACGCCATTGTAAAGATTTTGTGTTTGACTCTGAAGGAGTTAGAGAGGCGTCGAATGGGATTTAAGCAAAGACAGAAAGGCATCAGAGGGATTTGCACAAAGGAGAAACAAGATCAGACCAATATTTTTGAAGTTTATTCTGGCTGCTGAGCTGAGAATAAATTGCAGAGGACAAGGGCAGAGGCTGGAAGAATAGTTACAAAGCTTCCATCCTAATCTAGACAAGAGCCAGTGGTAACTTCAGCCAGGTACAGAGCTGTGGTCAGTTTAAAAACAACAGAAGGCAGGAAAAGGAGAATTTGAAGATAGATTGGATGGAGAGTGTATTAGAGACACCCAGATCAGATGGGCTACTACAGAGTGTGTGACCCTAGCACCTGGAAGAAAGATGAGAAAAGGGGGCGGGGGCAGTGATTGAGAGTTGCGTTTTGGGCTGGCGCTGTGGCTCACTAGGCTAATCCTCCGCCTTGCGGCGCCGGCACACCGGGTTCTAGTCCCGGTCAGGGCGCCGGATTCTGTCCCGGTTGCCCCTCTTCCAGGCCAGCTCTCTGCTGTGGCCCGGGAGTGCAGTGGAGGATGGCCCAAGTGCTTGGGCCCTGCACCCCATGGGAGACCAGGAGAAGCACCTGGCTCCTGGCTTCGGATCAGCACAATGTGCCGGCTGCAGCGGCCATTGGAGGGTGAACCAACGGCAAAAGGAAGACCTTTCTCTCTGTCTCTCTCTCTCACTGTCCACTCTGCCTGTCAAAAAAAAAAAAAAAAAGAGTTGCGTTTTGGGTCAGTTAAGTTGGAGATGCCGGTTAACATACTCAAGTGACTATGCTGGGTAGCTAGCTGATGTGCAAGGCTAGTACTTGAGGGAGGTCTTGGCTAGAGATAAGAAATCTGAGGAGCCAGTGATGTGGCACAATGGGTTTAGCTGCTCTTTGCAACGCCTATATTGCATATCCTAGCACTGGGTCAAGTCCCGGCAGCTCTCTTGTGATGCAGCTCCTGGCTAATGTGCCTGGAGAGGCAGAGGATGGTGACTCAAACGCTTGGGTCTCTGCCATCCACATGGGAGACCTGGCTGGAGTTCCTGGCACTGGTTTGGAGCTGGCTCCGCCCTAGTTGTTGTGGTCATTTGGGGGAGTGAACCAGCAGATGGAAGATTCCTCTCTCTCTCTGTCACCCTGCCTTTCAAATAAATAAGTAAATAAATCTTTAAAAGTTATTTTGAGGGTCAGCATATAAATACCTATTATTTTAAAACCATGGTACAGTGGGCGAGCATCGTGGCTTGGGACACCCGCATCACTTACCAGAGGGCCTTGTTCGAGTCCTGGCTTTGTGCTTCCAACTCAGCTTCTTGCCAATGCACAGGGAGGCAGAGGATGATTGCCCAAGTATCTGGGGTCCTGCTACCCACACAGGAGACCTGACTCCTGGCTTTGGCCTGGCCTATCCCAGCTGTTAGAGGCATATGGGAAATGAACCATGGATGAAAGATCAATCTCTCTCTCTCTCCCCTCTCATCACTCTGCC
Source organism: Oryctolagus cuniculus (assembly GCF_964237555.1). Classification (NCBI taxonomy): domain Eukaryota; kingdom Metazoa; phylum Chordata; class Mammalia; order Lagomorpha; family Leporidae; genus Oryctolagus; species Oryctolagus cuniculus. The sequence goes on from NC_091444.1 coordinate 53,894,537, forward strand.
TTTCAAATAAATATTTTAAAAATAAATAAAACCATGTCTCAGGATGAGACTAGTAGGAGTAAGTAAAGGCAGAGAAATCATCTGAGGAGTGAGCTTTGGAGTATTCAAACAAGTGAGAAGAGGAGGAAGGGGCGGCCAGGGAGGCCGCAGAACAAGGACAGTGGCTGCTATCGGTGAAGATGCGATTTTTTTACACTTAACTGAAGCTTTCCACCCAGCCCCATAGAGCAACGCAGCTCAGTTTAACAGGCGCTTGTTCTATGCCAGCCATCCCTGTATGTATCTTGTATATTCCTGCCAATTAAGCTCTGCCACGACTCCACGAGGCAAGCACTATGCTTAACCCATTTCACAGACAACTGAGATTAGGAGGTTAAACAGGAAGGTTAGAAAGCAGTGGCGCTGGACCCTGAGCTTAAGCAGTCTGCACAGTGCCCAGCTTCTCGACCATGAGAGAGACGTGCAGAGTGAGAGAACAGCAAACCCAGGAACGAGCAAGTGAGTATGAGTAGTTGTTGGTCTCCTGGCGGGACTCTCCCTCTCCAACCTCTGTGTTCCTGCACATGCTGTCTCTTTGGATTTGTTTGGTCCATGAAGAAATTCAACTTGACTGATTTCATCGAAGCCCTCCACTGCTGGGCAAACATGGTCCAGGCTGGCTCAGGCTGGGTGGGTTGGGATTCGGCTTAGCCCATTTGTGCCTGAGACCTTGAGTAAGTTCCTTCCTGTGCTAAAATTTGTGGTAGTCACACCCAATCTGTCATAACCTTTGAAGGCTTATTTTTGGGTCCCTCTACTCTTGTGTAGAACAGGGTGATTTACAGGGAAATGAAATGATTGTTTACAACAGTTTTAAAAACACTTATTTATTTGAAAGGCAGAGTTAGAGAAAAGGAGGGATCTCCTCTCTGTTGATTCACTCCTCAAATGGCTGCAACAGTCAAGGCTAGGCCGGGCCAAAGCCAGGAGCCAGGAATTCCATCCTGGTCTCCCACATGAGTGCAGGGGCCCAAGGACTTGAACCATCCTCTGTTGCTTTCCCAGGCACATTAGTAGGGAGCTGGATTGGAAGTGGAGCAGCCGGGACTTGAACAGGTGCACATATGGGATGCTGCTGTTGCAGACAGCGGCTTTCAACCTGCTGCGCCACAACGACAGCCACTGTTTACATTTTTACCATGGTTAAAACTCAATGAAGATGTTTCTTTTAAAAAACACATCATTTTTATTGCTTATTTAATCTTTTAATACAATGTATTCATACATATCCTCACCCTCCACCTGAGCAGCTTCCAGCTACACAAATAATATCCTTGCTTTTCAAAGCAAAAATGCACTGATATATACCACATTGGTGTTCTCTGGGTAACCTGACCTTTCAGTAAATGAATCGGTGCGATGTAGGGTGCTTTAAAGAAAATACTCATATCTTTTACTTGTGATCCTTATTTTACTTTCAATATAACTACACATGCCCAAAGTGAGGCTTGACACTCACTGGGTGGCCCAGGAACACAATGCAGTTCCCGGGATGACAGCAGGGGGAGCCCCTTCTCTCCCATGTTTCTTAGTTATTGACCATGACCCTCTTCTGTTTAACACCAGACTCTGTTTTGGGTGCACACAGTCACTTCACTCACCTACCTAACGATGAAGCCCTGTGCCACACATACAGTGTTTTCTCGTGTCTGGTTGATAACACGAAAAATCAGAAACCCGTCATAGATGGCTTGATTTGATTTCTCAGCCCCTTCTGAGTACACGGTTGTTGTTTTTTTAAATTATTGCAAAACAGACACAAAAGTCAAATGCATCACCCGAGATGACCACATAAGGCCCAAGAATATCCTGACCTTTATTCTAGCGGCTTTGTGTATTTGGGACACAACTGGACAATTCCGTGTTTTCATAAAAGCTTAAATCTGCGTCTCTCAGCATAGTTCTCTCTCCAAGGTCTTTGGGAAGGGCAGAGCCATTGTGACTGCATTGCTGCTGTGTCAAGACAAAAAGCAACGGGCAAAGAACAAGAATAATTTCCTAGCAAATACATTGCAACCTGAAAAGTCTTCCACGTCCCTCACTAAACTGTATAAGGACTGGGCTGCTTTGTACGATTTCCATCCTAAGCTTCCAAAATGGCTTTTGTGTCCGTTATCAGAAAAGTATGTTGGTCAAAGAAGTCTGGGTGGGGTTGGGGCTGTGTGTAGGTGTTCTGGACACACAAAATAGAAATACTTCTTCTTAGCCTCCATCCACCTACTGCAATCACTTCTGAAACATGACTCGAATTATTTTTATACGACTTATTTTAGTTATTTGAAAGGCAGAGTTACAGGGAGAGGCAGAAACAGAGAAAGGTCTTCCATCTGGTTCACTCCCCAGATGGCTGCAATAGCCGAAGCTGAGCTGATCCAAAGCCAGGAGCCAAGAGCTTCTTCCAGGCCTCCCACGTGGGTGCAGGGGACCAAGCACTTGGGCCGTCTTTCATTGCATTCCCAGATGCATTAGCAGGGAGCTGGATCAGAAGTGGAGGAGCTAGGACTTGAACTGGCACCCATGTGGGATGCTTCAGGTTGGGACTTTAACCTGCTGAGCCACAGTGCCAGCATCATCTAAAATTATTTTTTAAAAAGATGTATCTATCTATTGGAAAGGTAGAGATACATAGGGTTAGGGGGAGAGGGAGAGAAATATCTTCCACTTGATGGTTCACACCCCAAGTGGCCCCACAAGACAGGCTGAGAGCCAGGAACTCCATTAGGGTGTACCGCGTGGGTGCTGCAGCCCAAGCACTTGGGCCATCTTCTGCTGCCCTCCCAGCACATTAGCAGGGAGCTGAATAGGAAGTGGAGGAGCCAGGACTCGAACCAGCACCCATTGGGACACCAGTGGCCCAGGCAGTAGCTTAACTGGCTGTGCCACAACGTTGGTCCCCAGTGACTAAAATTATTATACAACCCTTAATCCACAATGAAGTCCATGCTTCTGGTAGCCACCTCGCATTCCAAGGCTAGTGATGGATAAATATCACTTTTTTAAGTGACAGGGGTCATGCTCACTTTTTCTCCCAGATATTGCAAAGTATTAAATTGATTATTAAAATTACAGGTTAATTAAGTGGATGGTGCCTCAAGTGCCCAACAATACTATGATCAGAGAAAACTTTTTTTTTTCTTTTAATTTAACTAAGTTTCCCAATAAAAAAAAAAGTCAGCTGCCTTTTAGCAGTCAGAAGGCACAGTGCTTTATTTGACTCGGTGTTCTCATCCGGGCACGTCCTAAGGTTCGCTTAATAAATACGTTCGGCGCATGTGTGCTTCCTGCTAACACAGACGCCCCTTAAACATGCATGTTTACTCCACCAGCATGGAACATTTGGCTTATTATAGCTGCGGCCTTTCGGAAAAAAAAAAAAAAAAAAAAGAGGCAGCATCATGATTTCCAAAAAGGGAGTGACATTTGGGCCAGCTCTTGTCATGCGCCATCTCCAACTTAGAAAATCCACCCAGGACAGCCTGGCCCGCGTCAGGGACCCTTGCAGGCGGCTGCCCCGGCTGCTACTGACGCGCTTTTGATCTTTTCTGGGCGCTCGGAGGCTCGCCACACCCCTGCCCCGGCGCGCACGTCCCTCGCCCGGTCTCGCCCAGCGCGAGCCAGACCTTTTACTTTATTTGGTTCACCACGCGGTCCCGGGTCCGGGGCGCGCACAGAGCGGGCCCTCGCCTCGCGCGCGCGCACAGGCACGCCTCCCCCGGACCGCGGGCGGAGGTCGCGGGGGAGGTGGCTCGGCCCCTGGGCCGCTGTCCCCGCTAATTATAGTGCAGCAGCTGGCGCGCGGGCCCGGCCTGGCGCGGGCGGACAGGACGCGGTGGTGGGCTGCCAGGCCGGGCCGGGCCGGGCCGGGCAGGGGCGGAGCGGGGTGCGCGCGCGCGCGGGGCCGTTTCCCATTTCCGGGCCCGCGCGCCCCGCCCCGGCCCGCCGCCCTGCCCAGGGTCGCGCGGCTCCACGTGCGCCAGGACGCGACAGGGAGTCGGCGCAGCCCCGGGCCGCGGAAAAGTTCTGGACTAAAGGGCCGCGGGCGCGGCGCGAGGCCGAGGGCCCGCCCTGGAAGCCGCAGCGTGGGCCCCGCGTGGACCAGTCGCAGGCGGCTGCGGAGCGACGGCGCCTCCTGCCCTTTCCTTCCCCTGCTGTAAACAGGGCTTGGCAGAGCTGGAGGCTTTCTTGCTTTTAAGAAACGACGACTCACAGCGTGGGGCGGGGGGAGTGCGAGCGGGACTTGCCAGGCTCACCGAGCCTCGGTGTTTGGGCTGTCCCTCGTGGAGACAGCGTGGTGGCTGATGGTGACAGCTGCACGCCGGGCCTGGCGGCCTCCGCACAGGGGCTGTGCTCCTGTGTCAGCATCGCGCAGGTCTAAGTTCTAGGAAGAGATTCGGTTCTCCCAAGTACGAATTAGCCTTGATTATACTCCCCAGACTCCTGGAAGGAAACCAAGGCGCTGTTAACTCTTGTCAATACTTGCTCAGCGAGGCAGACACCATTCCCAGAGCCCGGGACTCCGAGCTGTCCAACCCCTGCCACGAGGCGCCTGCCTGGAAAGGTGTTAAATAATCACAGCGAGGACCCAGATGCTGCGTATTAAGATCATAGTCTTCCCAAACTTGCCTAATGACTGTGACCCTCCTGTGAAATTCTGATTTCAGTCGTATGTGAGGGTACAATCAATCTATCTTTTATCACCAGAAAAGCTAATTGGCTCGCTGGTTGCAGGCGGAAATAACAAAAAGGGCTTTCAGCCTGGGTGTAGCAGCCTTTTCCTGTACTGCAGCTTACAGGCTACGCTGTCAGGCCGGGGAGAACTTGGCTGAGTGTAAAGAAAGTGCCGATTTATTCCGACCTGGATAGCCCCTCCTCCTGCGTATCACGGCTCTGCAGAATCCTACTAGCAAGGCAAAAAAAAAAAAAAAAAAAAAAAAAAAAAAAAAAAAAAAAAATCATCCCGTAAAGGAAGGTAAAAGCTCAGTAATTCAAGGTTCACTCTCAATAACCTCTTTGCATACGGTAAAGGGCAGCTCTCAGCTCTAATGAAATGCTGTTTCTGGGATTTCTGTTTTTGTTTTGACTTCCGGCAGGCATACATAGCCACATACCGAGTTCAAAATAATCTATCTGAACTGCCACAGGAAAGATATTTTCTAAATAGCAGAGAAATGTGCAGTGACCTAAATATGTAGCTGAAGTTGCTGAGTGCCTACACGACAAAACCTGACTCATGAGTTACGTGTGACGCTTGCTGGGCCCTCACAGGCATCTGAATGTTAATTGGTGGTGATGATATAAATACTTAGAAATACTAATTGCTAAGTAAAAGTGGTAAGTGATGGGATCTAGAGATTATGTAATGTCGTTCATTTTCCCCAAAATGCAAACTCTAGTTAGAAATATTCAAATGTGACTTTATTGCCCCGAACAGGATGTCTTATCTCAGCATCAAGGGTTTCTGCCCAGCTGCTCCAGGCTCTTTAGATTATGCAATCTAACTTCTAAAGCCCATTCAAAGCATGAGCTCAACCAGTGTGCTGATGCTCTCCATTTAAACAAGGACTCCTGTAGTCTAGTCTCCAGACCGCATCTGACCCAGGAGGAAATATGTCCTAAGGCTTCTCATGTGATTTTGTGATAAATTTTGCTTGTACTTCAGATTCGCTATTCCGGTTTTGAGCTAGTGAGTTGTCAAGGGCCATTCTGCCTTTCTGCAAAGAAACTTTTAAACCTGTATCGTAAACTGTTTTATGTCATTCTAGTGGGGCTGTTCTAATAAGGAAATTTTACTATTGTTTTTTAGATTCAATAAAAGAATAGCTTCTAGGATTCAATGTCTAAATGACTCCAAATGATTTGCCTATGGTATACTTTTTGCCCTCCAGTACTTTTTTGGTGGGTTGGTTTTATGTTGCTCAGGGCTATGTAGAAGCCCACGCTATTCTAAGATAAAAGTCAGTGCAAATATAGATGTCTCTCTTAAAGATACAGTTTTTAAAAACAGATTTTAAATTATATAATCTTTTAAAAAGTAAGTTATACTTTGAATTAAATCAAAGGAAAGCTGTTTCAAGTCAAGCATTTTAGCTTGTGTTGACAAGAGGAAGGAATATGCTGATAGATTTTAAGAAGTTCAGTTAAATTAGGTATAAATGAATGTTAATGATAAATAGGAATAGTGTAGATATCCCTGCTTATCGATTTACCTGGAGATTAATAGAGGAATCCACAGATAACCCATAAATCCAGTAATTTTCCATCTTCAGCCTCTTAACAAGTTAATTTACAAATTGTCTACTTTTGTGCCTTTCAATTTGCAATGAGGGGTTCAGAAATATTAGGGAAAATGCAAGCTATCAACAAAAACAGCAATAAGGGGTCTTGATAGGTAGTGGATAATCTGGAAACTAACACCCTTAATTTTAATTTGCACGTGAGAGGCCCAACCAGTGGCACTGAAGGAGTTAAGGCATCCTCCCCCCCATTTCGAGAACCCCAGATGATGAAGTGGGTAAATATATATTCCATTCATTGGTGCATCTGATCTTGTCTGTGACAGAGGAAAGGCGTGTCTTCTCACACTGTTCCCTACGAACAAAAGGCAAGCAAATGAGGGTGACTCAGGACTTTCAGTGGCCTAACACAACTGAACCATTTTTCTGAATGATTCCACGCATACACTTAGGAATCAGGAAGAGAAACATTTTACTCTTCACTGGCCAAATAAAACCATCTATAAATCATATGCAAAACCACTTTGAGCAAAGAGGGACTTAAAAGTCTAGGAATTAAAAGGCGTTCCATATTTTCCTTTTAACTTTTGCTCCCCTTTGGGGAATAAACAAAGACATCTGCCACATCAAGAGTCTGGTTTGTTTGTTTTTAACTGGGAACTGAATGCAATCATTAAAGTTTATCTTTGGAAAGAGCTTTCGAAATTTTAAAAATTACTTCTGCAAGTTACACTATTTTTAAATTTCATGAAGCTTAAATGTTCAGCTTTAAGTTAGAAAGCTCATTAATAGCTTGTCTTTTAACCTAATTAATAAATGAAAAGTCGTGTTGTATAATCTGTAACTTAGTAAGTATAGTTTCTTGAAAACTGCCTTAAACAGGCTACTGAGAAGACTGTTAAAATATGGTGATGGGCCGCCCATGTTACTGGACCACCCCTAATGAAAATTCAAGCACACACTCAATGTTTAATTTAAAACATACCATAGGTCTATGTATATCCTAGCCTCAAACTCTTTTATAGAAATCTCCCAACTTCCTTTCACAGAGAAGTCTGCCAAGCCATTGATCAATAAAGAGTAAAAGCTGTAGCATCTAGGAAGTTTCTTGCTATATGATAGTAGGCAGTGGTTTTAAAATGTACCTCCGTGCTTTGTATCTTTTCTCTTTGTAAATTTAGGTTTCAGGATATCACTAAAGCTCACACATGGCTTTGGCTCACACATCCTTCCAAAGCTTTCCCAAGTGTAGGCTTTCTCCTCCACTTTTTGTCTCCAGCGCATTTCCTATGGCCCAACACGGCTGTTTTATTCCAAAGCTTTCCAAAGAGCAGCTCCAGGTCTTGACAGTCTTTTCAGCATCGAGGTTACTATCTTCTCCTTCCAATCTACTACTGCAGAATGGCTGGCTCTCCTGCTAGTTGAAAAATAAACAAGTGCTTTCTAGCTGTACTTTGTTCGGCTCTTTTATCTGATCCCCTATCCAGTTGCCCTTTCCCCAGTCCCTAGCACTTTTTTTTCCTACCATCAGTTGCCTTTTTGTTCCATGTCTTTTAGTCTTTTATCTCCTATTCTTTTCCTGCAGGTCCAGTCAAAACCCTACCCCAAACCACACATTCTTTAGTCACATTGCCATTAGTGATTAAAACAAAAGCCATTCTAAGCTTACTCTTAATAGTTAAAAAAAGGCCTCAGAAAATGTTCAGTGCTCCCAATTTTATTTTTATTTAATGCTAAAAGTTAAAGAAAAAAAGGTACTGTAAATCTGACAAATGACAGAATGCAGGTGATATTTCCATAGCGTGATTTTAAAATATAATAATGTTGATATCTGAGATTACACTCACTTCAGTTGACATGAGTTTCATCATATATAGAAAAAGTATCACCTTCAACTTAAAAAAAGTAAAGGTTAAAAGGTGGCACACTTTTAAAATACTTGGTGGCCAAGGAAAGGTATATAGTAAAAGTTGTAAACCATGTATGTGTACGTTTTCATAACTTTAACTGTGAGGCCACATGAAAGACAGTACATCTGTTAAGTTCTATAAATCATTAAAGCAAAAAAGGGAAAGCCTCAACACCCCATCCCCTAATATTCTTGAGTATTAAAAGCACAGCTGAAATACTAGGATCTGAAATCTGATACTGCCCACGTACAGTAAGTAGCTTTCTGACGTTTTCATCCAGCTGTGGAGGATCTCTGCACTGTCATCAGGTACAACAAAAGATCAAACCCATGTCCCAGTGTTAACTTTTTAACGTTAAGAGAACGCCAGAGAACCCAGATCAACGCTTCGCAGCCTCAAGCCTTCCACGAAGGCCACCCGAAGGCCAGTCCCAACTCCTGCAAATCTTATTTTTTAACAGCAGTAACTTTAATAAGCAGCCCTTTGAAGCGGTGCATATTCTCCACCTACAACAACAGCACAGAGAAACACAGGCGTCCTTTTCCACAGCTGGAAGACTTATCCGTAACAAGCAGGAGGGTTCTTTATTGATCTTTTGGGAAAGCTTATCTGTATTAAGATTGCAAAACATACAGACAGCTACCACAAATTAGGTCAAATGACTGATCAAGTCGTAACATCTATGAGGTCAAATTCCAGTTTATAATAAAGTGCCTAGATACACACTTACACAACAGACCATGACAGTTGAATTCTTTACAAATGTCTTTACGGGTATGTAAAACTGACTCTGTGTTTTTGCATGTGTGTATTCACATAAAAGAGACCAGTCTGATCTGAATCATATATACTCCAATTTTAAAAACAGAAGGTGTAACAACAAACTGGCTACTCATGCAAGTCTGTCTGTTAATATAACAATGACCGGTAACATGAATTTGCACGGCATCAATAGGTGCACTCATTAAAAACACTACGAGAAAATACTGTATTTGGTGCAGTATCTGATTTGCAAGTGTTAGTAACTTGACCATTAAAAAATATTTTAGCAAATTAAAAAAAAAAGATAAACATGTAACTAAAAAAGAACTCAAGGTTTGTAATAATAACCTGTTTTCAACTTGAAACAGAAGTTAGTCTCTGAATGATACACATAAACTGTAGTAGACCTAGAAACCATGATCCAGCCTAATTAGAAGGCCAAGTTACAAACACCTGAACCTAAGGATTTAAGTGTTCCTGTCAATGTTAAATCATAACAGCACAAAAGAAAAACCAGTATCACTGTGAGACAACTATTTCTAGTAACTGATGATTTATTGGTTTAAAAAATCATTTTACTGATGCAAAATAGTGATCAAAAGAAATTAGTTTACAAAAGGCTTCTAAAAATAGTTTGAGAGGTGGGGCCTGTCTATTATGTAAAAACCCTTAATTTCTTTCATTTTCACTAGTTTATCACTTTTTCCCCCAGAACAGTATTATTCAGTTGATATTTCAAATACATGTAAGAAGGAAATTACAGGCTTCCTCCACCCACATTCGGGCTGTCACTGATATGCCCACGGGCAGTCCTGGCAGCACCACGGCGGCTGTTACTGTCATTGTACCATACTGTATTTAGCACTCACTAGAAACAGGGTGTAGGTGATAGTATCAACAGCAATAGCACTACAGGTAAATGATAAAAAAACAAAACAAAACACAAAACAGAAACAAAACCAATCCCACAATCTCCAAGTTCACCTGGACTGTAACTTCTCTCAGGACTCCTTCAAAGGAAACAACAGCAACAACAAACAGAGCTCTAGGGTGTTTAGAGATGAAGTGGCGCTGCAGAGCCAGGCTCTGCTCAAAGATGGCAGTGCCATCTTGTGCACACCACCATCCATTCTAACCGCCTCCCATCACTGGAACTGTGTATTATGTAACCAACTAGCATGCAGCATTGTAATCTTACAACTGATCACGTGGACAGTGAACAGCGGTCAACTTTGCCTTAAAAAAAAAAAAAAAAAAAAAAAAAAAAAAAAAAAAACTACCCCTCACCCCCAAAAGCCACACAATCCTAAAAATCTCTCAGCAACACCTCTCAGACTGTCATCGATATCCCAAGAACTGAACTTTAAGAACAAAACAGAGAGATTAAAAATCCATTTGCCTATTCCTCTGAGAGGACGACGTTTTGGGGTAACCTGGTGATGTTTCCAGTGGCATGCCCACTTGCCAACAGTGCCCCTTTCATCACTCATCTCCTTTCCTTCTCCACCAACTGGCCTCCGGCCTGAGAAGGGGGCCAGCAATAAGGAATAACAGACAGTAAGGCAATCTTACAATGTCAGAAAATGTATTTGGCTTTTTTTTTTCTTTTTAAAATAAGTGCATACAAATACAGCTAGAAGCATTTCTGATTTGCCAAGTGCTCTAAAAAAGCAGCGCGCAAGTCACAGCCTACATAGAACGGTAACTGTCACCAGGATAATAAAGCACAAAGATATGCTAATAACGTTAACAAAAGAAGAAAATGCCTTTATAAGTACATACCTTTTGTCGTCAAAAAAATATAGAAACACAATGTATTCAAAAAAATCAAAATTATACAGCCATGTTTATGAAGTCTACATTTCCCTTGTCTTGGATATATATATATATGGAGATATATATACAATTCAAGCAGTTTTAGTTAAGGATAATCATTGGGTTTTTCTGAAACCGAAAAGTCACGAGTCTCTCTCTTTTTTCACTTTCACATCTCCAGCAAGGATGGTTGCAATTTCCCCCTGCATAAAGGCCCAGGGGACATTGGAGCCCACAAGAGGGCATTTTTCCCCACTGGGACAATAGACCTCTCCACTAGCTCCCTGCTGTTTGATGCTTTGTCTGGAGCAAGGGAAGCAGAACTTGTGCGAAGGGACGGACGGGCACTGCACAAAGTGGGTGTCCTCCAGCCGCTCGTGGCAGAGGGTACAGCACAGCGGGGCACTGGCTGCCAAAGAGGAGTCCGGGAGGCTGGCAGGGTGCACTGGCTCCAGTCCTCCTGTGCTGCCTGCCCCCTGGCCCCCCACCTCTCTGGGGCCCAGCCTTCTTTGGTTCATAGAGGACGGAGAAGGTGGACTGCTGCTATTCCTCCTGGTAGTGGAGTGAACCTGGTTGGCATCTTTCGAGGCATGACTGCCCCCTGCATTGTCTGCTACTAAGATTAGGGCTGCCATCGGGGACTGGCCATTCTGTGCCGCTTCAGGCGGTGTGGTCCGGTTGGAATGAGGTGAGGCAGTGGGTGGTGGTGGAGACACAAAAGAGGACGTGGGAGTCATGGGGATCTTGAGCCCTTCGGTGGACGTGGACAGCCATGGCTGGGCCTCTCCATTGATCTTAGGGGGCCCGACTTCACCTTCTGGCTCTGGAGAGGGCTTCCTTTTCCTTGCTGTTCTTGCAACTGGAAAAAAATTAGGAAATAAAAGGAAAAAAGGGGGAATAAATAAAAGTTGCACTGGAAAGCACTTTTACTAAAAACCAAACAAAAAACTCCTTACTGAATTCCTACTCTGAAAACCACACAGACAAAACACCCGTTCCCAGTGGCTGCATGCAGCTTAATCATCTAAACTTAGGGGGCTCTGAGGCAGGACACCGATGGAAAAAAAGGCAAGGAAGCCCCAGAAAAAGGCTCGAATACGACAGGGTCTGTTTCACACATGCATGCGTGTACCCCATCTGAACCGTGCATGTGATTGTTAAAAAGTCCCCCGACAGGCTAAAAGGTGACTGGTGCCCTCATGCTCCCATCCAAGAATGTGCTGGGAAAGGAAAAGCCTGTGTCAGTGCCTATCAGCCCCGTCTGACTCATCTCTGTTATGCTGCTTCAGCACATGAACACGTTGCCACTAAGCACTGGTTCCGCCTCAGGCACATCAGGAAGTTGGGTGTTTGTTGTTTCTGGGCTGGGGTAGCACGATGAATGGGAAGCAACCACCCCTCCTCCTCTGCTCTCCGACCCTCTCCCCTAAGCCCCCTCGCTCCACAGCCGCCCCTACCTGCTTTAGACCCGTTGGCCCCGTTGGCCTCGAAACCCAACAACCTGCCTGCAGTCAGGGCCGGCTCCTTCTTAAACTTGCTCTCGAAGGGCCCCGAGTGGCCGTGCTGGTGCAGCGCCAGCAGCGTGTCGCGCACGGTTTTGGGCCTGTTGACCCAGTCCTGCTCTCCGGGCCCGCGGCCCTTGCCTGCGCCCTCGGCGCCCAGCTCGGCGGCCCCGGGCGCGGTGGACAAGCTGTCGGCCGGGCCCCGGTGCGCGGGCGGTGGCGGCGGCGGCTGCTGCTTCTCCTTGGCTGCCGCCTCCCGCTGCTCGTGGTCCACGGCTGCGCTGCTCGACACAGAGGCCGGCCTCTTGTGGGCGCCCAGCTCCGCGGGCTGCGCTGAGCCCAGGCCAGCGGCGGCCGCGGCTCCAGACACGGCGGCCAGGGAGGCGGCGGCGCGGCCGCTGAGGCCGAGCGCGGCGGGCAGCGGCGTGGCGGAGCCGTTCATAAGCGGCACCAGGGTGGGCGGCACGGTGTGGCCGCGTCGCGCGTTCGGGCTCTGGCGGTTCAGCTCGGGCGGCTCCTCCAGCTTGGAGAAGCCGTTGGGCACCAGGATGCCGTTCACAGGCGGCGGCTGCGGCGTCGGAGGCTGGGCCAGGCCCGCAGCCGGGCGGCTGCCGCCGAAGTCGGAGCCGAGGCGCGGAGGTCGCTCCGCCGCGGCCGCCAGAGGGTAGCGCTCCAGGGCCTGCGCTGCGCGAGGGGCCGCCTCGGGGCCGCCGTGGCCGAGCTGCTGCTGCTGCTGCTGCTGCAGGAGGATGTCCTTGGCCGAGAGCGGCGGCGGCTTGGCGGCGGCCGGGGCCGCGGCGCCGGGCGGGGAGCGGCCCTCCGGGAAGCAGCCGTGCGCCCGCTTGAGCTGCCGCGCCGTCTCGATGACGAACTCGACGCGGTCGGCGCCCTCGTAGTTGACGCAGCCGCGGCACACGGGCTCGGTGAAGTCCCAGATCATGGCCCAGGGCATGCGGGGCAGGTCACACAGGTAGCACGACTGCCGCCGGGACGCGGCCGCCACCGCCACCGCCGCGGCCATGTCCGAGGAGCCCGCGGCGCCGGGGGAGGAGGAGGAGGTGGAGGTGGAGGAGGAGGAGGGGGCCCCGCCGCCCCCCGCCGGCACCGCGCGAGCCCTCCTCCCCCCCCAACCCCGCGTCTCCCCCACCAGTGGCGGCGGCGGCCGCAGAGGCGGCGGCGGCGGCGGCAAAGCCCGCGAAGGCTCGGCGCCCGCGCAGCGCCCCCGGTGCACGAGGGGCGGCGGGCGCGGCGCGAGGGGCTGCAGCCGCGGCAGCAGGTCCCCCCGGCCGGCGCGGTGGCGGGCGCGGGCGGGCGGCGCGGCGGGGCGGCGCGGCGGGGGCTCGGCCGGGGCCGCGGCGGGCCTCCAGACCGGGGCGAAGACGGGCCGCGCGGACGCGGGGAAGCGCAGCAGGTCGCGGCGGCGGCGGTGGCCGGCACGGAGTGCGGGGCGGGGGGCGGGGAGGACGCGGGGGGGGCGGGGGCCGGGGCCGGGGGGCGGCCGCCGGAGCAGGCTCAGCCCGAGCGGCGGGGCATGCCGCGCCGAGGCGGCGGCGGTGGCCGAGCGGCGTGAAGCTCGGGCGCGGCGCGGGCCCCGGGTCGCTCTGCCGCTCTCTCACAGCTCCTGGCGTCGCTGCTCTCCAGCGCCCGCGTCAGCGCCTAGCCCGCCTCAGCTCCGCCGCCTAGGTTGTCGCTGCTGCTGCTCGCCGCGGCCGCTCCACTTCTACAGACTTGATTCTTCGACAGCCTCGCACGGCGCCTGCGCGGGCCCCCTCCCCTGGCGCGCGCGCCCGCCCTCCCGCGCGCACGCGCACGCGCTTTCCCTCGCCGCCCCCCCCCCCCCGCCCCGCGCGCAGGGACGCGGCCGGGAGAGCCGGCTCCGCGGGTCCGCGCCGCCTCCAGTGAGCGGCCGGCGTCCCTGACGTGAGCACGCTGCTCCATGGGGATGTTTGCCCTGTTTCCTCGGCTCTACAGACTCCTCAGTCGGGATTTGGTTTCCCTGTGCTTGTCCTTTCTGTCGAGTCGAGCTAAAACTAATAAATAATAATAATAATAAAGGCAAGGCCACTTTGTAACTTGGTTTCTGTCAGACGCTTGATGGAGAGTTTAGGTCTGGCGTGCTTCACAGTTTTGGGTTTTTGAGGAGTTGAAAGCCAAATGTTGGACACGTGAGCACAGAATCGCTCAGGAATGCTTTGCACTTGCATTTGCCCTAGGACGGACACGCGCGCCGCCAGGCCCTTCAGGTTTCACAAACTCAGGAGAGTCTGCTGTTCCCAAGCACAGCACGGTGTCGTCATGCCGCCAGCTGGCTCGCGCGCTTTCCACGGAGCCCTCCGTAAGGAAAGGGAGCGCGGTCCAGACCGGGAGCTCGAGAACACCAAGACCTCCCGTCGGCCCGCCCTCTGAGCGGAGCCCTGGCCGCGCCCGCCGCCCCGGCCGCCTTATGTAGGTCCGCGCGGCGAGCGCGTGACGTGGGCGCAGGGCTGCGGGCCGCAGGCCCCCGCCGCCGCCAGTGCGCACGCTCCGCGCGAACGTGCCTCGCCGCCGCTGGCACGGGGGCCTCATTGAACGAATGCACATTCCAGGGATCCGGGGTCTACGGCCAGCGAGGCGCGGCGCGTCACGTCACGGCGCAGGCTCCGCCCCCGGCAGGCCCTCGGGGCCTCCGGCCCCGCCCCCCCGGGCCCGAACTTGGACTCGAGGTGGCGGGTGGCGCTGGCGCGGTCGGGGCGCGCGGCCTGCTCGCCTCGATGGGTCCCCGCGGGCGCTGGGGGCGACCGGCTGGCTGGCTCGGTCGCGGCCGTGGCGCAGGGCGGGCCTCGGGAGGGGGCGGCCCTGCGCCCTCTGCGCCACCCAGTCCGGCCCTAACCGTGGTGGGTGCAGACCTGCCTGGCGGGAAGACGGGGTGCGGCCCCAAAGCCCTGCCGGTCGGGCCCGCGCCTGTCTTACGCCGTGGGCAGCCAGACTGCCCCTATTGAATGAGCGCGTGAGGTTCCCACTTTTATCGGGAGGAGGAGCTGGTGTGTGTTGTGGTAAATCTCTGGGTTGGTCGTTGGTCCTGCTGAGGCGCGGGCTTGGGCGCTGTCGGCTGGGACTTTGACGTTGCTGCTTTGTCAGAGCGGTCTCTGGAGCTGCTTTGGCTAGCAGCAGCACAGGCCCGCATCTCTCCCTGAGACTGGAGTGAGCTGGTCAAGTGTGGGAAGAACAGGGTACTAATTATATTATCATCCTTACAACTGGATTGGTAGGTGGAGAGGGAGGGAAAAAATCCTGCTGACGTTTCCTTAGTTGTTGCTGTTGAAAATGCCAGGTTCTTTCAAAGAATTAAAGGAAGAGGGAAAAGCACTCATAGACAACGGAGGGAGCTGCTTAGAACACAGGAAAGTTGTTTGAAAATGGCGCAGAAAACATGCTGCCACGTCTAGATGTTTGGAGAGGCTAACCCTGACTGTCTTCCCTCGGGGATTTCCAGAGGCGTGTCTGCTCCGAGGGTCTCCCCGTCCCTTTCCAGGTCTTACCTGGCACTTGCCATCCTGCTGGGGAGGACGGGCCTGCCGGGATCCCTCCCAGGAGCAGCTGAGGCCGCTGCAATGGAGCACCTCCTGCTGGTCACGCTGCTTAGCGACCCTGTGCCACCCACCGGGGATGAAGCCTGGTGTTTGTGCTGCAGGCCTGAGCCTCCTCAGGGCCCTCAAAAGATGGTTCGGGAAGCACCGCTGGGAACGTAGTGGGCAGCCGCAAAAAGTCAATGGGAAAACGGGGTTACAAGATAAGTTTGAGTGTGAAAGAACTTGAAGTTCGTGCGTAGATGTCATAATACACGTTTTCCGTGAGCGTTTGGAGAACCCCATGCATTCAATGGAAACAACTTGCCATTAGGACGGTGGCTTAATTATACTCATTTACCTGCCAGCGCTCCCTGCTCATTGTAATGCCCTCCAGAGAGCGCCTGCCACTCCACCCCAGAATAGAATCCCCGGAGAGCTCCGAAGTCAGGACCTTTGTAGGACAGAGCTCCTGCTCTCCAAAGGAAGAGAATTTCCTTTTGAATGCACCCCGCCAGCTTACTGTTGAAACTGGGTTGTGGTAACTTCCCTCCTGCAACGCCTGTTGGAAAGTGGAAGGGCGGTTTTATTTCTGGGCTTGAGCCTGCCCTTGAAGGATCCGGGATCAAGGGGGTTAAGGCTGGACCTGGATCCGGGGCAGCAATTCCTTATATTGTATCAAAAGTCTTTCATGCTGCCTGGCCTTTCCTGTAGCTCTGAAGCAGCTTTATGGATGTATGCTAAGTAAACATAGCTTTGTTTTTGTCTTCTACCCACCGCCCTCCCTCCCTCCCTCCCTCCCGGCGAAGACTAGAGTTGGATCCCATCCAAAGCGGCTGCTGCAGCAGTTACAGCCGCCTCCTCCACACACAGGAGCAGGGTTTCTAGGGTGAGGCAATGCGTCTGCAATTCGCAGAGACAAGGCAGGAATTGTAATTGTAGTTCATCATGTGATGACTTATGAAAGAGGAAGTTGGTATGTTTTAGTCACGTAGACTCTGCCCTCTTGCTTAAGGCTCCAGGTCCTCTCCAAAGAGAATTACGATCATCTTCGCCACTCAGAGTCAAGGTTACCAGGTTGTCTGCAGCCAGCTCTTACACACTGATACGTGGACAGGCAGGCAGATCCTGCGCCAAGTGTCAGTGAAGCAGTGGGTTGAGGTTGGCTTTGAACCAGAGCACTGAAATGTTGCAATTTGTCTTAAGAACTGAAGGAACTATTCTGTGGGGGGGAGGACTCCTGCTGAGACTAGAGAAAGCAGTCGTCCTTTCTAGCTCCAATTTTGTAGTTTTTTTTTTTTTTTTTTTTAAATAAAGATCCTAGTTTAGGAGTAAAAGGAAAGCATTTCAGTAGGACACCATGAAAAAAGCAGGAGTATGGAGAGTAAGTGCCCAGAAGGCAAACCAAAGGGAGCGATAGCTCAGGGGGTAGAACAGATCTCACCTCCCTGCAGTGAGATTTACACAGGCTTCTACCAGGTGAGCATTTAACATCTAAAAATGGGAATAGGGTCCCCAGGGCTTACTCTGGTCCAGCTGCTCTGGTTAGCACACTGCAGCCCTGTACTGACAGTCCATAGGGCAGTAAAAAGAAAGGGTTGCCACCAGAGAGCCCTGATGGAACTCTGCCCCTAAGACACAGGAGCAGAAGGGGGTGCAGTCCCAAGCCCCCAGCAGCTTGTGGCTGCTGCCCAGGAGGTGGTGTTCCCAGGGACCGCTGGGTTCACGGGTTTCACCCTCTATCCAGATGTTGAATCATAGCCTTCATTCTTGAGAGTGCAGCTTCTTTAAATAACTTGATGTTGCAACCATAGGAAAGCTTCTTAAACTATGACCCTAGCATATTTGAAAGAAGAAAAAAAATGCAGCCACATGTCATTCGGATTTCTGTGAACATCACATCAGGCTCTTGTGCCCGGGTACAAGTGCCATAAGACTAGGAGAGCACATGTACTATTCAGGGCTTTCCCACTTAAAAAAATTATAAATACTTGTGTGTATGTTTGAACACATTTGTTTAGGTGATTAAATCTAGGTATACATGGAGGAGCCCGACATAAATGAACCTGCTATAATTGATATGAGTGCTTTTCTCCGAAGTCAGCGCTTTATGAGAAAATGCCACTGTTTTTCAAATGGCAAGTATTCTTTTTTAGAAATAACTTTCCCTCTGTTTGACCTCTTCTGTAGTCTGCCTCCCCTGAGCACAGAGAGTATTCGCATATTAAAGAGACTTTTGCATGTAGAGGAGATAACTCTCTGCGGAGAGTCCAAGAATCAGGCCAAATAAAATCACAGGGCCTCTTAATCATCCACATATTATACACTGAAGCTGTTAGTCACCAGCCTGTGTGTCAACATATGTACAGATCCCCGTTTAGAGCAAAATTCAGGGTCTTGATGTAGGTTAACTACTTACTGTGTCAGAATTTAAAGAGCTAAGTGAAAAGCAGACAAAACAGACAAAGGAGAGATTGAGGTCACACACTGGCTCAGTCTGCAAGGAAATTTGTAGGAGAACTGGAAGGGATTCAACAGCCATTTGATGCCAGAACCTTCCTATTGACTTTTTGAAAAGAGCAGGATGAAATGCACTTTTCTGGAATAATATCTGGATGTGGGTTTGACTTATTTTTAAGACACTGAGATCCTTTAGAAGAAATCAGTAGAAAGATGCTGACAAAATAGTGAATTAACTTCATGGAGGATTTTTTAAATAGTAAAATGATAAACTTTCAGTTTTCCTGTAATATTTCTTATATATGTTCTTACATACACATTCATTATGTTTCTTACATACACATTCAGTAGTAAGGAGACTTAAAAAAAGTCAAGGATATAACAATTCTAAAAGGTTCAAGAATCATATGATAGTGTATTTATTATGTCTTCCATATGGACATTTTAAAAAAAGGTATTTCAAGCATAAATTCTATAACTTGGCATCCTTTTCAGAAACTAAAAACTTGAAGCATTAAAGATTAAGTGACTTCCCTAAAGCGACATTAAAGGTGAATGGGGGCTGGCACTGTGGCACAGTGGGTTAAAGCCACAGCCTGTGGTGCTGGCATCCCATATGCACGCTAGTTTGATTCCTAGTTGCTCCACTTCCCATCCAGCTCCCTGCTAATGCACCTGGGAAAGCAACGGGGGATGGCCCAAGTCCTTGGGCTCCTGCATGCATGTGGGAGACCCAGAAGCAGCTTTTGGCTCCGGGCTTTGGCCTGGCTTAGCCCCATTGTGGCCATTTGGGGAGTGAACCAGCATATGGATGATCTCTTGCTTTCTCTCTATAACTGCCTTTCAAATAAATAAATAAATCTTAAAAAAAAAAAGGTGAATATCAGAGCTGAAATCCAAGTATGAATTGTGTTGTCTAACAATGTAGTCTATAATTTTCTATTTGCATTTTGCAAGTTTACAAATCATGTAAGCACAGTTTTTAGGCATAACAAAAAGTTAATATTTGTGAGTGTTAACTAAAAGAATATTATGATTTGTTTATCTGTATTTATAGAAAAAGGATAATTCTAGTATAGCTCATAGAACACTTGTTCCAAAGAAAAGTAAACATTCACAACAGATACAAGGGAGATGATAGAGTGAGGAACAGGTGCCACAATACCATGTCTGGTGGGAGGTTCCTTCAAATGGCAAACCATTCTGTGCTGGTCTTTATGAGCCTTTGATAAAAATTGATTTGCTGCTAGGATAAATGACAGTTCTGGGACTTGGGTGATGAAAAGATTTTGGCATTCACCAAATTGGAATGCTGTACCTCCAACTCTTTTTGACCTCATTAAAACAATGGAAAGCAGAAGAAACACTCATTAAGTCTCTTAATTCCTGTTGTAGGACTCCAGTCCTGACAACTTTGCACTCAGACAAGTAAATACAAGGAGCTACAGGGCATTGAAAAGAAAAGAAGCATGTAACCACATTTTGCACAGAATTTCATGGTTATAGAGGGGCTATGGAATACAAAATGATCATAACTTATTTAAATAAGCTTTCATTGTGATTGTTTTCATTTATTAAGAAATAGAAGCCAATATGATGTAGATTTGACTTTCTCTTGACCAACTGAAAATATAATTTGCAAAAGAAATGCCATTCAGCAGGAAAAACTGACCTCTATCAATGAAGTTTCAAAAATCTATTTTGGTGGCTTTCTTTAGTCTAACATACTTTGCAAAAAAGACAATTATTTTCTGTGTATAGTGCATATCCCAATGATATCCCTCAAAAATATAAACGTTTAACAATAAAATTCTTTCACCCTTACATTTTTGGGGGAGCAGGGCAGTAGTCAGTTTTATGGATAGAAGAGACACAGAACGCTCCCTGCAGAAGGAAGGAAAACTTAAAAAGATTAATTGTGGTCTGTAATTTATTAATTGGAGTGGATTTCTGTATGTATTACCACATCTACTCCTGTGACCACATAGTAATACCTCTTTGCCGGGGGCATACAAAACCATTGAGAATTAAGACTCACACCCAGGACTAAAGTTCATGTAGGGAAGAAGAAAATACATACATGGGAGCAGACAGGGTAGGTTTGAGCTCTAGCAAGAGACCATTGGTAGATGGATTAGAGAAGTGGATTCCCTAAAGTGATTGCCTAAATATAGTGTGTTTACTGAAAAGCATGTCACAGACAGCTAAAATGCAAATGCCAATGAACTTTGATGGGCTTGCTGGCAAGTTTCCCAGCCCTTCAAGCAAATTCCTGAGTGAGGAAGTTGGTTCTGAAGCATGCCTGGGAAACACACACACACACACACACACACACACACACACACGAGCTTCCTGGGGACTGTTATCTTCTAGCATTTAACAGGTAGCTAGATTTAAAAAAAAAAAAAAGATTATTTATTTGAAAAACAGAGCTACACAGAGAGAAAAGGAAAGGCAGAGAGAGAGAGAGAGAGGTTTTCCATCCGCTGGTTCACTCCCCAGTTGGCCACAATGGCTGGAGCTGCATGGATCTGAAGCCAGAAGCCAGGAGCCAGGAGCTTCTTCCCAGTCTCCCACGTGGGTGCAGGGGCCCAAGCACTTGGGCCATCTTCTACTGCTTTCCCAGGCCATAGCAGAGAGTTGGATTGGAAGTGGAGCAGCCGGGACTCGAATCAGCGCCCACATGGGATGCCAGCACTGTAGGTAGCAGCTTTACCGGCAACCCCACAGCGCCAGCCCTAGTAGCTAGATTTTAAACATTTGTCAGACTGCTTTTATTCTATCTACTTCTGTCTATCTATCTACTTCTATCTATCTATCATCTATCATTATCAGGTCAATTGTCAATTCATTATTCTTAGCAATGAATAAGAACATCAGCATCTACTCCCTATGAATTTGTAACTGAAGGCACCAAGACAATTGAGGAATTCGCCTTGAAACAAAGCAAATGTGCAATTAAATAACTGCTTGAATTCAGGCTTCCCAAAGTACAGTTCTTTAGCCCCCTGATGGGCTGCTACCTGTTTATATATTCTTTACAGGTTCTTTCTTACATATGTGTAAGTATCTATGCAGATCACCAAGTGACCATAGGTTTTTCATACACCTGGCATATGTCCTGAGGCAGGCCACTTGGGTGCTCTGGAGCCAGTGTTTTTCTTCAAAGGGGGGTGGGATGCCAACCTTGAGATCATTTCTGCTCCAACCCCTCCTCATGTGGTAGGTGGAAGTAATGGGAATACAGGGGAATTTGACAGTCTCAACTCCAAGATTCTTCTGACCAACATGGGATCACAAAAACAATGCGGAAAAACTAGCAGTAAATGCCTGCCCATTATTTTGGGGCATTGTGCCATTCCAAATAAAGTTGTGAGGTTAAATGGATACCAGATCATCACATCATCTGAGAACATCATGTCTGCTTGGTTTGGGCTCAGATCCCAGGCTAGGAGGGGCTAAACCATGGTCTATACTTAGTTTAAATGAGCCAGGGCAAAACATTCATATCAGCATTAATATGCCCAACAAAATTGTTTTGGGGCTTATGGAAAGTGTTTGCACCTTTCTTTCCACAGGGACTGCCATATATATAAAACAGGCAAAGATTTAATACTATCTTTGGGCCTTTCAGATTATTCAAGAGGTACTCAGTTGAAGGAAGAAACAAACAAAAGATAGTTGCATACACTGACAGGCATTTGGCTGGATAGATCGATCAGCAGGATGTGGAAACTTGTTTTTAGTTTGTTTGTTTGGTTTTTTTTTTTTTTTTTTTTTTTTTTTTTTAATTCTCACCCAGGATTCTAGTGCTTAATAGCAGTGTGGCTTCTTTGCTGGCTGTATACTGAATTTATAAAGGATGTTATGAGTAAATTCAAGGAATTCTGATGTTTTGAAGTGTGTTGTGACTTTGTTAACTATGGCGAGATGTTACATTCATAACTTTCTACATGACTTTCATTTATTTGGGTCTGATTATGGGAAAACTTAATGAAATTTCTTAAATTCTATTTTTTTTAAAAAATGGGGTACTTATGTGTAGAATTTGTTTAATTTCAATTATTCTTCAAAAACAAAAAAAAAAAACCACACATAATAATATTTGTCTTTTCATTTAAAGACCACTCAAAGCATTTTGAAATGAATGTTCCAGAATCAGACTCCCAGATTCCTTGAATTCAGAGAATGGAAAAGGATAAGCAGCCCCTCATAGCTTTAACAGGAGGCATTCTTTTAAAAGCCTGGAATGCCAAAGCCCTCTTAGACTGAAAACATGTCAGGACATGCTTTTTTGGGATGCTCGCAAGTGGTTTAGGCTCAGAAATCTGCATTCCCAACCTTTGAAGTTGTATTCTGTTGGCAAACAGCCTCCTGATTATTTTCATGTGGTGGGTGTCCAAGCCAACCTCTTCGGTTCCAAGTAATTACAACACGCATGACACTCTGTGAAGTGTCCACAGTGTAGCATAAGTTCAGAGACTGGGTGAGTGCTGCGCTTATTAGGGACAATTCTCTGAGGCTTGTCACAGTTCATAACCACAGTCAGGCACTTCAAAATAGACATAAATTATGTAAAAATCATCGATTCTCCAGAACAGTGGTGTTCCTGCTTCTTAATTGTATTGCTCCTCTAAGAAGTTTTCACCTTCAAGGAGCTGTGGTTTCCCCAGTAAAATTAAACAGTAATGTTTCATTCACCTCTGCTCCTTTTGGAATGAAGACTGGTGGTGGATTACAGGACAAATAAATGAAAGACCAGATGAGTTGAGTTTTCTTCTGACTCAGAAAGACGTCAATTTCTCCTAACACGAAGATGCAGATGCGAGTTAGACCCCTTGTGTTTTGAGGAAGTTCTGATTCATGGATTGGAGAATTGCACTACACTGGTGTACTGCACAGCATGGGCCTGGCTGCATTAAAACCCGAGTGTCCTGCCCTCATTCCACGTGCCCCCTCTGATCATGAAGAGTTCATTTTACAGGCACCACTATCTGTGAGAGCTGAACAAAGGTAATTGACTTGAAAACCTACATTTGCCTTCTTGTAGACCACATGTTAGTCAATGCTGTAATATTTCTTGGGAACCAGCAGGATTCTTTTTTTTTTTTTTTTTCTCGGTGCGCTCATATATTTTTTTTTCTCGATCAGCAGGATTCTTAACATGCATCAGGAGGGTGTTGGGTGATGCTTAAAAAATTTTTTTTTAAGATCTCATCCCACTTAATTTTCTGGGAATTATTTTTCAATTGTCTGTTTTAGTAGGAAATTTCCCAGAGATTATATACAATGAGAAACTAGTCTGGAAGAAGACAAACAGGCCAGGCATAACAGAGTCCTTTTAAAACAGTCACTTTGCAGACCCAGAATACAACTTGTAAATCTTCTTTTTATGCTTTTCTTATGGTATATACATTATGATATTTTAGTTGAAGCCAGTAAAGCCAGCATAGAGAAGAAAGTCGGTTTCTTTTTTTAAGCTTTCCATACGTAGTATAATTTAAATAATTCTAAGGTAGAGTTTCAACACCTCAGATTGAGCATTTTTGTTTACGAAGTAAGAACAGTAATCCTCATGTTAAAAGGTAGTATTGCTACTCCAGACAGCAGATGGTGTTATTAAATACACAGGCAAAGTCTACGGTCATAAGGAACTAACAATTAACCAGAAATACGATCTGTCACAACCGTTTAATGGGTAACCTACCAGATATATACCACTTGTATTATCGTGAGTTTTGGGAGGAATATTGTCAAGCTTCAGAGTAGTTGCACAATCGTTAAGAAATATTGTAATTATATTCTTGTTTAAGCATTTAGTGAAGCCAACAAGCCAGAAAGAAAGTGAAAATCAGTGTGATGTCCTTATAATATTGCTTTCGGTTAACCTAGTTTGAAAAACGCTTTACCCATTCAGATGGCATAATCTCATAGCTAGCCCTGAATCTCATCAGTCTCCCTAAATTAGTACTACCAATAGTTTGGAATTTTATGCTGGTAGCTTGCGTTGCTTTGAGACCTCTTTCCATGATCATCATTTTTGTCCCTGAAGATTTCGCGGTGTTGAAAGTGATGAGAAAAGGGCACTCACAACAGTACAGGGGAGGGAGGAGGACAGACCAAGATGGGGGGGGGGGGACGACAGTAGGATGAAAGTGTCTTCCTAGTAAGTTATGGTGGCACTATGGGCACTGCTGCTCTTGTAAATCAAGGATCAGTGCATCCCTGCAGTAGAAGCTTTACACACCCTGCCCTATTCCTTGTGTTTGCCCAAGGAGTGTTTGCCATGAAGAATACATCACCCGTTTCCTTCCCAGTCAGGACTTCTGAGGCCCACTAAGGAACTGAACTCAATTCTAAATTCACCCAAAGGGAAGAAAACCAATGGGGCAACAGCTGAGTCTGATTCACAAAGAACCAACCGCGAGACTAGAATTTGGAAGAGAGAACCGTATCCCATACGTAAGGACTACAATGAATTTCAACTCCAACCATCTTATTGAGCAACCTAGAGAAAGCTACCTGCAAAACGCTCCCAAGTGCCCCAGCTGAGTGGAAGATGAACAACAGAAACAGGGTTTGGAAGTCAGTGGCTGATCAGAGTAAACAGGTCAGCAAATTCTTCTGACAAACTTCTTTAAGGACAAAAGCTGTTACTAAATTTCTATGCTGTTGGATTTGGTGAGGCAGTTTGAATCACAGAAAATGCATACTAATAGCTTTTTTTTTCCATACAGTTTCACATATTTAAATATGTTTATTTAAATCTCTCTAAATTTAAATTGAACAAGGAAAGCGCCACACCTCAAGGCACAAGGCCACAGTTGGCGATCACCATCCACAAGCTTAGGTTGCTGGGCTGTCCTGGAGACACAGCCCAGGACACCTGCTGGAAATTTAAGGAGTCCTCCGAAGAGCTGATGAGATACCCTTGGGCTGAAGGAGTGAGAACTTTCTGGAGAGTGGAAGACGGATGAAAGTCCAGCTGGAAAAACATATGGCAGCAGAGGCGGAAAGAGGGCTTTATGACCGGGAGCTTTATAGAAAAAAAATATCTGAACGCCCAAGGCAACCGTTAGAACCTAAGATCTTACCAAGATGATGGATGTTTGTTACTTCTAGGACTGCCTCCAATATACCTGGACCACAGCCAGCACTGCATCCTCAGGCGCCCCATGGGATGGTGCATGCAGAACAGCTTCAACACACTCCATCTCAAGGCCAGGACTTGGGGCCGGCCGTCCTCCCTCCCTGCCCCTCCGCATGCGGGGTGGGAGGAGAGGATTGTTCCTGGAGCCTGGTGCGCATGAGATGGCAGTTTTTTGTGTTGCCCTGAAAGAAAACAAAGTTTGCAAATCACTGTAGATGGTTTGTTTTATAATAGATATGTCAGGAAGGGAACATGGATACAGCAAATTCTTTTCTTAACCACACATGAACTCAGACAGAGCTTCTGGAGCTACACAGAGACAAGAGCACTGAGTTCAAGTTAATTCTCTTTTATAAGCACTCTTACTGCTAATAACCATGTGTATCTGTTACTGAGAATCTGCTTGAAGAGCATTCTAAATGGAATGCTGTATGCTTTAGAAAAGAGATAAGTTGGGAAGTGATCATTCAGAATTACAAATGGACACTTTATAAAGTCTAAAGTTTTTTTTAAAAGCAACTCTCTCCAATATACATAAGTAATATTAGATTTTGAAAAATATAGTCAACACACGCTTGTTAAAGATTCACACAGGTGTGTACTGGAGAGGTAGGCATGAGTGCCTCTCATCCCCGGTTATGACATCCCTAACGCAGTCACTGTGGACACCATTTCTCATCCACAGACAGCACTGTCTCCCTTTCAGTTTCTATGATGGATGCTGCACCATCATTTTCCTTAAGCTGTGGCAAGTAGAAGCAGCAATTATTGTGGTCACAAAAATCAGGGCCTAACCTTATTACCCAACCATTATGACAATTATCCCTCCGATTTTCTCTTTGTCCATGTACACACATTTTCAAGGGATGTATTTTCCTCACCAGACAGAGAAAGGCCTATAGGTCAATTGTACACATTTCATGTTGATACAGTAATGTCATTAATTTTTTATTTTAAAAAAGAAACAAACTACAGCCATTTATGTCTAGATGGTATCTTTCCTCCTAGGAACCCAAACAAAAACCAAGCTGCTCTCTCTCTCTCTCTCTCTCTCTGTATATATATATATATATATATATATATATATATAGTATTTTATATATATGATTTTTTTTAAAAAATAGCCGTTCCTTACAGGATGAATTCTTCACTCAGCAGCCAAAGCAGGGGATGTGTCTTCAAGACTGAGTCTCATGGGGGAAAGGCTTTGAAATTCTGCATTTTCTAAATGTTCACGGTAAGAAAACAAATCACTCCTTCTCAAGTAAAATTTGCTCTCCAGAGGTCACAGGGGTCACAGGAATGCAGAGACAGATCTGGGCTGAGAACTGGCCAGATGTTTGCTGTTTTGAGCGGAGTCCCCACTTGTGCTTTCCTGGGACCTCAGGGTGCTGTCTTTGGGCTTCCTGGCTCTGTTTCACAGAGTTCTGGGGCTCCACCTCCCTTCTCCCCAGTCACTCCAAGGTGTGAGCCTTGGGAAGTAAGTCATGCTCTCCCTCTGCAAACCCAGCTGCATCGCTTTTCTGCAGTTTGCTCACCTCTGTAAATTGATAGAAAAACAACAAAACCAGCTGCCAAATAAACGTGAGCTTTAGTAATGTCTAGAGACCCTCAGAATCAGTAAGCATCTGAAAGTACAGCCATCCCTCAGTATCCATGGAGGATTTGTTCCAGACCCTCTGCCAATACCAAAACCCATAGATGCTCAAGTCCCTTATGCAAAATGTAGTATTTGTATGTGGAGCCTACATATATTGTCCTGTGTACTTTGAATCATCTCCAGATTATTATAATGCCTGATGTGATATAAATATTATATAAATAGTTGTTAGACTGTAATGTTTAGGGAACAGGGACAAGGGATAAGATGTCTGTGTAGGGGCAGGCATTACAGAGCAGAAAGCGAAGCTGTTGATATCACAGTGCCTGGGACTGCATCCCACCTCTGCTGCTGATCCAACTTCCTGCTCACGGGCATCCTGCAGGCAGCATGGATGGCTCAAGCATATGCTGGCTCCACTTGGGAGGCGGGGTTGGAGTCCATTCTCCTGGCTTCACCCTGGTGGAGCCCTGGCTGTTAATGGGCATTTGGGGAGTGAGCCGCTAGGGGGATGATTCATTCTCTCTCTCTCTCTCTCTCTCTCTCTCTCTCTCTCCCTTTCAAATAAATGAAAATAAACTTGTTTGAAAAGCTTTGGTATGTTCAGGACAGACCATTCTGTAAAAATATTTTCTACCTGTGATTAAAAGGGAGGCGGCAGGACCTGCGGATGCAGAGGGTTGACTGTATTGGTAAGTTAAGGTGCAGGATCTGGAACCAGACAGCCCAGGTTCCTGTTCAGGCTCTGCCGCTTTTACCAGCTTTGTGATCCTAGGCAAGTTTCTCATACTTTCAATGCTCCAACTTCCTTGTCTGTGAAAAGTGGGCATAAGAATAGTTGATGGGAGGTTTCAGTGACTTGTGAAGAACTTGAACAGTACACCAGCAGCCCCGGTTCACGTTGCCTTTTGTTAGGGCCAGTGTTTCTGGATGAGGCTGAAGCAGGCACCTCTGAAACTAACCAGTGCTAGTACAGCTTGTGGCTGGCCTCTGAAGGACCCTTAGGAACCCTCCTCAATGACCCTCTGCATGGAAGTAGTTGTCACCAAAGCTGCCTACGACTTGTCTGGGACCGTCTCTCTAATCTTATCTCTTATCTGTCTAATCCTGAGTCATCTGCCACTTTTGATGTCACTCCTTGGATTCCTTTTCTCACTTTGACTTTTTTTTTTTTTTAAAGATTTATTTATTTATTTGAAAGGCAGAGTTACACAGAAGCAGAGGCCGAAAGACAGAGAGAGGTCTTCCATCCGCTGGTTCACTCCCCAGATGGCTGCAACGGCCGGAGGTGTGCCGATCTGAAGCCAAGAGCCAGGAGTTTTTCCAGGTCTCCCATGCAGATGCAGGGGCCCAAGGACTTGAGCCAACTTATACTGCTTTCCTAGGCCACAGCGGAGAGCTGGATAGGAAGTGGAGCAGCCAGGACTCAAACCAGCACCAGCACTGCAGGTGGCAGCCTTACCCACTATGCCACAGTGCTGTACCATCTCACTTTGACTCTTTTTTTTTTTTTTTTTTTTTTTTTTTTTTTTGACAGGCAGAGTGGATAGTGAGAGAGAGACAAAGAGAAAGGTCTTCCTTTTGCTGTTGGTTCACCCTCCAATGGCCGCCACGGCTGGCGCGCTGCGGCCGGCGCACCTCGCTGATCCGAAGCCAGGAGCCAGGTGCTTCTCCTGGTCTCCCATGGAGTGCAGGGCCCAAGCACTTGGGCCATACTCCACTACCTTCCCGGGCCACAGCAGAGAGCTGGCCTGGAAGAGGGGCAACCGGGACAGAATCCGGTGCCCTGACTGGGACTAGAACCCGATGTGCCGGCGCCGCTAGGTGGAGGATTAGCCTATGGAGCGGCGGCGCCGGCCCTCACTTTGATTCTTAAAGCAATACCCTGTACCTGCTGAACTTCTCTCCCTAGGTTTAGTTTTATGTGTTTGTTCTCTGCTTCTCTGCTTCCTTACTCTATGCTGAAAATTTCAATATTGTCAACCTTTCCTATCCGTGGGTTCTGCATCCATGGGTTCAACAAGCTACAGATAGAAAATATCTTTTTAAAAATTTGTTCTGTACTGGATATGTGCCAACTGTTTTTCTTATCATTTCCTAAAAATACAGTGTAACAACTACACACACACACACACACACACATATGGTATCTACATTGTATTAGGAATTATTCCATGTAATCTGGAGATAGTTTAAAGCATATGTAAGGTCGCGGCTCACTTGGCTAATCCTCTGTCTGCAGCACCAGTACCCCGGGTTCTAGTCCCAGTTGCTCCTCTTCTAGTCCAGCTCTCTGCTGTGGCCCGGGAAGGCAGTGGAGGATGGCCCAAGTGCTTGGGCCCTGCACCTGCATGGGAGACCAGGAGGAAGCACCCGGCTCCTGGCTTCGGATTGGCGCAGCGTGCCGGCCATAGCGGCCATTTGGGGGTGAACTAACGGAAGGAAGACCTTTCTCTTTGTCTTTCTCTCTCTCACTAACTCTGCCTGTCAAAAAAAAAAAAAGTATATGTAAGGAAGTGGATAATCTGTATGTAAATACTATCATTTTATATAAAAGACTTGAGCATCCTTAGATTTTGGTATGGGGGTGGGCCAATCCCCTGCCCATACCAGATATTTTTTTTTTATACCAGATATTGAGGGTAACTTTACTGGGCACACAGTTGACATTCCATGAATGTGTCTGGAACTGTGTTGTTGAAGTAGATCCTTGACTATGTCCCTTTATATTATTTTCTTGATGCTTGAGAATCATATTCTCCAGGGAGTAGAACCCAAGAACATGCATTTAAAAAATAAAGCTGATTTTTCAAAGACTATGAAGTGTGACAACTGTTGCTTTCTTTAACCTTGTCCTGACACCTCTGCAGCAAGTCTCAGTTCAGAGCCACTTCAGCTGAGCAAAGGTTATGTACCTGTGAGAATCAAGATCAATCAAAACATTAGCTTATAACATTAAGAAGAAAAATAGGCCAAACCCACCTGCCTCACACCTCTCTCTCTCTCTCTTTCTCACACACACACACACACACACACACACACAGTTTCTGAAGTCAACGGTACAGTTTTTTTTAAATCACCCATGATTTTGGATTTTATTCAATATACTATCATATTGTCTTGTAATGATCAGGGTGAATTTCTCTATTAGGCACAGTAGAAGCCATGATGCTTTTTTAAACATTAAAACTAAACTGTGTTGATTGCAGTTCTTTTTAAAATAAGGAGGGGCCAGCATTGCAGTGCAGTGGGTGATGTCACTGTTTGCAGTGCTGGCATCCCATATCGCAGCATGGGTTTGAGTCCCAGCTGCTCTGCTTCTGAAACAGCTTCCTGCTGGTATGCATGGGAAGCAGTGGAAGATAGTCCAAGTGTTAGGGCCTATGCCACCCATGGGGGAAATCTAGATGGAGTTCCTGGCTCCTGGCTTTGACATAGCCCAACCTTGGCTTTTATAGCCATGCAGGATGAAAGATCTCCCTCTCTTTCTGTCTCTCCCTCTCTCACTCTCTGTCTTTCTGCCTTTCCAATAAGTAAATAAATCTTTTTTAAAAAGTAAAATAAAAAATTAATATAATTATAAATATACTCACATAAAAACTCCTCCAGACTAAATTATATTTGTCTTTATACTACCACATGATATAGGATATCATTTAAAAATTTTTATTTATGTTTCTTAACTGCACATCCTTATGGGGTGCACTGTGATAGTTCGATAAATGTATAAATGCATAATGACCAAATCAGGATGACTAGCAGTTCCTTCTCCCTGAATATTTATCATTTCTCTGTGTTGGGAAAACTTCAAAGGCCTCTCTTCTAGTTCTTTATGAAATTTATAACAGATGGCTGTAACTGTGGTCACCCTACTGTGTGTACTGTGGGACACTAGCATACACTCCTGCCAGCTGACTACATTTTGGTATTGATAGGATTTCATCTTTTTTAATTTTATTTTTTAAAGATTTATTTTATTTATTCGAAAAGCAGAGTTAGAGAGAGGCAGAGGCAGAGAGAGAGAGAGAGAGAGGTCTTCCATCTGCTGGTTTACTCCCCAAATGGCTGCAATGGCCAGAGCTGCGCCGATCTGAAGCCAGGAGCCAGGAGCTTCTTCTGGGTCTCCCACAAGGGTGCAGGGACCCAAGGACTTGGGCCATCTTCCACTGCTTTCCCAGGCCATAGCAGGGAGCTGGGTCAGAAGTGAAGCATCTGGGACGCAAACCAGCACCCATATGGGATGCAGCACTGCAGACAGCGGCTTTACAGTGAGAGAGAGAGACAGAGAAAAAGGTCTTCCTTTGCCGTTGGTTCACCCTCCAACGGCCACTGCCGGCGCACTGTGGCCGGCGCACGGCATTGATCCGATGGCAGGAGCCAGGTGCTTCTCCTGGTCTCCCATGGGGTGCAGGGCCCAAATACTTGGGCCATCCTCCACTGCACTCCCTGGCCACAGCAGAGAGCTGGCCTGGAAGAGGGGCAACCGGGACAGAATCCGGTGCCCCGACCGGGACTAGAACCCGGTGTGCCGGTGCCGCAAGGCAGAGGATTAGCCTAGTGAGCTGCGGTGCCAGCTCCCTTCATTTCTTATTATGAATGGAGGAAGGGGTCCACAAAGGCAAAAGTATCACTTCCAGGAACCACCGAAGTCCTAACACCACCCTCATAGCTGACAACTGACTGTATTGAGGTTCATGAGCGCACACTGTGTCCTCCTGGAATAGCTTCATATTTTTAATTTACACATTGCCCGAGACTTCGTCTTTGGCTTTCTCTTTTTTTTCTATTTATACTCATGCCTCAGAGACCGGCTCCATTTCATGACTTTTGTTTACTGTCTCTTCTATAATGACTCCCAAGTCTCTCTCCGCCTCTACCCATGTGTTGGAGTTGTAATTTTGTACTCCTAACTGCCTGTTGGGCGTTTGCAGCTGTCTCTCTTTGCTGGCTCCAGCAACAAACACTAACCCAGCTCCCCAGCTCCCCCTGCTCACAAGCTCTTTCGGTTTTCCTGTCTATTAGATACACTAATTGTAGTCTGCTGCAGCCACTGATAGGCCAGGCTCTCGCTTGACTCTTTCACCCTCTTGTCTGGGGATCAGAGGTTGAACCACGGGTTCCATGCCCACTGCTGTCCCTGCCCCAGCCCAGCCTCCTCACCTCCCGTCCGAATCCCCGACACAAGGTCCTGTCTGCCTTCCCTGAAGTCCAGCTTCCTCCTAACCCAGAATTGCTCTTAGCATGGCTTCATTTCCTTCTCTGCTCTACAAATCCTCCACATCAATCCAGACTCTCCCTGTCCGTTAGGTCCTGCCAGGCGCCGTATCTCTGGATGCATCACCCCACCAAGGATGGCAATTAGGGAGCCCCCTGCCATGAACCAGACCTGCTGCTCTTCCATTCACTCACGCATTCGGTTGGAGGTAACTAGTCTGTCTCTGATGGAGTCAGCTTGAATGTTCCTTCCTTACCTGTTTCAACCCTACACTGCTCCCAAACCTCAGGGCAGGCCCCCATCCGTGTAGCCTCAGGTCCTCCTACTAGCACTAGCCTTTTCTTCTGAACTCCTGGGACACAGAATTCAGCACCTGCACTACTTGCGGAAGCAGCAGTCTTGACAGAAGAGCTATTTTTCTGTCACCCGGTGGCACCTGACATCGAGCCCAAGGCTGGCTTAGTCATGCTAAGCCACTGACTGTTAACAATGACTACTGTTTTTCCAAAGTGCTCGCTGTATGTCATCCAAGCACTGACTACACCAGGCATGTTACATGTCCTTATTTCTATGAGGTTCCTATTGTCATCCCTTTTTCATAGATGAGGAAACTGATGCTCAGAGAGGTTAAATGGCTTGAAAAGTGCATAGTTTGTGAGTGGCTGGACTGGAATTTGAGGCCTGGCGTAATTCAAACATTGTGCATTTTACCACATTGCTAAATTAACTCTACTTTCTGACCTATTTGTCTATGTTCAAATCTATTCATTCTCTTCTCATGGTCCCGTTTTTTGTCTCCCTTGTATTTTGGAGGTCTGTTATTCTTTTTTTTTAATTTATTTTTTTGACAGGCAGAGTGGACAGTGAGAGAGAGAGACAGAGAGAAAGGTCTTCCTTTGCCGTTGGTTCACCCTCCAATGGCCGCCGTGGCTGGTGCACTGCGGCCGGCGCACCGCGCTGAGCCGATGGCAGGAGCCAGGAGCCAGGTGCTTTTCCTGGTCTCCCATGGGTGCAGGGCCCAAGCACCTGGGCCATCCTCCACTGCACTCCCTGGCCACGGCAGAGAGCTGGCCTGGAAGAGGGGCAACCGGGACAGAATCCGGCGCCCCGACCGGGACTAGAACCCGGTGTGCCGGCGCTGCAAGGCGGAGGATTAGCCTAGTGAGCTGCGGCGCCGGCCTGGAGGTCTGTTATTCTATCCTTCCAAGCCTCTACATTTAACTGGACACCTTGAACCCTTGTAGAATCTCATGATGAATGTCCTGCAGATATCAGTGATTTGGGCAAGACTCATCGTG
This sequence comes from Oryctolagus cuniculus, assembly GCF_964237555.1. Taxonomy (NCBI): domain Eukaryota; kingdom Metazoa; phylum Chordata; class Mammalia; order Lagomorpha; family Leporidae; genus Oryctolagus; species Oryctolagus cuniculus. Next base: position 53,928,066 of record NC_091444.1, read on the forward strand.
TGTGTTGAGTCTCACACGTGGACCCAGCCTGCCTGTAAATGTCTCTCCTGCAGAGTATTTTGTAGGTTAAACACAATTCAATATTAAAGGAAAACAAATTAATAAATGTCTTCTCTATCTGCCCTAATCTGGTGGAATTTCTATAGTCTTTTTTTTTTTCTAATTTTACTTGAAAGTCAGAGTTGCACAGAGAGAGGAGAGGCAGAGAGAGAGAGAGAGAGAGAGAGAGAGAGGTCTTCCATCCAATGGTTCACTCCCCACATGGCTGCAACAGTTGGAGCTACGGTGATCTGAAACCAGGAGCCAGGAGCTTCTTCCAGGTCTCCCACGTGGGCGCAGGGGCCCAAGGACTTGGGCCATCTTCTACTGCTATCCCAAGCCATAGCAGAGAGCTAGATCAGAAGAGGAGCAGCTGGGACTAGAACTGGCACCCATATGGGATGCCGGCGCTTCAGGCCAGGGCATTAACCACTGCACCCCAGCGCCGGCCCCTCCATAGTTTTTTTTTTTTTTTAAAGACTTATTTATTTACTTGAAAGTCAGAGTTAATGTGACCAGATTAGGGCAGATAGCGAAGACACAGGGAAACACAGTGTCAATGACTTAACAGTACTGCAGACCCAGCCATAGAAATCCCTGGGTGTGAATAACATGTTCATTTGGAGATACTAACTTAATGTTCCCAACCTCTGTTTCCACTGCACATTACACAGAGAGGAGAAGGAGAGGCAGAGAGAGAGAGAGAGAGGTCTTCCATCCACTGGTTCACTCCCTAGATGGCTGCAATGGCTGGAGTTGTGCCGATCCAAAGCCAGGAGCCAGGAGCCAGGAGCCAGGAGCCAGGAGCCAGGAGCCAGGAGCTTCTTCCCAGTCTCCCACATGGGTGCAGGGGCCCAAGGACTTGGGCCATCTTCTACTGCTTTCCCAGGCCATAGCAGGGAGCTGGATCGGAAGTGGAGCAGCCGCTGGCACTGCAGGTGACAGATTCATCCACTACGCCACAGCACCGGCCCCTCCATAGTCTTAATATCAGATTATAGAACAGCCTTTTATAACATTAAGAAAATAAAAAAGTAAATACAACTAAATTGACTAGTTAAAATGTGGCGGGGCCAGCGCTATGGCTCAGTGGGTTAATCCTCTGTGGCGCTAGCATCCCATATGGGCACCGATTCTAGTCCTGGCTGCTTCTCTTCTGATCCAACTCTCTGCAAAGGCCTGGGAAGGCAGTAGAAGATGGCCCAAGTCGTTGGGCCCCTGTATCCATGTGGGAGACCCAGAAGAAGCTCCTGGCTCCTGGCTTTGAATCAGCTCAGCTCCGGCCATTGTGGTCATTTGGGGAGTGAACCAGCAGATGGAAGACCTCTCTCTGTCTCTCTTTCTCACTGTCTGTAACTCTACTGCTCAAATAAATAAATAAAATCTTTAAAAAAATTAACAGGTTTATTCTAAGAATGTTTTGTAGGCTGAAAATAATGCTGTGGAATATCTGTGCTGAGTCATTTTTGCAAAACCCAGCCTATGGTAGAACCTTGTCATCTTATGGTCTAAGAGCATGCCATCTCACTGCTGACAGACAGCAAGCAGTCTCGTGACAGCCCTTTAATGTAACTGGTCTTGAATCTGCTCTTGCCTTTGGGACACAGACTGAACTTGTCTTCCAAATTTCTTTCTCAGCAGAGCTCCCTGCCCCAGTGGCAGAGGCTGCTGACTGCTCACAAACCTGTGTCTTCTTGGGCACAGCTAGGCCCCATTTCTAGGCCTCCCTTGCAGTTACACACCCACACCCATGTGCTTGAGTTATGGCCATCATGTGTCAGCCTCCAGACCTCAACCACATAAACCTCCCATGCACCCAGCCTCCATGCTCTTTCTCCCTCCACAGCGTGATGCAGACAAGTAAGATGATCCTGGAAGATAAGGGCTGGGGATAGCAGAGGCACACAGTAGAAGGACCTGGGGGCCGGCCCTGTGACACAGTGGGTAAAGCCGCCACCTGCAGTGCTGGCATCCCGAATAGACGCTGGTTCCTGGCTACTCCACTTCCAATCCAGTTCTCTGCTGTGGTCTGGAAAAGCAGTAGAAGATGGCCCAAGTCCTTGCACCCATGTGGGAGACCCAGAAGAAGCTCCTGGCTCCTGGCTTCGGGTTGGCTCAGCTCCAGCCATTGAGGCCAATTGGGGAGTGAACCAGCAGATGGAATACCTCTCTCTCTCTCTCTCTCTCTCTCTTTTTCTCTGCCTCTCTTTATCTCTATAACTCTGACTTTCAAATAAATAAATAAATAAATAAACCTTTAAAAAAAAGAAGAAGGACCTGAGTCCTGGTGGAGGGCCATCTGCCAATCAAGAAAGTTATTTTGGACTTCATGAGGATGAGAAGTAAACATACATCGCGTTTGAGCAGTTGTGCATTTCCAGGTTTACTTGTTCCAGTAACACAGACTTCATAGTGAAATCATATTTCGCCGACGCAGCGGCTCAGTAGGCTAATTCTCCACCTAGTGGCGCCGGCACACCGGGTTCTAGTCCCGGTCGGGGCACTGGATTCTGTCCCGGTTGCCCCTCTTCCAGGCCAGCTCTCTGCTGTGGCCAGGGAGTGCAGTGGAGGATGGCCCAAGTGCTTGGGCCCTGCACCCCATGGGAGACCAGGAGAAGTACCTGGCTCCTGCCATCGAATCAGCACGGTGCACAGGCCACAGCGTGCTGGCCATGGCGGCCATTGGAGGGTGAACCAACGGCAAAAGGAAGACCTTTCTCTCTGTCTCTCTCTCTCTCACTGTCCACTCTGCCTGTCAAAAAAATAAAATAAAATAAAAAGAAAGAAATCATATTTCATAGCCTCATCTGCGAAGGGTAAACATGTAATGAAATTCTGGTCGGTGAAATGTAAGCAGAAGCATTTTGTGTGACTTGAAAGGAAGCTGGTTTGGATGAGATGGGAGATATTTTGTCTCCTTTTGCTTCCCTTCTGGTGCAGTCTTCAACTCAGAGCTAATGTTGAGATTTCTGCGGCCATCTTGTGATCTCATGGATGGAAGCCTTTTGCTTCCAAGGGAGATGGAGGAGACCAGGGCTCTAATGGACATGGAGACGGTGGGCTGATCTTGGACCCTAACCCCTCCCATAATGTATTCATGTCAGAGCAATCTCTGTCTTGTTTAAGCTATTACAGATGCTCCTTGACTTATCATGAAGTTATGTCCAGATAAATCCATTATGAGCTAAAAATATCTTAAGTGGAAAATGCATCTAGTATACCTAGCCTATGGCCATCACACTCAGCAACATAACACACTATAGAGTGTCAGTGGTCTACTCCTGAGATCGTGGGACTAACCAGGAGCTGTGGCTGCTGCTGCTGCTGCTGACCAGTGTTGCAAGAGAAGATCATTTCACAAATCCCTAGCTTGGGAAAAGATCAAAACTCAAAATTCGAAGTGATTCAAAATGTGTGGTTCAAAATACTGAATGTGTATTTCTTTGGCACCATGGTAAAGTCGAAAAAAAGCATAAATCAAACCATTGCTAACTGGGTCCATCAACTGTGTTTTATTTCCCACACAGCTGAACCTAACATCAGACACACACATTCTTTCTACAGCAGTAAGAATGATTACTTTAAGATTTAAATCAAGTCATATTAGTTCTTGGCTATAAAACCCTTAATGAGTTCCAATTTTTCTAAGAATTAAATTCATATTTTTTACCCTGGCTGAGAAGGCCCTGTCTGATAGGTCTGCTGCCTACCTCGCCAACCCCATCCCAATTGCACTGGTCTACGCTCTGTTCCTCTGCAGTCTTAGGTCACTGACACCTGTGAGGACCTGCTGAAGATGTCTCCTTTGCAGAGAGGTTCTCTGACACCCTACCCATGAGGGGCTGTTCTCCTGCATTTTCTAATGATCTGTTGATGTGGATGTTTGCTTGTTTATCACTATCTCCACAACTGGAATGTCAGCTGCACAAAAAAAAAAATGTTCTCTAGTACCATGTAGTACCTGGCACTTAGGAGCACCCATTAAATAGTTGCTGAAAGAATGAATGACCTCATAGTATGGTCGCTGTCAATTTGTCAATATCCAAAGAAATTTGTCTCAAGTACCAAAGCATGTACCCTGAATTTGCAAAATACTCCTGATTACGTTTTTGTAGTAATTTGACACTTTACTAATGCCTTGTGCTTTTTGATTTTATCAATATTTTCTGTATAGGAATACAAGTTGATTTTCTTAGAGAAACTTTTTGTCTTAAGAAAACTGTAGATTCATAGGCAGTTGTAAGAAATAAATTCAGAGAGAACTCTTGTACCCTCCACACAGTTTTTCCAGTGGTAACAACTTACAAAACTACTGCACTATATCACAGCCAGGGTATTGACATTAATGACAGTCAAAATACACAACATTTTTATCACCACAAACAACCTTCTCACCTACTTTCTGTCCCCAGATCCCATTCTTGATCCATGACAACCATGAATCTCTTCTCCATTTTTCGAATTTTGCCATTGCAAGAATGTTATAGAAATGGAATCATATAATATGGGATATCTGGGTTGTTTCAGTTTGGGCTATTACAAGCAACACCATTTTAAATATTCAAGTGCAGATTTTTGCAACTATTTGGAAATTTTTCCCCCAGTCTATCACTTGTCCTTTCATCTTCCTAGTAAATTATTTTTGCTGTGCAAAAAGTTGATAATTTTGTTGAGGTCCCTGGTATCAAGTTTTCTTTCAATGGATCATGCATCTGGTGTCAAAGCTAAGAACTCTTTGGCTAGCTTTAGCTTTCGAAAATGTATAGTGTTTCGTCCTTAAAGATTTATGTTTAATATTTAAGTATGTGATCTATTTAACTTTTTCATAGGGTGTCCTATTACAGTTGAAATGGACTTTTTTTTGCCCATGGATATCCAATTGATCCAACACCATCTGTTAAAAGGCTATCCCTTCATTATTGAATTGCTTCTTATATGCAAATTTGTGTGAGTCCTCTATTCTTTTTCACTGATCTATGTGTCTGTCTCTCCACACTATTTTGACTGTGGTAGCTACACAGTAGACTTTAACATCAGATAAAAGGATACTTCACACTTCACTCTTTTCCAAGATGGTTCTAGCTATTATAAGTCTTACGCTTTTCCACAAAAAAAAATTAGTTTGTCTATGTCTGAAAAAACTCTTAGATTTTGATAAAAATTGCATTAAGCCTATAGATCAATTTAGGGAGAAGTGACATCTTTTCTATGTTGACTCCTCCAATCCATGAGCACAAATTTTTTTTCATTTATTTAGATCTTTGATTTCTTCATCAGTATTTTATGATTTGATTTTCATCATAAAAATTGCATAAAATTACATGTTTTGGTAAGTTTATATCAGAGGGTTTTTTTCTTGAATGGTTATGAGGATATTGCATTTTAAATTTTAGTTTTGAAATGCCTTTTTTTTAAAGATTTATTTTATTTATTTAAAAGTCAGAGTGGCAGAAAAAGGGAGAGACAGAGAAAGAGATCTCCCACTTGCTGGTTCATTCCCTAAATGGCCTCAACGTCTAGGGCTGGGCCAGGTTGAAGCCAGGAGTCTGCAATTCCATCTGGGTGTCTCACATGGGTGCAGGGGCCCAAGAACTCAGTCCATCTCCCATTGCTTTCCCAGGGAGCTGGATCGGAAGTGGAGCAGCCAGGACACAAACTGGAGCCCACATGGGATGCTGGAGTAACAGCCGGTGGCTCAATCTGCTACACCACAACAATGGTCTCATGAGATACAACTTCTTGTTAATGAGCACCAGGCAGCAGGTGGTGGCTCAAGCCTGCTGCCACCCATGTGGGAGACCCAGACACAGTTCCAGCCTCCCAGCTTCAACCTGGTCCAGTCCAGGCTGTTACTGTTATCTTGGGAGTGAAACAACAGATGAAAGGTCTCTCTCTCTCTCTCTTTCTCTCTCTCTCTTTCCCCGTCTCTCCCTCTTTCTCAGTAACTCTGATTTTCAAGTAAATAAATAATTAAAAAAATTTTTATCAATCTTATTAATATTCTTCAAAGAACCAGCTTTTTATATCTCTGGTTTCCTTTCTACTATTTTCCTGATATTAATTTCATTCATCTCTACTCTTAACTTGAATTCTTTCATCCTGCTCACCTTGAGATTTTTTTTCATCTTTTTCTAGTTTCTTGAAACAGGAACTTAGATTATTCAGTTGAGGGTTTCCTTTTGTCTACTGTGAGCATTAGTGATATCAAGTTCCCCCTCAACCCTGATTTAATTACGACCTACATATTTTAATATCTATTTTCACTCAGTTCTGTGTATTTAGAAATTTTTCTTTGAGACTTTTTTGTTGACTTTAATACAAGTTGGTTTTTGAATTTATAATTTTTGTGGATTTTTTAAAACTTGGGCTGATTATAATGAGGGAAAGAAGAATCAAGAAAATCAATTATAAATCACAGTGAATACTTAAAATTTTGAGGTGAGAAAGAAAATGAGAACTGAAAATAGATATGTTAGTGCCTCCTGGAAAACAGCAATATCTATGCCATGAAAGAGTTCCTTTCATATTTTTTCTTTGCATTTATTACAAAGGGTGATTGGTTTTCATCTTTTTTAAACCTAAACCCTTATTTGCTCTGTGTACAAAAATCACCGAGCATTTCCTGCTGAAGCATATAATAATATAAAAATTTAAAAAATTGTATTCTAACTTTTTTTAGTGTTTTTGTTTGTTTGTTTTTATCTGTTTGTTACCTTTATTCACAAAAAAGGAGGCTTCAGGACTTAGGTAATACTCTAAGGATTAACAGAAAATGTTGCTGGACAACTTTGCACTGCAAGGGAAACAAAGAATTTATTGTTAACTTGGTTACTTATGCAAAGTAATCAGAAATTCTGTGAAGGACACTGAAAGTTGACCCCTTTTTGAATTACTCTAAAAAGCTAGAGTTGAGGCTGGTGCTGTGGCGTAGCAGGTAAAGCCGCTGCATGCAGTGGCGGCATCCCATACGGCTCTGGTTCGAGTTCCAGCTGCTCCACTTCCGATCCAGTTCTCTGCTATGGCCTGGGAAAGCAGTAGAAGATGGCCCAAGTCCTTGGGCCCCTGCACCCATGTGGGAGACCTGGAGGAAGCTCCTGGCTCCCAGCTTCAGATCGGCTCAGCTCCAGCTGTTTCGACCATTTGGGGAGTGAATCTCTCTCTCTCTCTCTCTCTGCCTCTCCTCTCTGTGTAACTTTGACTTTCAAATAAATAAATAAATCTTTAAAAAAAATAATAGTTGGCTTTGGAGCACGTACTCAGAATCTCAGAACAATGTACTTTTTTTTGTATAGTGTCATGGGCATCTACCGTTTTTGCCTGTTCAACACCCATTTCTAACCACGACCCTGGTTTTCTTTTAGAGAATCACCTCCTCCTGACCCTCACTCAGTCCTTCTCATTCTAGTGGGGTTGACTGTCACCCCTATCCGCAGGAGTAGGCACATGGGACAAGCCTGGCCAGTGAACGTTTTCACCATGCTGGCTCATCAATGAGCATATGTTACAAGTTGAGCCTATCAGAGCCAAGATTGTCAGGGCTAGGCTAGGAGTGTTGGAAAAGAGAAACGCTTTTCTTGGGTGCTTACACTGTTAGAAAATTAGCTTAGAGCTTCTGATGACATTGTGTCAAAAAAGAGGGACTGCGGCTTAAGAACGATGTCGAGAATGACTTTGAGGATATGGAACTACTGATGAAATTTTTAGGTACATGACACTCCTTATTGGAGTTTTACTCCTCTTACTTGGAACGGAGAGACTTGACTATCCACTTGTTACTGAATTAATTTGTATATAAAGAACATTAGGGTGGGCCTTGTGGTGCAGCAGTTTAAGCAGCCGCTTGGGACACCTGCATTGCATATCAGTCTAATCTCGGCTTCTGATGCAGCTTCCTGCTAATGCACCTGGGAGGCAGCAGATGATGGCCAAGTACTTTAGTTCCTGTCACCCATGTGGAAGACCTGGATAGAGTTCCTGGCTCTTGGCTTTACCCTGGCACAGCCGCAGCTATTGTGGTCATTTGAGAAGTGATTCAGTGGATGGAAGATCTCTCTCTCATTCTGCTTTTCAAATAAATAAATAAATAAGCAATGTCGCTCCCCCTCTTCATGGAGGAACGACACTAAACCCTGCCTAGGCTTCATATCCGAGTCACGGCACCATTATGTCGCTCCCCCTCTTCGTGGAGGAACGACACTGAACCCTGCCTAGGCTTCCTATCCGAGTCACGGCACCATTATGTCGCTCCCCCTCTTCGTGGAGGAATGACACAGGACCCTGCTCTGTTCTTCTGTCTGCTTGGCCCTCCCCGGGTTTGCTGCTGGTTCTTCCCGGGGTTGGCTACCGTCCCTTCCACCTCCGTGGAAGGGCGGTTCCCCCTAGCCACTTTCCCCACTTCCGCGGGGGAGCGGCACACCGCCGGCCAGCTCTCTCGGGGGCTGCTCAGGTGTTCCTTCAGATAGATGTTCCTGGTGCATGTTGTCTCTCTCCTCCTTTATAGTCCTCTTCCGCCAATCCCAACTCGGCTGCCCACACGCCGAGTACGCTGCTCTCCTCCAATCAGGATCAGCTCCTGCTGTTTATTGGTTGAACTGGAGGCAGCTGTGTAGAAGCTGTTTCCTCCTCTCCCAGCGCCATATTGTGGGAGAGCAGATTCATAGAATAAGTCTTAATTCCAGTAACAGTCTAGTCCGAGTTGCTCCCCACAAGCGAAATCTTTTTTTCAAAAGAATTCTAAAATTTCTTCCACAAAACTCCCTGTGTTTAGAAGAAAGGTGGCCATTCTTCCTTAAAGGACCTCTTATGACTTCTGTGTATTTACCAGGAAATGCTATCTCCTTTTGCCTGTACATAACTAAAGATTTTTTAGTACATGTTTTTAATTGCCTGAATGTTCTTTAGATACTTGTCTGGTCCTTGCAATTCATATTAGGTCACACATTACCGGGCTCAGGGACTGCATTGAACATGTCTTCATAACCCCCCTTGAACTGTGACTTGCAATAAGATGCTTCGTCATGATTTCTGATGGCAGGAAAGGCAATCATTTTCCTCTATTTCATACAGAAACCCTCCTGCTTCTCCACTGAGGGTGACCAGGGGGAGGGAGGAGAGCTGCTCTCTCAGAGCTCCCCTTTCCCAGCAAGACTTCAGCTCCTGTTGAGACAACACTGCCTGGTGAATGCAGCGTGAAGGGCTTGGGCCTAGCACAATTTTTTATTGGTGCTGCTGGGTCAGGCAGAACATCGCACAGAATCAACAGGAAGAGCATCGTGTGTGAACAAAGAGCAGAGTTGGATTGGCCAGGGCTGCCTGCCTGCACTGCTCGCCTCTGCAGGAGAGCTGCAGTGCAGGTGAGTGGGATGGGGCTCAGGGGCTGGCAATTTGTGTTCTTCCAGGTGGGATTATTATATGCCAAATTCCAGCTGATGCAGAGGGGGCTGTACCTGCAACTTGGTTTGGATTCTTCACAGCTAAGTATTCACTGGGGGTGGGGAGGACACTTGCAATGCAAATGATTGAAATGGAAGCAAGATATGCACTCTGCTGCCTAAATAAAATCTTCGCCAGGTAGGCCATTCAGACTCAATTAAGAGAAGGAAAACAGGATCTATCAGGACACTGGCTGCAAGCCTTGTCTCAGAGAATGGACAGTGAGTGGTGCAAATGGATGGGGGGCATCAAATAGCCCCTGATTTACAGTAGGAGCTCAGCACTTTTAGTCTCTTTGCCGCTTCACTGGAACAAGGAGAGAAAGACATTAGGATGAAGGATAATGTGCTATCCACACATAAAGATGAAAGACAGAGGGACACGGGAAATGTCACTTACTTGAAGGTCCACTTGGGGCTGTTCTGCCCTCTTGCTCCTGAAAACACATCCCACAGGATTTTAACCATCAGTGGCCCACTCTGAAGCTCAGGAACCCAGGCTTTTTCTGCCTTGACCTTGAAGGCAGCTCTGTGAAGCTGCAGCCTACAGCCTGAAAGGGAAGATGGGAGTGGCTTACTGTCTACTGAGAAAAGGGCACGCATGCATCAAGCCCCTGAGCTATGGGTAGAATTGTGTCCCCACAAAAGCTCTGCTGAAGACCTAGCTCACAGGACCTGTGGATGTGACCGTCTTTGGCAACAGGGTCTTACTTGCCAAGTGAATGTGAGGTGTGGTTGGCATCCTTATGAGAGACACAGAGGATACCACATGACCATGGAAACAGACTGACGTGATGCATGAGCCAAGCACCATCAAGGATTGCCAGCAACCCTAGAAGCCAAGAGACAGATTCTCCCCTAGAGACGTTAAGGGAGCCTGGTCCTGCCAACACCTTGATTTTGGACTTCTAGCTTCCAGAACTGTGAGAATAACTTTCTGTCGTTTTAAGCACCCAGTCCGTGGTAGTTTTTTCAGTAGCTCTAGGAAACTAACATCCCTTGCTAAAGAGTAAATGCATGATGCCATAAGACCCCCTACAAGGATGAAGTCATAGCGGAGCTGTCCCAAACAGTGATGATGAACTATGCCATCATTTGCAAAGGACATGCAATTCTGCAAGGACTGGTGACAGCTCCTGTGGATGTGGCTAGGCAGGTACGCATCTCAGATTGGGGGGGCACTCCAAAAGCAGCAGTCACGCCCTGTTGTCTTCTGCATGCCTCCCACTGCGCCTGAAAACCAAATGTGCCCAGTGAGTGATGAAAACACAAATGCATTAATGGGATAACTATTTCAGATGAGTGATTAATGTCATTTTATGATATCACATAAGTATTTACCATTGTCTTCCATGAAGGCACAACCGGCAAGATAGCCCAACCGATTCCTTCATTGGAGAAGCCCACCCTTGGTCACTGAAAGACACAACCTTGGTTTTGAGATTTAACCTGTCCTTGAGAACCCCAAAGCAGATTAGACCAGATGTTTTTAAAATCTGAAAATCCAGAGTGAGTGCTTGGTCTAGCAGTGAATGCAGCAGTTAGAATGCCAGTATCCCATTTCAGAGTGCCTGGGTTTGATTTCCAGCTCCATTCTTGATTCAGATTCCTACTAATATGGACCCTGGGAGCCAGCAGCTGATGGCTCAAGTACTTGGGTTCCTGCCACCCAGGTGGGAGACCTGGATTGAGTTCCTGGCTCCCTGCTTCGTTCTAGTCCAGCCTTGGCTATTGTGCTAATTTAGAGAATAAATCAGAGGATATGAGCTCTCTATTGCCTCTGTCTCTCAACCAAGGAAATAAATAAAATCTAAAAATCCCTCTGACACTGTGATTGTGTCACACAGATGCAGCCACGTTAGAGCAAGATGTGTTATTCTCCATTTCAGATCAGCCCCTCCAAAGACGTAGCCTGCTGTTTCATAGAGGCTCCAGGTGAAGGGTGCTGCCATCAGCAACAACCAATAATTGAAATAATACCAGATACGAAATCAGCCACATGGCTCTCCTGGAGGGAGACAGAGCACGAGGGAGTAGGGGTTTCATGTGCTGAAAGCCGGAAATGCAGTGCCTTCCAGTGCTGAGTGTGGAAGTGTTTTATAAACAGTGAGGGGCTACAAAGAAGTCAGTTATTCTGTTTCCTATTATGCATCCTTGATTAGGTGAGAAACCCAAAGCCTCTGTAGGCGGCCTTTTCACTCCCTCAGGATGCAGTTTCCTTACCCAAATGAGGGAATTACATTTAATATCCCAAGGTCCCAGCTAAATACATGTTTTCTTTGATTCTATAATTCTGTCAGCATGGTTGTGTACACATTTATGTTCTTTTTTTAAAAAGACATTTATTTACCAGAATGGCAGATAGACAGAGAGAGAGAGGGAGAAAGAGATCTTCTATCCACTGATTTACTCTCCGAATGGCTACAACAACTGGGGCTTGGGCCAGACCGAAGCCAGAATCCAGGAACTCTATCATTGTCTTCATGCGGGTGGCAGGGGCCCAGGTACTTGAGTCATCTTCCATTGCTTTCTCAGGCACATTAGCAGGGAGCTGGATGAGAAGTGGAGGAGTCAGGACTTGAACCCGTGCTCCAGTAGATGACAGTGTGGCAAGCAGTGGCTGAACACACTGTGCCACTATGTCAGTCTCACATTTAAGTTCTTAAAATGTAGGAATATATTTGATGACTCTTGGTATAGCATATTAAATACTTTTGCATAATTTTTTCAGAATATATTTTCTATAATAAAGAAGACAAAAAGAAGTGAACAGAGGAAAGTAGAACATAAGAAAGTATAATGAGAATCACTTAAGAAAATCTATTACAATAATTAAAATGCAACTCAACTAGAAAAGGGAGGAGGAGGATGTTTGTAATTGACATGAATAAATTCTATGCTCATTAGAAAGTAAATTTTCAGAAACAAAGAGGGGCAAAGCTGCTGTGATACAATTTGAAATACCAGCAACCTTTTATAGGCAGACAGCAAACTTAGCACATTTTTTACCAAGTGAAAGAAACAATTGAAATAACCCAGGCTTTAAGTTACCATCACACAGAACTGAACACCGTATTCTAAAATGACCATTACTGCGTTTTTGGAATCCACACTTTTTTCTGTGGCTGCAATGCCCCTTGATATTTCCTGAAATCTGCTAGAATGCTGCAAAGAGCTCTGTAGAAATACATGGGGGCAGGAAGTAATATAGGATTTTCAATTAAATGGAATCAACATTTCTTGTACATTTTTACTTGCCTTTTTTAGACAATAGGCCATTGACTGCAGTGTGTTTCTAGCCTTGAGACCAGCTTCCTGCAGAGCAGTTTCTGGTTCTGTGAGGGGTGCAGCAGGGCTCCCTGGAACCCTGGATTGCAGGCCCCCTGTGTGAGGGAGGCAACACAGACCACCAGTCACAGAGGGCCTTCTCGGTGAGTGCGCCTGAGACACAGAGGGAAAACAGAAGCAGCAGGTTGACAAACACGGGCTGGCTGGCTGAAGGAAGAGATAATAGGATTGAAAAACCAAAACAAAACCTGTCATTTCTCTCTGTTACTTCCCTTTGATCTCAGTCTTTAAAAGCTTCAAAAAGAATTTTAAAAAATATTTTTAGAAATATGTAATAAGAAGGACATGCTTTGTGGTGCACTGAGTTAAGTGGCCAATTGGATGCCCTCATTGCATACCAGAGTGCCTAGCTGGAATTCCAGCTACTCCATGTTTCCTATCCACTTTCCTGCTAAAAGTGTGTCTGGGAGGCAGAGGATGGCCCAAGTACTTGCGTTCCTGTCACCCAGGAGGGATTCTGGTTCCAGACTGGCCTACTCCCCAGCTGTTGTGGTCATTTGAGGAGTGAAGCAGCAGATGAAAGATTTCTCTCTCTTTCTCTCTCTGACTCTCCCTCTCTTTTCCTCTATGTTTCAAATAAATAAATAAATAATTTTTAAAGTAGAAATATGTATCTATAGCCATAAAAGTGTTTCTATTCTCTTGCCTTAGTAAATCTCTTCTAGATACTGATCTTAAGAAAATAATCAAGGAAATGGCATTGTGGTACAGTGATTTAAGCCACCACTTGCAACACCAGTATCCTATATCAGAGTGCAGATTTGAGCCCTGGCTGCTCCACTTCCAATCCAGCTACTTGCTAACTCACCTGGGAAAGCAGTGGAAGATGGCCCAAGTGCTTGGGCTTCTGCTTCCCATCGGGGAGACCCAAAAGCAACTCCTAGCTCCTGTTTTCAACCTGGCCCACCCCTGGCTATTGCAGTCATTTGGGGAATGATTCAGGATATATGGAAGATATCTCTCTCTTGTTTCTCACTCTGGTGCTCTGCCTTTTAAATAAATAAATCTCTCTTTTTTTTTTCCTCTTTTTAAATTTTTTTATTTTTTTTCTCTTTTTTTTTAAAGAGAATAATCAGGTGTGTAGAATGACTTATGAATAAGCATGTTCGATGAGGCAATCTTCAAGATATGGGGAAAGTTGGAAACAAATCCAGTGTACAAAAATAAGGAAACAGTTAAATAAATCCTAGTCCATCTGTAGAATGAAATACTGTATAGATATGTAAAAATCGTATTTTCAGAGATAGCTGTTGATGAATGAAAATGCCCAAACTACAACATTCCATGAAAAGGTCAGAGACATAGCCGTATATTCCATATAATTATAATTTTTAATATCTGTAAATGTCAACATACATATATATATGAAAAAATTGCAAATACATCAAAATGTTGACTATTATCTCTAAGAGGTAGGATTAAAAGATTTGAGAAAATTGCTTCTGATTCTTTGTATTTTTCACTTTTTAAGATTATTCTACAATAAGCCTGCATTACATTTAATATCAGAAATATCAGTTTGGAAGGCTATGGTATTCATGTAAACTCATATTCCTGTAAAATGATGTATCATTCCCCTGAAATCAGAAATGTGGACACAGTTTAGGCTGTAGTGCAGCAAGGTAGAATATTTTGACTAAACACTGTATTTGCAAGCATTAATGACTCCATGAGCAGACATTTACAAAGCACTTAATTATTTCAATCCATAAGTGCTTATGGAGCACTTATGTGCTGGTTACTGAATTCATGCCCAAGAACTAGAGTCTGAGAACCAGAGCTGTGGTGTAGCAGGTAAAGCCGCAGCCTGCAGTGCCAGCATCCCATATGGGTGCCGGTTTGAGTCCCGGCTGCTCCACTTCTGATCTAGTTCTCTGCTATGGCCTGGGAAAGCAGTAGAAAATGGCCCAAGTCCTTGGGCCCTTGCACCTGTGTGGGAGACCTGGAAGAAGCTCCTGGCTCCTGGCTTCGGATCAGCCCAGATCTGGCCACTGTGGCCATCTGGGAAGTGAATCAGTGGATGGAAGACCTCGCTCTCTCTCTGCTTCTGCCTGTCTGTAACTTTGCCTTTTAAATAAATAAATAAATATTTTTAAAAAGAGAGAGAGAGACAGAGAGAGAACAGGGTCCACAATGGGTACTAGTGGCCTGCCTGGGTGGGGCAGTTGAGAAGCTCCTGTTTTGGAGACTTGTGAATGTCCTGGAATGCTGAAGAATGAGATGTCCTCAAATGTTGGGCACACTTGCCCCAGCTTGCTCCCAAGGAGTTTAACCTTGCCCCTGAATCTGAGATCTGGGTCCTGCTGCACAGCCAGGCTGAAGCAGAGACAAAGCATTTGCAGGTTCCTACCTTGAACCTGTGGCTGCTTCATCCTCTGCCATTTTTCCTCATAAGGAAGCTCTGCTAGTCCCAGAGACTTGGTGTATTACATAGTTGAACAGCTTAGTACTTTCTTAGCATTCTGTTTAAGCGCTGACAACTTGATATTTTGATCAATGGCTGCTGTATTTCTCCATATGTTACGTTGACAGGCTGATAATTTCCAAAGTCAATCTTTTACTCTCAGTCTTTTTCCCTCTCCTTCTCTTTCCAATTTACACATTTCTATTTTCTAATAGTCTTATCTGCATTTTGTAAATACCTCAAAAGAGTAGAAAGCAAGGGCTCTGGAATCACTTGGCCTAATCCCTGTGGAATTGGAGCCTCAAGGCTTCCTGCAGCCTTAAGAAGTTGAGGACAGACCCAAGGCTGCCTTTGGCCACCAAGAATTAAGCACCTGCTCTGTGACTGGTGGTGGGCTGTGTGAGCTCACAGTACCCAGGTCACACAGGAAGTACTTACAGGAGGCCGCCACTGTAAAAGTAGGGTCCGATTGTAGCCATGGCACTCATCACTGGTAAACAGAGAACCAGCTGAGCGGCTGGACCACTGGTGTGGCAGTTGTACACAGACATGCCACCTTTCCATGTTAGCTCAAGGACTTCCCCAGTCTCCGACTTCAGATTGCAGGTGAGTCACTCAGGACATCCAAGTACCCAGAAACGCCATCCTGTATAGAGGAAGGTCTGCACATTCTAGGTCTTTGCATTCAAAGTGACTGGTTTTTTTTCTCAACCATCATCCTGCCCCTTGAGAAAAGGAGTCATTTAGGGTTAACTGTTTAAAACCTCTTTGGCAGAGAGTAGAGCCCGGTGGTTAATACCCAAGCTTGTTTCAAATCCCCTCTCTGTTGTTTGCAAACTATGTGTCTTTCAGGAACTTGACTTAAGTTCCCTGGCCTCAGTTTCCTCACAGGGGTGTGGCCAAGTGACAATTAAGTATTAAACTTTAACCCAGTGCCTGACTGATAACGCACCTTCAAAGAAGGGTAGCTGGGACAGTACCATGTTCCTAATATTTGAGTGTGTGTGTGTGTGTGTGTGTTGTGTCCTAAGAGGGAAGAAGGGAGGATGCAATTGATAGGCTTGCTTTAAAGTTGCTGGAGTTAAATTTTCTTTCCTTTGGAAGATCTAAATGTGCTTTTTTTTCCCAGAGAGAGAGAGAGAGAGAGAGAGAGAGGAGAGATCTTCTATCTGTTAGTTTGCTCCCCAAATGACTTTAACAGCAAGGGCTAGGCCAGGCCAAAGCAAGGACCTGGAAACTCAATCTAGGTCTCCCAAGTGGATAGCAGGGACACAAATTCTTGAGCCATCACCCACCTCCCAGGGTTCACGCACATAAGCAGGAAGCTTCATCAGAGGTAGAGCCAGGATTCGAACTCAGGTACACTAATATGGGATCAGGGCATCTGGAGCAAGGGCTTAACTACTGTGTCAAATGCCTGCCCACCCCCTGACTTTTCTTATGTGTCATATGGGGAAGTGACTTAGATTTTTCTTTTAGCTCTTCTTGACTTGAAAGGGCATTTGGTGATACTGAGGAATTTTAGGGTTCTGTCTGTGAGCTGGACTAAAAGTGAAAATAAATGAGAGGTAAACTTTTGTTTGTGCCTTAAGGGAATCCTCTTTTTCCTTCCTGCTACACAGATGATATAATATTTGTGCGGATGGAGCTTCTCCTTACCACTCTTTCCATTCGCTTTTAATTTTTTCCCAATTCTCTTTTCAGGTAACAGTGTTTTTTAACAGTAAGCTGTTAGGCATCTTTTAAAAAGTTAAATATTTTCAAAGGATATGAACCAAAATTGATCACATAATGTGCAATGATCCCATGTCTAGGTACTGCCTGCACCCAGGGCAGTAGCACTGTAAAATCCTCCACTCTTTGAAGAGCTGAGTCCTAGGCAACTGACTGCATAGGAAGGAAGGAAGGAAGGAAGGGAGGAAGGGAAGGAGGGAGGGGGGAGGGGAAGGGAAGGAGAGAGAGAGAAGAAAGGGAAAAGAAGGATCAAAGGCAAGGCATTTGGGTTTGAAAGCTTTCTAAAATGTAATTCAAACTCTGAAGCTGTATTTAACTTCTTTTTTGCATTGGTCATTAAGTTTTCACAGAGAGAGCCAATTCTATAGCCATTGTATAATAAAATCCTGGCCTTTGGCAACTGAGATAGATAAGGATATTTGCCTGCACACTAAGAGGTCCCAGATTACAGTACCTTTTGGAATTATTATCTGCTTTTTACACTCTGCTGTCCACTCCCCACCCCCGTCCCTTTAGGCTGTCAGCAGTTACTTATTAGGAGTGTGTCTCTCAGAAGTTGTCTTCCTGCTTCTAATTTTCTATTTCTAAATTGCTGTGGGCATAGAAGTGTAAAGCACACCAGTCAGGGATGTGTGTACAATAAACATAAATGCTTTCTGCGCCAGGACCTGAAGGCTAATTCCCCTATGAGAAAAGCATACATGAAAAGAAAAGTACTCCTCAAATTGTTTTAGTTCCTTGTTTCTAAGTGATCTTCTAGACCTGTGAGGTTATACAATGGCTTGGTCTCATGTAAATAACAACCACATAGGGTGTTGTCGACCTACTCACCCCATCCCTGGCAGAGGCTGGTTATCAGAGACTCAAATTCAGATAATGTATTATTTTGGTGTTCTGAATTTTGAAAAATTTAACAGCTCTGTGGACTGAACTGATTTGGCAGAAAAATATTTCAAGTCTCCTTCAGTGATACTTATGCTCATAAAAAATGTCCCCAATGTATCAAAGGCAGTGTTTGATCCTGGAGAAATAATATCCTCCCATACCTATCTCAGGTGCCATCTGCCTATTGACGGACACTTTCCTCTTTCCAACTGGCTTATAAGATTAATTTCCCAGACCTGGCCATTTCTGTTTTAAGAATTTATTGGTCAGAACTGTTATCTAGGCTGTAGCCAGACCTTCAGAATTTCCTGGCAGAAACCGTAGCAAATATTAAAAGTGGGTTGGGTCACCAAACTCTTTCACATTCAGCTGTGTGGCACTCCTGATTTACAAACTTGTCTTGTTTGCTCCAGTGCTTTTGGACAGGCAGGTGCGGTGAGGGGTGGGGATGCGAAGGGGCACAGGACCCTGAGCAGATTGCAGCCTTCCAGAAAGATCCACACACTGGTCCTGGATGCTGGGACAGCTCCGCTGCCCAGGTTCTGTTTATATTAGCGATCATGCATGGACAAATCATGTGGTACACTCTGCAATCAGCAAGTTTATCTTGTGTTAAAGTTTTACCAATAGAAATCAAGTGGTGTTTACCCCAGTTCTGCAGCAAGTCATGTGCAAATAGCACCTGTGAACATGTTTATCACACGTACTGGACACCCTCCTTTCCATTTCTCGTGGCCATGAATGTTGGTGGAGGGGAACCCAGCAGTTGTCCAGTTAGAGGGAAATGTGAAAATACTCATGGGAAATGCTTCGCAAGCATTGCTGCACTTTCATTGATTATAGTCATTCCTCCTATAAATTCCAACTCAGCACCACAGCCATCACTAGCACCAGGTAAAAACTCTGAATGCTAGAAAATACTCCCATGTTATAAGAAGGATACTTCATAGAATTTTTTTAAACCATGTTGGTTTAAATTCATAAGAATTTTATAAGCTAGACTTTACACTACTTTCCAATTGCTTTATTTAATGCTATGCATCAGCTACAACATGTTAGATTTTAAGTGCTTAAAAACATTCGTTTAGTCCTCATGACAACTTTGTGAGATAAGTACTACTACCATATTTTATATATCTGTAAACTGAGGCACGATGAGATTACGTAATGTGTCTACAAGGCCACACTGCTCATAAGCGATGATGGGAGTGAGCTGAACCCAGGCTCCGTCCAGAGCACGGAAATAACACGGTGCCTCCCCGCATAAATGTTGAGTATTAGTAATACTGTTTTGTTTTTCCAGACACACTGGAGCAAAGTTGAGGTTTTAAATAGTCACTGTATTGGTTTGCTAGGTCAACCATAACAATACCACAGGCTGGGTGGCTTGAACAACAGACATTTATTCTCTGACAATTCCAGAGGCTGCAAGTCTGAGGTCAAGATGTCAGCAGGGTTGAGTTCTGAGGCTTCTTTCCGTGGCTTGTAGATTCCATCTTCCCCCTCTGTTGTCACGTACTCTTCTCTCTGTGTCTTTTTAGAAGGGCACTAGTCAGGGGCCGGCATTTCAGTGCAGCAGTTTAAGCCACTGCCTATGACATCTGAGTGCCTGTGTCCTGGCTGCTCCACTTCTGATTCAGCCCTCTGCTAATGCACCTGGGAAAGCAGCAGAAGATGGCCCAAGTGCCACCCTGGGCCACCACGTGGAAGACATGGAGGCCTGGACCAGCCCCTCTCCTTGTGACTATTGGAGAGTGAACCAGTGGATGGAAGATCTGTGCATGTGTGTGTGTGTGTGTGTTTGTGTGTGTATGCATGAGCGTGCATGCCTGTTTCCCTCTCTCTCTGTCACTCTGCCTATCAAATAAATAAATCTTTTAAATATATATAAAGGCACCAGTCAGATTGGATTAGGATCCACACCAATGACCTCATTTTAATGTAATTACCTCCACTAGAGCTTATCTCCAACTACTTTCACATTCTTAGGCACTGGGAATTAAGGCATCAACATACGAATTTAGGGACACACACTTTTAGCCTTTTTTTTTTTTTTTAAGATTTACTTATTTGAAAGGCAGAGCTACAGAAAGGCAGAAGAAGAGAGAGAAAGGGAGGTCTACCATCCGCACACTTTAGCCTTAATATCTACAAATGGTCATACTATGTTAGTTAGCTACTTCATAAAATGTCAAAATACTGAGTTCCATGTACTTTGAGGAGAAAAAAATAATTCAACATGGACATTCATTTGAATGACAGAGTTGCAGAGTTTTGTTTTTTTCTAGATGGTTGTTTGACAATGCTGTCCAATCTGAAGTGGTTACTACAACACAGCATGGTGCTTCCCACGATTTTACCATTTTACCTTGACTTCCTCTATTCTCTTTCTTTCACTTACCCTCATTCCCACTCTCTCAATCAGTTATCTCAGTGGACCATGGATTGTGGAGTAAAACAGTCATTTTGTTAGTCAACTGCATTTTGGATAGATTTTTTGAAAGATTTATTTACTTATTTATTTGAAAGAGTTACAGAGAGGGAGAAGGAGAGGTGTGGGGAGGTCTTCTTCCACTGGTTTACTCCCCAGTTGGCTGCAATGGCCAGAGCTGTGCTGATCCAAAGCCAGGAGCCAGGAGCTTCTTCTGGGTCTCCCATATGGGTGCAGTAGCCCAAGGACTTGGACCATCTTTTACTGCCAGGCCATAGCAGAGAGCTGGAACAGAAGTGGAGCAGCTGGGACTCGAACTGGTGCCCATGTGGGATGCCAGCACTGCAGGCGGTGACTTTACCCAATACGCCACAACACTGGCCCCTGGATGGATCTTTAGAAAGACTTCACTTTAGCTTTCTCGTTGTCAAATGTGTTTTTTAACTCAACTGTAGAAAGCATGATGTAGTATGAAGGGAAAGAGCTTTATGGCAGGAAGTCTAAGGAAAGCCATCTTTCATGACTAGGAGTAAATCCCTGGGTACAGAGATGTGTGGAAATAGTAAGTGTGTGTATAGGTAAGTGTGAGATATTCATCTCACAGTGTCTGGAATGAAACAGATGATTTAAAAAATACTGAAGAAGGAAGAGAAGGAGGAGGGGAGGAAAATGGTATCCTGTCCAAGTTTTTTTTTTTTTTTTTGAACAAAGAAACAGATACCTGCGCTGATTTAGGCCTTCGCAATGATGAAGCGCATGTAGCACTATGATTTTATTCTTCACTTAAGAGCAAATAGTACCCTGTCTTTCCAAGCTCTAATTCTAATTCTCCAAGTAGAACATGTCTTTCTTAACTTTGTTCATCATTTTCACAACTGCTGTAAATGTGGAGGAACTTTCTTAACAAATTTAAAGCATTAGACAAGTGCTAGCATTAGTACTAGCCACTACTTTCCCTTCTCTTGGTTTTGAATCTCAAGAAACTAAAACAAAATTGGGTACCAGTGAAGTGAAGTTGCCAGCATAATGCTGAGTAAACTAGGGCAATCCTTTTCCAACCCAGTGTTGTGACAGTGTGGTTTTATATTTGTTTATTTAATCTATGATCTTTTAACAGATGCTGGGCTTAGTTCAGTGTCCTTCATAATGATGACTTCCTTTCCTGTAGACGAAGCACACCAAGACTAGAGAATTGTCCAGGTTCTATTACTCATTGAATGGACGGAAAGGTAGATCCACAAAAAGTGCCCTTAAATTCCTCAGTATTTGGGAAACAGCCAAATGGTTACTATAGTGGATTACAATATTGTTTGTGGTATTTGTTCCCTCTTCTTTAAAAGGTTTATACATGTTTACCCATGCCTTGTAGGTTGAGAATACTTCCCTGCCTCATTGTTTGGCTTGGACATGTGATTTACTTTGGCCAATGAAATGGGAGTAGGCATGAACTATGCCAATTGCAAGCAGAAGCTTTAACTCTGATGGTGCAGTCCAGCTTGATTGCTTGTTCTTGTGTCCTTTTCCATGGGAACGTCTGTCCTAGACAGGGGCTGCTCCTTCACCTACACCGTGGGGTGAGAAAATGCGTGCGATAGAGCCACAACAGACTCATAGCCTACATATATTATGAGCAAGAAATAAATTGTTGATGTAAATTCGGAGATTGGGGGTTGGTTGTTATGAGGAAAAACTGGCTGGTATACTTATGATTTTGCTGAGATTTGCAGAGATAAAACAGGGCAGGATGTGAGTGCAAAAATATATTATACTTCAAAGCACTAATGGCTGGTTTATAAAATAAAAGAATACATAGCTGGGGGCAGGAGTTGTAGTACAGTGGGTTGTGCCACTACTTGAGATGCCCACATCCCACACTGGAGTGGCTGGTTCAAGCCTTCATTACTCCACACTTCTGATCCATTTTCCTGTTAATATGCCTGGGAGGCAGTTGGATGATGGCCCAAGCACTTGGGTTCCTGACACCAAGTGGGAGGCCTGGATGGAGTTCCTGGCTCCCTACTACAGTCTGGTCTTGCAGGCATTTGGGGAGTGAGCTAGCAGATGGAAGAGTTATCTTTCTCTGTGCCAAGCTCCCCTGCCTCCATCACTCTGCCTTTTAAATAAATAATCTTAAATCTAAAGAGAGGGGCTGGCGATGTGGTGCAGCAGGTTAAAGTCCAAGCCTGCAGCACCGGCATCCCATATGGGCGCTGGTTTGAGTCCTGGTTGCTCCACTTCGGATCCAGCTCTCTGTTTAAGGCCTGGGAAAGCAGCAGAAGATGGTCCCGGTGCTTGGGCCCCTGCACTCAGGAAGACCCGAAAGAAGCTCTTGGCTCCTGGCTTCGGATCGGCTCAGCTCCAGCCGTTGTGGCTGTTTGGGGAGTGAACCAGCAGATGGAAGACCTCTCTCTTGTTCTCTCTCTCTACCTCTCTCTGTAACTCTATGTTTCAAATAAATAAAATAAATCTTAAAAAAAAACTTTTTAAAAAAGAATACGTAGCATAATATTTGTTGAAGACTATATCTTAGAAGCAAGATTATGGTAACACAAATATATGCCAAATGCCTGCAAGAAATTATGGAGAATGCATTTGTAGCAGAGCAGTTTTTAGTATAGACGCAGTTTGTTTCAGAATTGACATCTTCCAGATTTTTGAGTTGTGTAAAAATTTTATATGTGTATATGTAATTATCATATAAAAGGCCATTTTTATTTTTTGTACTGTAAACTCCATTTTCTATGAGTTAATATTTTGCAGGAATTTTCTATTTGTTAATATTTTGCAGGAATGTATGACTAGCTTACAGATTATAGCCCTGCATCTCAGTAGGCTTCGTGCTAAACACTTAAGAGGTACAAATATTAAAAGGAGACAATTGAAGCACTGTGCCAACACTTGAGCCTAGACTAATACCTCACATAGAATAGTTGCCTAAAAATCCCTTATTATAAGGGCAAGCATTTAGCCTAGTGGTTAAGATACCATTTATGATTTTTTATTTTTATTTTTATTTTTATTTATTTATTTTTTTGACAGGCAGAGTGGACAGTGAGAGAGAGAGAGACAGAGAGAAAGGTCTTCCTTTGCCGTTGGTTCACCCCATAATGGCTGCCGTGGCCGGCGCATTGCGGCCAGCGCACTGCGCTGATCCGATGGCAGGAGCCAGGTACTTATCCTGGTCTCCCATGGGGTACAGGGCCCAAGTACTTGGGCCATCCTCCACTGTACTTCCTGGCCGCAGCAAAGAGCTGGCCTGGAAGAGGGGCAACCAGGACAGAATCTGGCACCCCGACCGAGACTAGAACCCGGTGTGCCGGCACTGCAAGGTGGAGGATTAGCCTAGTGAGTCGCGGCGCCGGCCCTGATTTTTAGTACTATAGAGTCTAGGTAAGGTAAGTGCTATGTTTGTACTGAGATCTCTTTGCTGTTTGCTTAATTTTGAATTGTATCCCATCTTATCCCATAAAGACTCTGGGCCTGCTCACTCTGGGGGACATGTCTCAGACAAGTCACTCTCTTTTTTCTTTGTCTACTTTCCTGCACAGAATCATAAGGGTAAGAAGAAAATGTCTAAAATGCTTTGAGAATGTTTGCACTTTAGTTATATTCCATTGCCCTTTTTGTCTGTGTTTGTGCAATGTTTTAGCTATTATTGTCCTTGTAATCAAACTCAAAGCCCCCTCTGTTGTTCTCCTGTTCCATTCTGTATCTTATGCTGGGGCATGCCTAGGAGAGGAAGACTCCAATTCACAATTCATAGTTTAGATAGCTATGTTGGATGACAATGAGTTGAGAAAACAGCCTTTGAAATTTGAGCTTGTCTCTCTCATATATGTTACAAATATCCTCACATTCTTGTCACTTTAAAAATTATTTTATTTATGGCCGGCACTGTGGCTCTCTCGGCTAATCCTCCACCTGCGGTGCTAGCACCCCAGGTTCTAGTCCTGGTTGGGGCACCGAGTACTAGTCCCGGTTGCTCCTCTTCCAGTCCAGCTCTCTGTTGTGGCCCAGGAGTGCAGTGGAGGATGGCCCAAGTGCTTGGGCCCTGCACCGCATGGGAGACCGGGAGGAAGTATCTGGCTCTTGGCTTCGGATCTGGGCAGCACCAGCTGTGGCAGCCATTAGTTGAGTGAACCAATGGAAGGAAGACCTTTCTCTCTGTCTCTCTCTCACTGTCTATAACTCTCTCTCTGTCTCTCTCTCTAACTCTTCCTGTCAAATAAATAAATAAAAATAAAAAAATTATTTTATTTATTCTATTTGAAAGTCAGAGAGAGAGAGAGATGGGGGTGGAGGAGACAGAGGTCATCTGCTGATTTACTCCCAAATACCTGAAAGCCAGGGCAGGGTCAGGTCAAAGCCAGGAGCCAGGAGCCAGGATCCTCGTGTGGATCTCCCCCATGAGTGGCAGGGACACAGCTGAATCATCACCTGCTGCCTTCTAGAGCGGGCATTAGCAGAAAACTGGAATTGGAAGCATAGCTGGGACTCAAACTCAGGCACTCTGATTTGAGATGTGGACACCCCACCAGGGGTGTCTTTTAACTGCTATGCCAAATATCCACCCCTGTCACTTTGTTAAAGGTAGTTCTGTCATAGAAAAGTATACTCTTTCATGGTATTAAGTTTATTATTGTTTATAAAGATTTATTTTATTTATTTGAAAGTCAGAGTTACACAGAGAGAGAAGAAGAGGCAGAGAGAGAGAGAGGTCCTCCATCTGCTGGTTCACTCAAAAAATATGGAAGACTTCATGAATTTGCATGTCATCCTTGCCCAGGGGCCATGGTAATCTTCTCTGTATCGTCCCAATTTTAGTATATGTGCTGCTGAAGTGAGCTCAAGTTCATTATTAATTTTTTTTGGACAGGCAGAGTAGACAATGAGAGAGACAGAGAGAAAGGTCTTCCTTTTCCATTGGTTCACCCCCCAGTGGCCGCTGCACTGATCTGAAGCCAGGAGCCAGGCGCTTCTCCTGGTCTCCCATGGGGTGCAGGGCCCAAGCACTTGGGCCATCCTCCACTGCACTCCCGGGCCACAGCAGAGAGCTGGACAGGAAGAGGAGCAACTGGGACAGAATCCGGCGCCCCGACCGGGACTAGAACCCGGTGTGCCAGCGCCGCAGGTGGAGGATTAGCCTATTGAGCCGTGGCGCCGGCCTCATTATTTTTTAATAGATGGCTTCCACACCAGAAAGGAATTCCCTTTATGGAGATTATCAACAAACACATCCACCATTTTTACATATTATGGTTTCAAATTTTACCTTTAAGATTTTTTATCTATGAAGAATTTATTGGAGGTAAAATGCAAGGTTAAAATCAGCTTAAGCTGAACTTACTTTGCAAATGGCTAGCCAGTGGTTCCACCACCGTGTGTAGCACTGCCTTTTTTTTCCACCCCTTCAAGTAGCTTTTACTGCCTTCACCTGATCCACACTCACTGAATGACTAATGCTGACCAGTTTGGGTAGAGGGTAGATGATGACAATGATGTACAATTAGAGCAGAAGCTACTGATTAGCTATGGAATGGAGAGAAATCGAGAAGGCCCAATATTACATGCCTTGATTCAAGCGATTATTCAGATACGCCCCATCTTGGGTGCTGGGTGGAGCTGCTCAACCACCGCTGGCCTCCCTGAGAGCATTTCCTTTATTCTTATCTGGAAGTTCTCGCCCACATGATCCCTTTTTGGATTGGTGCACTGAGCACAAACACTTTGCAAGTTGTTTTCATAAATCGCTCTTGCAGGCTACTCACAATCATCTCAATAGATGCAGAAAAAGCACTCAACAATATCCAACAGCATTTCCTAACAACAACTCTTAAAGCACTTTGGATATAGAAGGAAATTTCTTCAACATAATAAAGGCCATTTATAAAAAGCCCACAGATAACATCATAATCAATGGGAAAAGGGAAAGCTTTTTCTTTAAGACCCGATACAAGATAAGGACATCTATTTTTGCTACTTTTATTCAACATAGTTAAAAAGACTAGCCAGAGAAAAGGTATCTAAATCAGAAATAAATGAAAGTATCATTGTTTACAGGTGACAAGATCCTATATGTAGAAAAGTCCAATGACTACACACACACACACACACACACACTCACACTGTTAGAATAAAGGAATTCAGTAAAATTATAGTATTCAAAATCAACATACAAAAACCATTTGCACTTCTTTTTTTAATGACCTAGCAAAGAGAGAAATTAGGAAAACAATCTCACAGTACTATAAAAAAGTAAAATACAGAGTAACGAAGTTAACCAAGGAGGTGAAAGATCTATACACTGAAAACTAAAGCACTGATGAAAGCAATTGAAGATGACACAAGTAAACAGAAATAACATGCTCATGGACTGTTAAAACATCCTACTACTCAAAGGAGTATAAATCCCAACAAAATTCTAATGGTATCTTTTCACAGAACTAGAAAAAACAATTCCAAAATTTGTACGTAACCACAAAAGACTCCAAATAGCCAAAGCAATCATAAGAAAGCAAAACAAAATTGGAGGCATCATACTCTCTAATTTCAAATTTAATACAAAGCTATACTAATCAAAACAGTATGGTACTATATAAAAACAGTCACAGGTCAATAGAACAGAATAGGAAGCTGAGAAAAACCCAAGGCTATGATCAGCTAATTATTGACAACAGCACTAGGAAGACAATAGAGAAAAGAAAGTCTCATCAATAAATGGTGTTGAGAAAACAGGATATTCACATGTGAAAGAATTAAAGGATCCCTTACAACATACATGAAAATCAACTCAAAATAGATGGAAACCAGAAAGCACAAACTCTTAAAGAAAACACTGAAGAGAGCTCCTTCACACTGGCTTTGGCAATGGTTTTTTGTATGTAACACCAAAAGCTCAGGCAACCAAAGTAACAAGGTTCTGCACAGCAAAGGAGACCATCAACGATAGGAAAGACAGCTTACAAACTGGGAAAAATATTTGTGATATATACCTGATAAGAGATTAACATCCAAAATATAGGAGGAACTTACATAATTCAATAGTGCAAAAAAAAAAAAAAAGTAAAAAACCTAACTAAACAACCAACCAACCAGATTGAAAAACAGAAAAAGCTCATAGAATACTTTTCTCCAAGGAATGTGTAAAAATGGCCAGCAGGGGTGGGAGTGTGACACAGCAGCTAAGTTGCTGCTTGGGACGCCTGCAGCCTGTTGGGACTGTCTTGTTCAAGTCCTGGCTATTCTACTTCCAGTCAAGCTTCTTGCTAGTGCACATCCTGAGAGGCAGAAAATGTTGGCTCAAACACCTGGGTCCCTGCCACCCACATGGGAGGAACACCTGGGTCCCTGCCACCCACATGGGAGGCCTGTACTGAGTTTCAAGCTCCCGGCTTCAGTCTGGCCCAGCCAGTCCTGGCTGATGCAGACATTTGGGGACTGACCCCAGAAGTCAGAAGATCTCTCTCTATCTGTATGTCTGTGTCTGTATTTTTCAAAAAGCAAAAAAAAAAAAAAAATTTTTTTTAAATGGCCAACAGGCATGCATAACAGTACTCAACATTAATCATTAGGAAAATGCAAATGAAAACTACAATGAGATATCATCTCAAATCTACCAGGACAGCAAATATCACAAAGAGATAATAAGTGTTGGCCAGAGTGTGGAGAAAAGGGAACCCTTGTATACTGTTGGTGGCAATACAAATTTGGAGAGCCATTATGGAAAACACTATAGAAGTTCCTTAAAATAAATAGAGGTTCCTCTAGAAATAGAGTTACCATGTGACCCAGCAATCCTGCTGGATATATGCCCAGCACCTTATAGAGATATCTCCACTCCCATGTTCGCTGGAGAATTATTCACAACAGCCAATATGTGGAAACAACTTGAGTGTCCACTGACCAATGACTGAAAGAATTATCTGCACCCCCATGTTTATTGCAGCTCAATTCACAACAGCTAAGACATGGAATCAACTGAAATGCCCGTCAACTGAAGACTGGATAAAGAAATTATGGGATATGTATACTATGGAATACTACATAGTGGTAATAAAAAAAATGACATGTGGTCATTTACAACAAAATGGATGAATCTGGAAAACATCATACTTAGTGAAATAAGCCAGTCCCAAAGGGACAAATACCACTTGTTCTCCCTGACCTGCTATAACTAATGGTGCACCTAAAAGGCAATCTCTAGAAGTGAAATTGATACTTTGAGAAGCAATGACTTGAACAGCCCTTGTCTTAACTGTTGAGGAATAGTTCTTTTTTAAATACTATTTGTTGAACTCTTTACTTAACATAGAGTTAAACATATGTGTATAAAGTCAATTGAAAATAGATCTCAGTAAAAAAATTGAGCGGAAATAAGAGAGGGAGGAGGAAGAGGGGTTAGGGGTACAGGTAGGAGGGTGGGCACTGGTGGGAAGATTCACCATGTTCTTAAAGTTGAAAATTTGAAGGGTATGATGTTTTTAACTGTAAATCTGTATAGTTATGCATACATTTTTATGGACTTACTTCTAAGGGTACTGTTTAAAAACTTGCCATGAGACCCCAAGTCCCCTTAAGCTGGGTGGTAAAATAAACATCTTAAGTGTTAAAGTGATCATATGGATAGGATTAAGGGTCTGGTAATAATAATAGATAGAATTTAAAAGGAGTGAATGCTCCAACATGTGAAGCAGTCCACAGAGCAGACTCATAGAATGACAATAGCTTTAAATAGCACTCTGGTCTCTGAATCAGCCCTTAAGGCATTCCAGTCTGGCTGAAAAGCCCACAAGAGCATTTCAGGCATAGAAAGCCAAGACACTGTGGCAAAAAAAATGTCCTACATGAAGGACCTCTGTGGGTGAAACCCCAGTGGAAAGAAGTGGTCATCAAAGAAGGGGGTACTTTTCTCTGAAGGGAGGAGAGAAAAAACTTCCACTTTGCTTATGGCCTTGTCTAAATACTGATGAAGCTTGTGGACTCAAAAGGCATCCATAGCCTAGGTAACTCATGTCAAGAGCCTCAGGTGATCTGACGTCATACATAAGAGTGTTAATTGTTAAATTAACAAGAGTCACTGTGTACTAACTTCTCATACAGGGCCTCTGTCCTCAAAGAGTTGTAGTATAATTATGTCTAAGTGCTCCCAAAAGATATATCATTCTTGGGTGCTTCTTTAAAGTTAAGTTTCTAAAAAAAAAGAAAGTGAAAGTAACTTCAAGATACAATGACTTTGAACAGCCCTTGTCTCGAAGAACAGTTTTTGTTTTGTTTTCCGTGCAAATTGTTGAATTCTTTACTTAGTATAGAGTTGGTCTTCTGTGTATAAAGTTAATCAAAAATGGATCTTAGTGGAGAATGGGACTGGGAATGGCAGAGGGAGGAGAGGAAGGGGTGGGAGAGTGGGTGGGAGGGCAGGTATGGTGGGAAGAATCACTGTATTTCTAAAGTTGTACTTATGAAATGAATGAAGTATGTATTCCTTAAATAACAGGTTTCTTGGGGGAAAATAAATAAAATTTTAAAAAATTAAAAAAGAAATTGTGGTATATCTGCATGATGAAGTACGAGTCAGCTGTAAAAAAAAATCCCACCATTTTCAACAACATGGGTGAACCTGGAAGACATGCTAAGTGAAATAATCCAGGCAAAGAAAGAAAAATACTGTATGGTTTCTATTACATGTGGAAGTTTTTGTTTAAGTTCAGTACATAGAAAAGAGAGTAGAATGGTGCTTAGCAGAAACAGGGAGAAGAGTAAATGGGGAGATTTAGGTCAAAGGGTACGAAGTTGCAGTTATATGTAGGAAGAATAAGTCTGGAAATCCAATGTACACATGAGGTCGATAGTTAATACTGTATTTTTGTATACTGGGAATTTGCTGAGTAGCTTTTAGGTGCTCTTACTATACACACACACACACACACACACACAAGCTAGCAATGTGAACTAAGTATGTTAATTTGCTTGACTACAGTAACCATTTCACTCTGTAATGTGTATCACATTGGACACTTTAAATATACACAATTTTTAAAAAGGGAAAATCTACCAATGAATAAAATAAAATTAAAAAAAATAATCATTTACCTCTGTGGAGTTGAACCACCGTGACAGTTTCTATGGATGTGGCCCTACTCTGAGAAGGAAGAAGGCGCTTGGCACCATGTCATTGATCCTCCGGGTTCAGCTTGGTGGCAACTCCCACCTTCTGTGGATGTGCCAAAAGCTAGGGTTACGTTGAGGCTACGGGGACCACACAGACCCCCCCCCCCCCCCCATCCAGGCTGCTTGGGAGAAGTTCCGCTCCTGCTGGGATTCACTGAGCCATCAGTGAGGACAGCATTGCCTGCGGTGACTCCTAAGGCCCCAAAGTCTCAGCCAGCTGCCCGGGGTGCCTCAGGGGGCCACATTCAAGAGGTAGAGGGCCCGTGAGCGGCCCCAACAATGGCCTGGGATAGGGAAGCCCCCTCTCCATCCCCATCGTGCAGAAGCAGGGGTTGGGCTAGCCCACACCCCGCGTGAGCTCCGAAGTTCCACATGGGGGGACAGGCGTCACAGCCTCCCTGCCCCAAAGTCCAACACTCCACCTCCCTCCCTGGCTCTGAGAGGGGCTGAGCCCCACTGCTTGTGCCCTCAGGCACTGGGGCGCGGGCAAAGATCTGGATGTCCGGATGTCCGGGGTGAGGCTGGGGAGGCTGGGCGAGCTTCTGAGCTCAGCCCCAGCAACCGGCCAGGAGAGAGGCCAGTGCTTGCAGGTGGGGCCCTGCATGTAGGGGCCTACAAGTGGCCTCAAGGCTTCTAGCTCCACCGAGGAGGCACTGAGGTCGGGCCACCTCAATTTAGAAGCAATTTAAGGCCGGTGCCGCGGCTCAATAGGCTAATCCTCCACTTTGCGGCGCCGGCACACCGGGTTCTAGTCCCGTTCGGGGCGCCGGATTCTGTCCCGGTTGCCCCTCTTCCAGGCCAGCTCTCTGCTGTGGCCAGGGAGTGCAGTGGAGGATGGCCCAAGTGCTTGGGCCCTGCACCCCATGGGAGACCATGGTGAAGCACTTGGCTCCTGCCATCGGATCAGCGCGGTGCGCTGGCCGCAGCGCGCCAGCCGTGGAGGCCATTGGAGGGTGAACCAACGGCAAAAAGGAAGACCTTTCTGTCTCTCTCTCTCACTGTCCACTCTGCCTGTCAAAAAAAAAAAAAAAAAAAAAAGAAGCAATTTAAGATATCACACAATGAAAGGGATCTGTGGGCAAACGACCTGTCTAGATTTAGAGCCAGTAGTTAACAAAAATCAGACGGTCAAGAATAAGAATTTCATGTAAATAAAAATCCCACCCACCCCCAACATGTAATTGGGCAGTGACTTTTTTTTTCTCCTAGGCTGTGCAAGTTTCCTGTCACCAGAGATACTGTTTCTGACAGGGCAGAGTGTGGGTAGGGCTACTGACTTTTTATTCACTCAAAATCACTGTAATTTGCTGAAGAAGGTTGAACGACTCCTACATTTTTCTTGAAAACAAACAAACAAAAAAGGCAGCTCTGAAATGAATGGCTTCGTTTAATCAAATCACTAAAGAACTAATACAAGACCACCCAGGCCCTCGCGCCGATCCTTCCAAAAGAATTTGGTATCCCTGTTTGAAGTCGGAGTCTCATCTTGTAATTAGAGGATGCCTTTTCGTAAGGACAGTGGGCCTGCGGTGTGGTCACCTGTTAGGTAACAGCAGCCATCTCCCCCCAACCCCCACCGCCGCCTCGCCCCCAGGCGTCACCGGCTCTCAAGGTGGCCCCTAGGGGGCGGTAACAGGCGAGCCTCCCTGGGGAGAGGGGCAACCGCCCAGGCGACCCGCCGAGGCCGTCGGGGTGGTGGCCCAAAGGCGACGAAAGCTGGGAGAAGTATGCTGCACCAACAGAACCCTGGCCGTGCGAATCTTGCAGCGTGTGAGTGGCCGCTGCTCCTCCCAGGGCGGCCATTACAGTGTGAGGCCGGCGCCTGTGGGGAGGCCGGCCTCTGCGTCGCCCTGAGCCCCAGGTCCCTGAGGTACCGTGTTGAATTTCTC
Organism: Oryctolagus cuniculus; assembly: GCF_964237555.1. Lineage (NCBI taxonomy): Eukaryota > Metazoa > Chordata > Mammalia > Lagomorpha > Leporidae > Oryctolagus > Oryctolagus cuniculus. Next base: position 53,960,394 of record NC_091444.1, read on the forward strand.
AATCTAACTTTGTTTAGTTTGGGGGGAAAAACATTTTTCCTTTTCTTTTTTTTTTTGGTCCTGAAAAAAAAAATCACTGTGGTTTCTCTCCTACTCCCACCCTCTGTAATCGCTGCTTGCAAGAAAGAGTTTCACCATTTTCCCATAAAACCAAAAAAATGAGGATGCTGGGCAGACATTCTTTGTTTCCTTTCCTGCATGTGCGTCTGCTCTGCGCAGGCCCCGCTGCCCACTGCGCCTGCACCCTGGCCTCAGCCCTCTTTGTCCAGAATCCAGCTCAACTCCCACCTCGATAAATCCCACTGTCCTCAAGTAGGAGGTAGCCGGGCCCCTCTGCCCCTACCGGGCCAGGAGCACCTCTGTCACACCCGAGGCGCAGGTGTGACAAGCAGCTGGCAGTTCAAGGCTTCCTCCCTACAGTCACCCCTGATTGTCTGGCTTTCTGCTTCCCTTCTCCCTGTGGGCCCCTATTAACTCACCAAGTCACAATATTATAGTGCACCTGCCCCTTTGTAAGTCTTCTATAGTTGGGTCCCACGTGTACAGTCATGTCCCCTGTGTACAGTCAGTTCACACGTGTAGATGCGTGGGCTTAGCTACTCAAACAACACGCTTTAAGGATTCCTTTGATTTGCCAATGACTTTCTACCACAAGTCTTCTCACCACAGTTTTACTCACATATTGGCCCCCCTGCATGTTGTCAATGGACTGACTCCTGTCTTTTCTTGTCCCTTTACCAGGGCGGTGCCAAGGGTGAGTAGCACCTGAGTCAGAGCCCCCAGGGTCTCCCAAATGTTTCTGCTACTGACTCACTGTGTGAGCATGGACAAGTCACTTCCCTCTCTCGTCCCTGACTTCTCCAGCTGTAGCATACTCTCTGTACAGCTGGACAGAACATGGCTGGCACAGATGTGATATCTTCTGTACTTAGGGTAGCTATAAAACCCACTGTCCAGCTTTCACTTTTGAGACCAAAAGGGGGTTTTCATAATTGCACTGGGACTCACTTAAACACGTGGTCCCTGTCAGGTTCTGGGACCTCTGGTGAAAATGGCGGTAGGAGCAGGCATTCCTTAGCTTATCGCCTCCTAGCTCACGGAGAGAGGATAGCAGCAGCTTGCCATGATCTGCCTGGTAGGTTGGCTCTAGAGCAAGGAGTAAGAAATTCAGAATCATTGCCTTTCTAACCTGCACGTGAAAATAGCCAGACACAACCCTTCAGCCCCCTCAGAGTGGGTAAAGCTGGACAAAGCTGTCACAGTGACCAGGACAGCTCTTATCTGTGCATTATAAGTCCCAGCCTCCAACATTCTGCCATGCCCTGCCTCTCTGACATTTCAGCCACCTGATAGCTTGACAGCAAGCACTCACCTATTTCAGGTATCTGAAATAACACCTGGTCAAGTTGCTTATGTTGTGCCTAAAAGGAAGGCTAGCAAGACACCAGCGTAGCTCCTAGGGGCCATAGGATCTTATGAGCATTCAGTGGAAGTGCTTCGTATAAGACCTACATCTAGGTCCGCAGCTTTAAGGCCCCTTCATTTCTTCACCTGGAGTGGAATATCCAGGCAAGAATCAAGAAGCAGCATGTGGCAAACAACCACGGTCAGGACTCAGCAGGAGCAGGGCCAGAGCCACCCATGTTTGGCTCAGAAACCAGATACCAGGCACCAGTCAGGAATTCGCCCTTGGGAAGCTGTTGCTTAACTCTCTGGTTCCCCATGCTGCCCACCTCTTTGCCAAAGGCCAAGCCAAACAGGGATCCCGGGTGAGGCCAGGCCAGCTAGCCAATGTCAGCTCACTCAGGGTTAGACTAGAACTGGGTGGAGCCTAGGCAAAGCTTCAGGGTGCCAGGCACTGGGCAGACTCCCAGGGGCAGGCAGGTAGGTTTCTGCAATTCTTACTTCCCAGTGGAAACATGCAGATTTCCCAAGGGCCGGGCCTGGGTCCAATCTAACTGCAAGCACTGGAGGTCCAAGATGAAGCTGCACACGGGCAGGCCTTGCTGAGAAGTGGAGGGAGGTTTGCCTCCAATGGGATCCCTCTTGACAGGGCTGGCTGGCCCCTGGGCCACGGTGTGGGATCTGTGACCTTTGCTCCTAGGCAGCCCTACTGACACCGAAAAGAGCTTGTTCCATTATTAGAGGGAGAGAGAAGGGGGAGAGGGGATGTTCCATTATCAAAAGAGGAGGAGGGAAAAGTAGGGGGGATTATTGCAATGGATTTGTTTTCTCCTAAAATGCAAACTGCATTTTGGAAATGTTTGGAAATGCACAGGAAGCCCCAGGCACTTTGGCGGTCAGCCCACTGGGTGGGCAAGCTGTTTGGTCTCTGCTCTGCCCTGCGACACCTGCATTGTGGTGGCTGTCTTCACAGCCTTCCTGATGCGCATCTGGGCTTCCTTCTCATCAACTATGCATGGGCTGCAGCATTTGGGAAGAACACCAGGTAGATGAAGTAGAAAACATTTCTCCTCTGTCCAGGAACCCAAGTGCGGCATCCCAGATCTTGGGGAGGAGAGACCCGAGTCCATGGTGACAGGGGAAGGAGAGGTGTGCTGTCCCCAGATAAGGGGTCCCTGATGATTGAAAGTCCAGAGTGCATATCCTCCTGGACTGATTCTGCCACTATCAGCTGTGATGATAAATGGCTGAGTACACACTCATTTACTTTACACGCACAGATTCCCTGCCTTGGCCCATTTAGTCACTTTGACTGCTTATCTCTCAAGCCCCAAGTGTAGAAGTTCAGGGGATAAGCAGCTCCAGTGGGCAGCAAACAGCTTGGACATTTCGAGAAGGTAGAAGTCAGTAGTGGGGTAGGAATGGGGGGCGTGCAGAAAGAGACCGGTGGAGGAGGGAAAGAAAGGTCTTTTCCGTGGCTCGGAGGCAGTCCCTTGGATAGACACAAGGGAAGCTCAGAACTTGGGAGACAAGTGGTTTGGGCAGTGGGTTGAGGCACTGCCCATGCTCTGCTGAGTGAGAATGAGTCATTAGGCCAGGCCTCATTCTAGTTAGGCAGAGGCAATGGCCTGGTGTCGTAATAGCTGCGTGTGGAGCATGAAGAGCCCTCACCCTGATCTGCATACAATGGGCTGATTGCAGGCCCAGAGGTCCGGGAGCCTCAGCCCACATTCTTGCCGCTGCTTCCACGTCTTCTGAGCTGGGGCAAGCCCACCTTCCCTCAATGCACGCAGAGACCTGGCAGGTTGTCCTCAGCCAGCCCCCTCCATACAGCAGCTCCAGGCCTCAGGCCATCACTTCCACAGAGGGAGGGGAAACACCCAGCGGTGACTGTGATGTCCTCCTCGTATCTGGAAGACAGAAGATGCCTGATCTCTCAGCAGGTGCTCTGCATTCTGTGCTGCCAGCTCGAGCCAAAGCCCCTGTGATGCCAGCCGGGGGAGGGCATGTCCCTCTGAGATGCTCACAATGTCTCTTAGTAGTAAATCCAGAGAACATGGAGATTAAATGTGAAGCAACAGCCATTGGGTTCATTCACTCATCGAGTGAGGAATTTTCATAAAAGGCAAAGGCTGGGTGGCCTTGGGTGCTATCTGGTTAGCGAAAGATAGATTTAGATAAAAAAGTGTGAGCTCTAGAACATGAGGCTGCTGATTGTCTTGGATGGTATTCAGAGGGGAGACATCGAAAGTTAATAGCGAGAAGGCAAACTCATTGCCAGTACTCTCCCATGGACAATAGGTTTGTCCCCAGATTCAGCAAACCCTGGGTGGGTGGTCCTAGGGTCTGGGCAGATGGTTTCTGGTGGAGGCCCATTGTCCCCTGGTGCCTGTCTGGTCCTTCAGTGAGCTGTGGCCGGGCCTCCCTGGCTGCCCATGGCATGTGCTGTGGCAGGAAATCAGGAAGCAGAGGCAGGACAGCCGGGGTGGGGGTGGGGGTGAGGGTATAGGTTCAAGAGCCCCCCCGCCCCCCACCGCCAAGGCACTGCCTGTGACAGAAATGGATCTACAGCTCAGGAACTTAAACTGGCACACGCAGCACCATCACCTCCACACCAGCGAGTGAGAGAGTGACCTGCTCAACCTGTCAAGGAGTCTTATTGAGGGACACTTTGAGAGGCGGTGGGGCTGGCGATGAGACCTGAAGGAGAGCCAGAATTTAGGAAACCAGAAGCTGGGAGGGAGGTTTGGGTCTGTTGAGGAGAATGTGTGGGTACAGAGCACTCAGGGCATGCCCAATAGAATGTGCACGCTTGGCATGGTGGAGCTGGAGTAGTGGGAAGTAAGGTGGTAAAGGCAGTTTGGTTTTTAATATTTTATTTATTTATTTGAAAGGCAGAGTGACAGAAAGAGAGAGAATCTTTCATCCACTGGTTCACTCCCCAGATGGCTGCATCTTCCAGGTCTCCCACGAGGGTACAGGGGCCTAAGCACTTGGGCCATCTTCTGATGCTCTCCCAGGCGCATTAGCAGGGAGCTGGATTGGAAGTAGAGCAGCCAGTACCCGTATGAGATGCCGGTAGCTCAACCAATTGCACTGTGACACTAGGCCCTGTAAAGGCAGGTTTAAAGCAGCCTTTGGCTTCCTTGAAAGTCAGGCTGGGAGGTTGCACTGCCTTCAGAGAAGAGCTGTGGCAGTTTTTGGTAAGGAAGGTGACCTTCAATGTTACTCATTAAGAACTTGACTTGCGCTGTGGATTGTTTCGGGGCCTGGGAGTTAACCATGGCAAAGGCATGTTCTGCTCTTAGAGGGTTTCCATATTTGGGGGACAGACAAGAAGCAGGTAATTTGGGTAGAACGCGGTGAGGGCTGTGGTAGAAACATCCACACGTTGCTGCCAAGCTTGGGGACAAGGCTTGGAGCTGGATTGTGCGGCGCACAAGGCGGGAGGCAGGGAGAGCTTGCACCTTATCCTGAGGGACACAGGGCAAGGGAGTCCGGGAAGCAGTAGACGTGGGTCCTGAGCCGAGGGAGTGGTAAGGAGGAGAGGAGCAAGGGGAGGGAGGGAGCCAGTGGACGTGGGAATCATTAGACAAGTCCGGCCACACCTGGATGGACAGACGGGGCAGGAAGATGGAGGCTGGAAAGACATCGTCAGGAAACGTTTGAGTTTGGGGTTGGTGCGAGGTGGGAAAGCTGGGCCGGAGAAGGAACAGGAAGAGGGAGTGAGGGGGCCAGGCTCCTTCCGTGCTCAGGGGCAGCCAGGCTACCTCACTGACAGTGTCTGTGACAGGGGCAGTGCCGGTGCAGCCGGGTTCCTCTCTGAAATACGCTTGTGCTATCAAAAGCCCAAAACCGACCCCAACCCCATCCCAAAGACCAACAGTGCCAACACTTTGGACATCTTCCTGTCAGGTCGTCTTTCCTGCATCAGTTTTTGTTTGGCTTGAACATTGTTCTAATCATTCTGTGTTTAGTTTACACTTTTGTATCCTGCTGTGTGTAACATTCGAGTGTGTGTATTTTTCTGTTTCTGCATGTTAAATTTATCCTGCTTATTACAAATGTTCATATTTTCATACATATTTACGTGAAGAGGCTCATTGCACTGTTTTTTCCCCTTGCTTCGCAGCAAACTTGGAAAATGTTCCTCCCTCCCTCTTTCCCTCGCTCCTCATCCTCCCATCTTTCCCATCTGTTTTTCCTTCCCTTTCTCCTTTTTTTTTTTTTTTTTTTTTTTTTTTTTGGTAGTTTCTACTTCCCGCCTCACTGCCTACCTTCATTTCCAGAGTCAGGAAGAGACTTTCTCTTTCAAATCAGCAAGTATCTTTGTAAGACATGCACCCAGGACCATCTCTAAGGCCTAAACTCCCAGCAGTTTTGAGGCCCCAGAAGACAGAAGATTTCTGGGGAAGGAGGACTCACTCATGGGGCTGGGGATGAGTGTCTGATTATTCCAGGTCAGGGACACTTGTCAAGATGAAGAGGAGTGGCCGGGGAGGCTAGGAGAAGGCATGTAAAGGTGTTCCCAGGATTCTTCACCAGAGAAAGAAAGCACGCTTCGCTCAGAGAGCAACAGGATGTGTGGTCTTGTCCAGTAAGCCACTGCCCCACGCCTGGGGAGAGAGAGTTTTAATACATGGTGTTTATAGTGATGTTTCAGAAAGCCTGGTTTGTCCTTCTTACACTTGCTGTCATTAACAAGTAGGTGACACACAGCCTCCTGCTTTTCTCCCCCTCCTTCATTCTCGTTCTCTCTCACACATGTATTATCTCTCTGTCTCTATCTCTTTTTTTCTTTTTCCCTCTCTCTCTTAACACAGCGGAATCTCCAAAGGATCCTTTGTTTAGTAATCATGATGACAAGCTTCCTTTGTCCCATGCGCCTGCCGCTGTCCCCAGCCCTTGTGTGTCTGCTTCTCACAATGCTCCCACAAAGCAGGTGCTATCATTATGCACAGAGGATGCCTTGCTTGTCCACACTTGCACAGTCCATAAGTGGCAGAGCTTGGATTTAAATTCAGGCCAGCTGACCCCAAAGTTCATTCTCTTAACCACAGCACAGTACTGCTCTTCCTCTATGTTACATTCTTTGATTACCGCCATGTTCAAATAGAGGATGGAATTCCAGGGCGGGCTGGGCGTGTGTGGAGGGGTGGTTATTGCAAAGACAAACATGATGTTCAAAGCTCTTTGAACTTGAAAGTAGATGACGTACCAAGGACTCCTAAAAACTTTTTTCACAGTTTGGTTTTTGTGTGACTGCTTTTTCAGGCCAGAAGTGGAACAACCCAGGACATCTCCTTGGCTTTTCCTAAGCTGTCGGGAGAACCTTGCCTTGGCAGTGCAGCCTCACACAGAGATGCTAAGGGGTTGTGTTCCTCTCACCTCCAGGACCAGGAGTCTCAGGGTCAGGACAGCGGGTTCTCCCCGTATAATACAGTGAGAAAGCGTGGCCTGCGCCCTGTGTGTCACAGGAGTGCACCCTCTGTTCCCCAACGCCTCTGTTCCTTTCTCTTTATCAAGTAGCAGGGTAGGGAGTTGATAGACTAGAGAACTCTATCAGCAGGAAAAAAGATCACCAGTGTTGATTTCCAAAGATCCTTGTGTGTGGCTCACTCCTGTGAGACTCTTGAATGACTTCCACCCAGTGCAGCAGGCTTGCCTGGAGTCCACCCACCCCCACTAGCCACACACTTCCTGCCCCAAATGTCAAGGTTTTCATTTGACCATGATATAATGAGCTGTATAAAATTAAAAGCAGCTAAATAGCACCTTATTTACAGTAATTTTCTATTTTCTGAAGTCATCACCAAAACCTCTCCTTAACAACACCAACCTCCAGATCATACCAGTCACCAAGAAGCCCAATCACGACAACCACCAACCACAACACAAATCAGCGTGAGGAGCCGAGCGCTCGCTCCCTGCCGCTCTGTCCTCAGCCCAGCCTGGTTTTTCCGTCACGTGGTCGTCAGGCAACAGGGAGCTAAGGCAGAAGGAACACTTAGTTCCCTTTCCAAAAACAGGGGACACTTAAAAATATCTCCAAGTAGGCAACCCGGGTTCAGAGAAATGCTTATTTGCATTTGCAGGAGCCTGAATGTCCCCAGACTTGCTCTTGGCCTAGGCCAGCACTCGAGTACCACTTGCAGATGATTCTTCACTGTTGTGTCTCCATCTGGGGGACAGTCTTGCAGCAGCACAGGCTCTTCTCAAGGCTACCTGTTATGGACTGAATTGGGTCCCTCCATCTCCTCCATCCCTGCCAATCCATTTAGAGACGCCTTAGCCCCCAGTATATCTCAGAATGTGGCCACCTTTGGAAACAGGGCCTTTAAAGAGGTCATTAAGGTTAAATAGGCTCATAGGATGGGCCCTAATCCAGTACGGCCAATGTCCTCATCAGAAGAGGTAGAAACTCATGAGTTTGCTCTCTTCATGCATATCGAGGATACAGGGACAAGGCATCTTTTGCAAGTGAGAGAGAAGTCTCAGGAGAAACCAACCTTGCCAATACCTTGATCTTTGGATTTGCAACCTCCAGCACTGTGGGAAACTAAATTTCCCACAGTCAATTTGCTTTATCCTCCTAGTCTGTAGTATTTCATTACGGCAACCCTAGCAAACTAACAAACTGTCCATGCGGTTCCTTCTTGTGTGATACGGCCTTAAAAAGAGGCATGAATGATTGGATAGCCATTCTACCCAAAAACTTAAAAATGTTCTTGGGTTCAAATGAGAAAATTTAAATTCATATTGGAACCCCGCTCTAGCTTGTTCTTTCTCTTTTTTTTAAAGATTTATTTATTCATTTGAAAGGCAGAGTTACAGAGAAGCAGAGGCAGAGAGAGAGAGGTCTTCCATCCACTGGTTCACTCCCCAAATGGCCACAACAGCTGGATCTGGGCCGATCTAAAGCCAGGAGCCAGGAGCTTCCTCCAGGTCTCCCACATGGGTGCAGCTGCCCAAGGACTTGGGCCATCTTCTACTGCTTTCCCAGGCCATAGCAGAGAGCTGTAAAGTGAAGCAGCTGGGTCTCAAACCGGCACCCATATGGGATGCCAGCACTCCAGGTGGCTGCTTTACCTGCTATGCTACAGTGCTGGCCCATAGCCTATTCTTTCTAGCTATCAAAATCTCTGTGTGATTGGAATATTCAAAAAGTTAACCTCCTAATGGACTCCCTATTTCCTATTCCTGACATTCCCAGTCCTCTTAATTGTTCTTATTCCTGAACCTCTGATCCAACTCTTTGGCAAATCCATTCATTGGTAGTTGTTTATTGAGTGCCAGGCCAACATCCACCTTTGGCACTTGAGGTCCAGAGATGAAGAAAACAGATAAGATCCTTGCTCTCACACAGCTTCCATTCTAGCTGGGGAAAGCAAGAATAAGAACAAATAAATAAATGAAGAATGTATCAGATAGTGAAAAGCTATTGGGAATTTAAGTGAATGTGAGAGTGACTGAGAACCTTCCTGGGGTGGGTGAACAGGAAATCTTTCCTCTCTGCCTAAAACACATTCTCCACCCACTCACTTCTCCCTGTCACCATTCCCATCAAGCCCAAACTCCTGGACTGGTCTTTCTGCCATCTGTTTTTCCTCACTTCCATCCATTTTCCACATAAATCCAGTGGAATATTTTGAAAATACAGCCAATTCTTATTATTCACAACAGTTATGCTCTTTGGAATGGTCTTAAACACTGAATTAGGAAGTACTGAACCAGCGCTTCTTAGGGAAAGGCAAGGTGAAGTACCCATGAGCTTATGGTTGCATGTTCATCAACCCACCAATACATAAGCTTGTTTTATTTGTGCTTTTGGTAACGACACCTTATTTAATATATGTTGTTGATTCCTTAACATTGTACTCATGGCCAACATCATTATAATTCGTGCCTGGATGAAGCTTCTCAAACACATGTATTTTCTACACATATCACACAGCCTTCTTGCGTTTAGGAAGGCTAGACAGCCTGTCAGCATTATACTGGGGTGGGGACAATGGGAGCGGATTGGTTTTTTGAGATTTGAAAGCAAGATTTATTAGAGTCAGAGACCTCCAGCCAGAGTGGACTGGAGGGGGGCTTCAAGAGATGCAAAACCCGAAGAGGCTGGTGGTACTGGGGTTTTTAAGCACAATTTTGGGGAAGAAAAAACTTACCAGCTTGACATTCAGTTACAAGGCAGGGACAAAACCCATCAAAAGACTTGATTTACCATCTTATTTGACCCATCTGGCTTGTTCATAAAACAAAAAAGCCATCCAGAATGGTGGGGTAGGTAACTTGTTTTCACAATAAACTGTGAGCCCAGGAGGATGGAATCACCACTCCTTTGCTGTTCTCATGGTAAAACTGGGAATGCCTAAGGAGTGGGGCGGGCATTATTGACCTTGCTAAAGGGAACTTTTGGAGAAAGCAAGCATTTTGCACCCTAAATTTCCACCAGGACCACCTTGACTGCCTATTAATCCATTTGACTCCTCACATTCCCTCCCTCAAGGAGTGGATTTTTAAGCAGTAAGATCTCACACACACACACACACACACACACATACGAAGTCAAAACATAAAGAAAGATGGCACTAAATAGTCCACAAAAAGGATGCTTGTTTACACTGTGAGAGCAACAAGCATTGGCTTGTTCCATCTCAGCTGGGTTGAATAGGTGACTCACTTTTTTTTGTTGGCTTTGCTCATGTCTGTGAACAACTGTAAGATTCCTGCCTGGTATTGATTTGGAGTCAGAAACACACACTGCTATGATTTGAATGTGTCTCCTCCAACATCCAGGTGTTGCCGATGTGATAGTATCCAGGGGGGCAGTGGCAGAGGTAACTAGGTCATGAGGGCTCCTCCATCATGAATTAGGTTAAGGCCCTTATAAAAGGCTTAACACAGCGTTCATTCACTTCCCTTCTGACTTCCACCGTATGTGGATTCAGCATTCTTCCCTTCGGGAGGAAAACAGTGTACTGTACTGAAACCAGAAAGCCACACCTGTCAGACGATTGATCAGCTTCTCAGCCTCTATACCACTGAGAAAGTAAATTTCTGTAAGGTGATTTTCTTGTAAGGTAAATTACCTTGTCTCAGACAGTTTTAGCAGCACAACACTTAGCTACTTCCCCTCATCCCCACCACGCACACACCCCTCCCCTCTTTTTTCTTCCTCAGTTTTCTTCCTTTCCCAATTTTTGGTCATTATCTCAGGAACTTTTCTCTTTATCTCATTGGTAAGTTACAGATACTTAATAGGAGCTGATATGCATAGGAGTAACAGACTCAGTGTAGCTAACAATATTTGTTAGCTAAATTTGTTAAGTACTGAATGCATCAGTAAAAGTTTCAAGTGCTATTTTTATTTAACTTTGGAACTATTTCTTTACATTGAATCTCCAGCCATTATACAACCCCCAGTTTTATATACCTAAATTATGTTAAATAAATGCATGGAGAGTGGAGTCATATATCTTAAATATTAAATTAGACATAGTAAGATCAAGATTTATTAATTCTAAAGCTCTTGAAAGTGCTCAGAGAGACTCTTCAGAATGTCACACAATTATTTATCAACCTCTAAATACATAACTAAACTTACTTTAACTCTTTTTAAAGTGACTTCTTTATTACACTTTGGGTTTTATTACTGTGATTGTAAAAAGATTACTTAACTCCATTGATTGCCAATATAGAATATTTTAGCTACTTGATGATTTAATAAGACTTTCATAGACTGAGACCTAAATCCTCATTTATTTATAATATCGTATTCAGTATAGATTCCGACATCTAAAAGATAGACTTTACCTGCTGCTTTGTGATAATTCATTACAGAATTTGGGCACTTACTGGATTTTGCTTTTTCTTTAATACATGGCACAAACCCATATCCGAAAAATAGATAATGGGTATCAGCCTTCAGCATCATATTTAAGTGAAACATTTTCTTTTCCTCCAAATTGACTACCCCTCCATGCCTTTATACTCGTTTAATATAGATTTAATTAATGTCATATGTAGTGGGCCTGCATTTTATCAACTTTCAATCCTGAAAAGTTTATGACACAGTGAATTGACTTGAAGTAGATTATGTTTTAACAATTCAGAGTTTTATTCTTGATCTGACGTCAAGCAAATTTTAGATATGACCATAATATGTCACAAAGCCAAAAATACAACAGTTTTAAATCCCTATAATTAATTAGGAAGATAAAATTAATTCCCAAGCAATTTAAAGTGGAATTAATTTGATTGTATATATTTTGTAATGAAAAAGGCTGTGTGTGTATGTGTGTGTGTGTGTATAAAATATGAAATGTCCCTGTTTTCCACCTGTTCTATGACAGTCAATTCTACACACTGGCACCAGATTAATATTCTGAATGGAAGAGACTCCAGGTTCACAAACCTTCAATAGCTCAGCTTCACCCCTATGACCTCAGCACAGAAACCTCCCACACCTCAGTGCCTGCTGCCCCTCTCCCAGTCCTTTCTACCAGAAGCCACTGCTTCGCAAACTGGTTAGCAGTTCTTGGTCCTTGACAAACATGCCTTGTTTTTTCCTGCCTTAGTGCATTCGTACCGCTTCCTTCTCAACACTTGCCCAGCTCTCCACCCAAGCAAATCCTGCTCCTTCTTCAAGGCTCTTCCCAAGCCCCTCTAACTCTCAGGCCCCTCACACTCCCCATCCAAGCAAGAGCACTCACCCTGTTCCATCTGGAGCACAGACTTAGCAGGTCATCTTGTACTACATTGGGTTGTGCTGTCCATCCATGCCAGAAAGCTTAGTCCATCTATAACTGTGCTAGCTACAGTAGGGCAAAGGAATAAAAGCCATATTTTCTGAGGACTTGCTGTGTCCCAGGTACCACGTCTGGCATTTTTTCTGCATGTTCTCCCCATTTAATCCTTACAACAACCTTATGAGGTCGGTAGTAATTCCATTTGACTAATACAAAGGATAAGTAACATATTCAAATGATTCACCTAAAAGTGATGGAGTCAGAATACAAACCCATAAGGTCCACGGGAAGGATATAAAACAAGAAATCAGGAGATCTGCTCTTCAATTAACCTCTTGGAATGTCATTTTCTTCCTCATTAATGGAGAGAGCTAACTACCACCACCTCACAGAAATGTGCAAATTGACTGAGGCCACACCTTCATCCAAGAGTTGTCATGGCTGTTTTCACCTATGCTGTCTCCCTACTCTTAATTGGCTACCGTATATTCATATTTCCAACGTTGAAAGGGACATCATGCCAGGATGTGCTGCGAACCACCCCCTAGTCCAAAGGAATCAGGGAGTCCACACCCACCTGCACATGGCTGCCCACATGGCTTCATTCCTCCCAGTACTTTGTAATCTGTGTCTGTGTGCAGCAGTGCTAACCAACGCTAATGTGAAACACCAGCTGGCTCCTTCCTCCTGGAACAACAATGGTCAATAATCTTCACTTTGACTCCTACGTGCAGGACTCACTTAAATGGTCTGAAAACCCTTGATAGGGATTTGATATTGGCTTTATCTACCCAGACCAAGCTACCTAAGGAAAACCAGGTTGATCTCATGCTAAGTCGTTTTGCTTTTGCAAAGAGTTCTGTTGTTTCTTTGCCTGATAATGGAAACTGAGTTTTGACTTCTAATTGATCTTTCCACAGCCTCTGAGTGTTTGCACACTCTATTTGGTATCATCTTTTATGGTCTGTTGTTTCTGTTATTTATTTGGGCCTTCCTGTTCCCCTCTCTCTACTCATCCTGCCTTTTATGATGGTGGAGCTTAACTCCTTGAAATGCATCTCCTCTGTTTATTCTCATCACATCATGATTCTGAGCCTCAGTTTTTCTATTTCATCTTTCAGAAATTTCCCAAAACAGTTCTCCTCTTTCCCTGGTATAATCAAGAGTTCCTATCTCTGATCCAGCTCTCTGCTGTGACCTGGGAAAGCAGTGGAGGATGGCCCCGGTCCTTGGGCCCCTGCACCTGTGTGGGAGACCCAGAGGAAGCTCCTGGCTCCTGGCACAGCTCCAGCCGTTGCAGCCAATTGGGAAGTGAACCAGCGGATGGAGGACCTCTCTTTCTCTCTGACTCTCCTCTCTCTGTGTAACTGATTTCCAAATAAAAACAAATTTTAAAAATCTTTAAAAAAAAAGAATTAGCTTTGATCCATATTTCTGTTCTGTCCATAAATTTCCTTTCTTCTAGGGAACATGATCAGTAAGTCTGTTTATTAAGAAATTTGAACAGCTTGGATTCTTTCTGGAGGAAACTCACTTTTTGGATCTCCTCTTCCACCACAACTGGTTGTTCAAAACCAAAGTTCTTTTTTTAAGATGGAGTGGCCCCCCAAAATAGACATCAGCATTTTTGTGCATGAAGTCAATAGCTTCTAGATATAGATTTGAGTTCTCTGCCATACATTCCTGCCCTGAACAACTGCCCAGTGATCAAAACAGAAACTTTAGCCAAACAAATCCATGCTGTGGCAGGCAATCCTTTCCCCTTCTTATCCAATATACAAGGCTTTTTACTCTGCCTAGTTAAACTCTTCATAAATATTAATCAATCCCATCGATCCATCTTTCCATTCTACATCTATTAGTAGACATCAGATGGTTTATTCCCTTTAACCAGGCTCATTGATTCTCCTTTCTGAAGAACATTTCCCTTTGAGAAGTCAAAGGAAACTTACTTCTTTTCTTGCATTACTTTCCTGGTCTCCCAGGAAAGACCTGAGGGTGGAAGGAGGTCTCACCCAGGAGTCTTTCCTTCCTTCCCTCTCTGCCCTCACTCCCAGTGCCTCTTTGCTCTGGAGTGTTCCCTTCCTGGCCACCAACACCACTCGTTACTGAGCACCTGTGCCCACCCCAGCCAGGGCTCCCTTCCAGTGGGCCTGGGTGGCTGCTGTTCTTAGTCTGTGAATCCTCCAGAGAATCCTGTTGTGTGGAGATGTGGTAGGACCAGGGGTCATTTTCAGGACTTTTCATGGGTTGCTGGCAGACTAGGTAGACAGAAGGCCAGGGTCAGGGCTACCTTTGCTGTGAGTGACTGTTGGTCTTCCTGATCAAGCAGATACAACCTTCCTCAGACAGGGCCTCTGCCCAGCCTCTCAGAATTAAATGTTTACTCCCTCAGGCAGTGGCCCCAACAGACTTTCTGGGAAGTCCCCCTACCTTTGTTAACTTTATTAATCAACAGATCTCCACCCCAGAGGAGTTCTGGGGCCACCTGTGCTGCCAGAGGATAATCTTGTTGGGAAATTGTTTGCATGGTGGCTTGGAAGAGCTGAGCTGAAAGGTAATTAGGTTACAGGTGCCCAGCAGACCCACTGGTACCAGCTGTTCCAGCAAGGCAAGCAGATGTGTGAATGGAAGAAACATAGGAAAGATGTACTATAAGTACAGGGTTGTAGGATGAAGATCAGTGGTGAAGGTGAGAACTGAAATTCAGCATCTCACTGGCAGTTAAAGGTTTGTTTTTCTAGAATAATAATGAATAATGGATTGTCATCATAGTAGTTGACCCATATATATTCTTTTATGTGCTAGGCGTTGTTTTCATGGTTTAAATATGTTCATTCATTTCACCCTCATGTTAACTATCACAATCCCCATTTAACAGATGAGGGAGATGAGGGAAAGGGACACCCATGAGTTCAGTAATGTAACCAAGGTCACACAGTGAGAAGGGTTTAGTAGCAAGACCCAACCCTGGCAGGGTCTACCTGAGGCTAGAGTCCATTGTCTTTATGTGTGTGCATCTGTGTGGGTATATGTGCATGCATATGTGAAAAGGAGAGACAGAGGGGCATGTTTTAAAGTCAAGCATGGCGATGGTGGTAAGCATTGGGCTCACATAGGTCCTCTTCAAAGAATATTTACAGACTAAATAATAAAAGCTCCCCGAGTGACTATGAAATGTTCCCTAATTAGAGTAATCCAGCAAGATTTTTCAGCCTATATGTGAGAAAAGAGAAATTCATAGACATAAAGTGAATTGCCTGAGACTCTTCAGATAGTGGGGAGGAGTAAGATCTGAATGCAGAGACCATGCTTTTCCTGACCGAACTCTGCTTTGTCCGGAGAGAGTCCTTCCACCTTGCCACATGGACAGATCCATCAGCCTATGAAATAGCTCAAGAACTCTTAACTTTTCTTTTGGAATTTTTATAGCATCCAAAGAACTCTGTGTCCTTTGTCATCTGGCTTATCTGGCTCCATGGGTCTCTGGAAGATGAGAATAAACTATCTGCTGATAATTTTTATGCAGAACATCAAACCAGTATTCTGGATTCACTGACTCGCCTGTCTTTCAGAACTAAACAGAGAATACAGAGACAGTCCCTGAATACTGCCCCCAAATACAAGGTGAGAAGATGCTACAGGAGAGTATTTCTACCTCGGAAATTATGATCTGCTGATTTCTGTTTTCACCTGGGTCCTAATCTGAACATTAACTAGGATCCAAAATTAACGTACAAATTCATGAGCAGCTTCAGGCAACACCATTTTGTCTGACAGAGGACAAGGGTGCAGGGAGCTGTGGGGGGGACACTGAAGTAGGGAGGCCAGCATGGCATCTGTCAGAAATTGGTCTGTAACCTAGCATTAGGGTCAGCTGTTAGGTCTATGGGAGGGGATTCATGGGGGGCAAGGAGCAGTTCTGCTTTGCCCATTGGTGGAGGAAGGGGCTATAACTCCCATTTCCGTGGACGCTCAGGGAGGACCTGGATGTTTTCACCAGTGAGTGGAGCTGACCGTGGCCACTGGTGGGGTGGGGGTGGAGGAGGGAGCAGAACAATGGGGAGCTGTATGAGAGCACCCGTGAATGCCCCTTGGGGCCCACAGACATTCCTGAAGGGTGGTACACTCCTGTATTTGGGGTGGGGGGATCAGATCTAGGTCGTTACTGTTAATGTGCTCATTAGCATCCAGACCTGTGGGCCTGGGGAAATCTGGTTTATAAGAACAACACGTCTGTGAACGGGAAGTGGGGTGGTCCATTCACACAGGTTTGGTGGGTTCTCTACCACCAGACAGCCTTTGAAAAGGAGGTAGTTCGCTCAAGTGTCTGGGGACATAAACGCATGATGTGAATTTACAAATATGGGCATATTTCTCTTTAAAAAGATCTCTTAGGGCCTTTACTTCCAGGATCATGAATATGATCCAAGTTACAGGAGCTCTGAGGATGGAAGCCTGTGACGAGGAGTGAAAGCACCTGAATGGGAAGCCCTGGGAACAGTGGAAGATTCTGGAAAAGCTCACCCATCCAGAAGCTGACAATACATGGGCAGCGTAAACCCCACCTTCTCCTTGGCAGGTGTGCTGCATGACTGTAGCCTGGGGATTTTCCCTCAGTGCCTGGGCATCCAAGTATGTCTGCTGGAATTCAAATACAGACATGTTTCATGGGTGTATGTGAGGTTCAGTGTCCAGAAGCTGAGCCTAGCGTTCCCGCCCAGGCTTTCCAGCTTACCTGACACTGTCCCCCAAATCCCCAAGAAGTGTTTGAGCCAGACCCCGTGCAAGCTGGGACAGGACCCCCCACACCTTCCCTAGTCCTGGGCAGACCACCGGCAGTGCTGGGCGCAGTCCACATATCTGCTAAGTCTTTCATCTTCATTCTGTGTCTTGGTCCTTTTAATTAAAGGATCCCAGGAAGCCAACTCCTAAAGGAGGCTGGGATCGAGCCAGGCCCTTATATAACACACCTATTTGGTATAAACAAGAGTTCTAGAGAAAGATTTCCCTCTGCATTGAAAGTGTTTCCCCTTTTTCTGTAGTTTGGACAATGCCCTTGAAGGTAGTTGGCTATCCCACATTTGTTTTGGTACTTACATGTTCTTTCCCTTCCTGTTTTGCCCCTACTCACGCCAACCGTCAACCCCTCATCTTAAAAAAAGAAGCTGTTATTGCTGTTGTCTTCTCAGCATAATCCTCTTTAGCAGACGGTGAGGCCTTACCAGGAGCAGCTGCAGCTGTGACGCAGGGCTCTGTGCGCAGCAAGGAGAAGCCTGTTGGTTGGAGGCGAGGGAAGGCCCTTAACTGCCCTTCATGTCTTTTTACTGCTCTTTCCAAGTCCTCATTAGCTTCACCAGAGGGGAAAATTATCTTGTAGGGTTGTGTCGCTGGCTTCATCTTGGCACACAGCAGTCAGGAGGAATTTCCATTAAAAATACAGGAGATGGAGTTGGTTTTGTTTTTGTTTTTAAAGAGAGAGAGAGAAAGGGAGAGAGGGAGAGAGACTACCCTCTCCTATTTCCTGAAATTGAGCCAGGTGATTTCCTGAAAAGGTAGGCAGTTGGTTGTTGTGTCTCCTCTTCCCTCCTGGCCCTGAGGCTCAGAAACCCAAGGGCCGCTGTAGTCGGAAAGCTGGATTTCCGGTCTCCTATGAGTGGGATTTTCTTTGTGAGAAGCCTGAATACTGCCCACCCACCTCTCTTTTCCCATCTCTTTCCCTAGTGTTGAAGGATGACAATTCCCATACAGATGGCTAGAAATTGCTTCAGGGAGAGGGGAGACTGGTAATTGGGGCAAGGGAGGAAGGCCTGGTGGTGGTGCATGCTGGGGACTGTAGTTCTCATTTAGTCCACTGGGTCTACAAGTCAGACAAACGGGCTGAGGAGCCAGGTTAGTGAATCTGAGCTGTGTGGGAAGAATGCTTGCTAGGTGCTGGGATTTAAGCTGCAGGTGGGTCAGCTGGGCATGCTTGCTGAAGACATGAGAAAAGCACTCAGCCTACTTTTCCTTATTTATGCTTTGTTGTTTGATCTGTCAAGATGTTTTAAAATTTCCTATCACTTTTTTTTTCTTATACTTCAAGAAAATTTTGTTTTATATACAACATGGATGTATTCCTTAGGGCTTAACATTTATGCCTGTTATCTATATCATTCCTGAAAATGATATCCTTTATCAGCAAAACATTACGTTCTGTGATCAATTAATTCTTCTAGCCTTGAATTTTAATTTGGCTGATAATGATATTTGCAATGATTATTTCCTTTTTAGTTTGTGTTTATCTGGTGAGTTGGGCCAGGATATTAATTTTTATGAGTTAATATGCATCTTATAGAAAGCATGATGATGAATTTTCTAGGGAAACACAAATTAACTCAATAAGAACTAGATGCCCAAAGAAATCAATAGCTATAGAAGATATTAATCAACTTGTTAAACATTGCATTCAAGAAAGTCAGGGGTCTGGCGCCATAGTATAGCAGGTAAAGCTCCAACTGCGACACTGGCATCCCACGTGGGCACCAGTTCAAGTCCCAGCTGCTCCGCTTCTGATCCTCTGCTGATGGCCTTGGAAAAGCAGAGGAAAATGGCCCTAGTACTTGGGTCTCTGAAATCCACAAGGGAGACTTGGAAGAAGCTCTCGGCTCCTGGCTTTGGCCTGGCCCAGCCCTGGCTGTTGTGGTCATATGGGGAGTGAACCAGTGGATGGAAGATTCTCTCTCTCCCTCTCTCTTCCTGTATGTATCTCTCTCTCTGTAACTCTGACTTTCCAATAAATAAATAAATCTTTAAAAAAAAAAGGAGGCTCCATTGGATGTATGATTTGGGAGCAAATTTTTTCAAACTTTCAATAAAAAAGTAGTTTCCACACTAAATAAATCATTGCAGAACACAACAAAACATATAAAGCTTTTCAAATCAATTTATAAATTTATGTGATCTTTAATAAGCCTAAGGAACCTAGAACAAAAGTGGCAACTATACATCAATCTGATTTATAAGGACAAAGAGAAAACTTTAAGATGTCTTAGCAAATCAAATCTACCAATATAATAGAAGAACATACCTACCAGGAATATTTTATTCCTGGAAGTCAAGGTTGGCTCAATAAGAAGAAACTAATAATACAATTTTTCACATAGAAATGTTGGAGAATAAAATGATAATGTCAGCAGATAGTAAAAAGATACCTGGTAAAATTCAACCTTCATTCCCAATAAAGCCTATTAATTAACAAATACCTAACATCATAGTTAACAATGAAGCAATAAAGATATCTCATTAAAATTAGGAAACAGATAAAGATGTTCTAGAGAGAACAGACAAAAAAACTACTAAGATATGACTGGTTTAATCCTGTAATTAATACACAGTTATTCTTAAGTGTTGAAAATTAACTGAAATGTGATCCCTGTTAAACAAAAGAGTGGGAATAAGAGAGGGAAGAGATGTATAATTTGGGACATGCTCAAGCTGACTTGCCCCAAATGGTAGAGTTAGAAACATACCAGGGGATTCCAATTCAATCCCATCAAGGTGGCATGTACCAATGCCATCTCACTATTCCAAGTGATCAATTTCAGTTCACAATTGATCATAATGAAAGGACTAAGAGTCAAAGGGAGCACATAAACAAGTCTAGTACCTGCTAACACTAACCGATAGAATAAATAAAGGGAAGAGTGATCCAACATGGGAAGTGAGATACTCAGCAGACTCATAGAATGGCAGATGTCCTAAATAGCACTCTGGCCTCAGAATCAGCCCTAAAGGCATTCGGATCTGGCTGAAAAGCCCATGAGAGTATTTCAGGCATGGAAAGCCAAGACACTCTGGCAAAAGATCTCTGTGAGTGAGATCCCAGTGGAAAGAACAGGTCTTCAAAGAAGGAGGTACCTTTCTCTGAAGGGAGGAAAGAACCTCCACTTTGACTATGACCTTGTCTAAACAAGATAAGAATCGGAGAACTCAGAGGGCTTCCATAGCCTTGGAAACTCATGACTGGAGCATAGGGAGATTACTGATGCCATAGACAGGAGTGTCAATTGGTAAAGTCAACAACAGGAGTCACTGTGCATTTACTCCTCATGTAGGATCTCTGTCCTTAATGTGCTGTGCATTGAGATTTAATGCTATAACGAGTACTCAAACAATATATTTCACTTTGTGTTTCTATGGGGGTGCAAACTGTTGAAATCTTTACTTAATGTATACTAAACTGATCCTCTGTAAAAAAAAAAAAAAAAAAAGAAATTATCAACTCCCAACTTGACTCTCACTGGGATTAAACATGACAATAGGTCTGATCTGATTTCATCATCATTTAAAAAAAATCATCTATTATTTTTCACTTTATGTTTCTGTGTGGGAGCAAACTGTTGAAATCCTTACTTAATGTATACTAAGCTGATCTTCTGTATATTAAGATAATCGAAAATGAATCTTGATGTGAATGGAAGGGGAGAGGGAGTGGGAAAGAGGAGGGTTGTGGGTGGGAGGGACGGTATGGGGGGGAAGCCATTGTAATCCATAAATCGTACTTTGGAAATTTATATTCATTAAATAAAAGTTAAAAAAAAAAAGATGTTCTAGAGAGGAACATAAGACAATATGCAAATAATTGAATAAATATTTAGTGGGTGAGGTGTGTAGGTCCATCAATTGTAACAAATATACCACTCTAAAGCTTGGGTGTTGACAGTCGGTGAGGCTGCGCCTGTGTGGTGGCAGGAGGTATACTCATATGTGATCTCCGTGCTTCCTCTTGAATTTGCTGTGAATCTAAAATGGCTGTAAAAATAATGAAGGGAGGATGGGGGAGGAAGGAACTGGGTGCAGTAAGAGGATGGGGATACAAGCTGCTTCCAATGGTTGCTACTTTATATAGAGGGATTTTTGGAGGCCTCGCTTGTCAAGTGGGCACTTGATTAGAGACTTGGGGAAGTGAGAGATCTGTGGCTAAGCATGAGCACTCCAGGTAGAGACCAAGCAAAGACGCTGAGGCAGGAGTGTAGTTTGGTATCTTCAAGAAGTATCCAGGAGGAAAGAGAGTGAGCAAGATGTAGAAAGGCAGAAGATAAAGTTGGAGGACTGGATGGACCAGACTGGAAGCATCCCTCAGGGCCTTGTAAGCATTGTGAAAACTTTGGTGTTCTGCTCTAAGAAATGATGTCTACTAATTTAAAGCAAAAATGGCAAATCAACTTTGGATTTTTACTCTGAATGAGAATCCATTCAAGGTTGTTGAGTAGAAGTAAGACTTTTTTTTAAAAAAAGATTTACTTATTTATTTGAAAGGCAGAGTTACAGATAGGCAGAAGCAGAGAGAGAGAGAGAGAGAGAGAGAGAGAGAGAGACTTCCATCCTCTGGTTCACTCCCCAGATAGCTGCAATAGCTGGAGCTACACAGATCTGAAGACCAGGAGCCAGGAGCTTCTTCCAGGTCTCCCATATGGGTACAGGGGCCCAAGCACTTGGGCCATCTTCCACTGCTTTCCCAGGCCATAACAGAGAGATGAATCATAAGTGGAGCAGCTGGGATTCGAACCAGCGCCCATATGAAATGCCGGCACTGCAGGCGGTGGCTTTACCCTCTACACCACAGCACAGGCCTCAAGAAGTGAGACATTTTAAGAAGGACTGCCAGCTGCTGTGTTGGGAATAGAGTGTGGAAACAACGGTGGGTTCCTGAAGAGCAGTGAGGTGGAAAGGATGATGCCAGGGACCAATAAGATTTATAGAGCAGCAGAGGGAAAAGTCAAGAGTGACTCCAAAGTGTGGAACATGGACACAGGGTAGAACCAATAATTGTTGGTCCCATTGGTGGTGTTGGCATACTGGAGACTGAGTAAGAAGGGTAAGAGGTGGAATCTGGAGAACTGGATGCGTGGTGTTGAGATGGTAGAGAAGTTGCACTTATTGGGACTCACAACACCCAGGGTGGAACTGTGTGAGTAGGAAGCTGTTGGGGTGGAGTCGGTGGTGAGGTGGAGGAAGAAGACATGAAACTGCGAGCCCAGAATAAGGGAAAGACGATTTACGTGGGTGTTGACATCACCAAGTGTCAGCAGTCGTATTAGAGAGGGCACGTGAATCAAGGCTACACTTTGAATAAATGAAGAGAAATGGCACAGGCAGAGGTAGCTGATTGAGGCCTGGAGGGGTAGTTCGAGAAGCCAGGAGGGAGGCAGAACGGCTGGAAGCATTGGTGGATAGGAGGTGGTACTCATAGTCTGCCTCAGATCGGGTAGTTCAAGATGTGTGGGAGAAGACTGAACCATGATATGAAAAAGGTTGCCAGGAACACAGTGTCATCAGGAGAGCCAGGTTGATGTGGGCAACCAAACCAGAGGGTGAGGATAGGCAGCATCCAGCTGATGACCAGCCGGGGGTTCCAGATGCCGCAGTGGAAAGTCTTCAGAAGTGAAAGGTATGGGGCCGCACTGTGGTGCAGTGGGTTAAGCCTCCGCCTAGGGCACTGCCATCCCATATGGGTGCCAGTTTGAAGCCCAGCTGTTCCACTTCCAATCCAGCTCTCTGCTATGACCTGGGAAAGTAGTAGAGGATAGCCCAAGTGCTTGGGCCCCTACACCCCTACACCCCTGCACCCATGTACCCATGTGGGAGACCAGGAAGAAGCTCCTGGCTCCTGGCTTCGGATCAGCTCAGCTCCGGCCATTGCGGCCATTTGGGGAGTGAACCAGCAGATGGAAGATTTCTCTCTCTCTCTGCCTCTACCTCTCTGTAACTCTGCCTTTCAAATTAATAAATAAATAAATACATCTTTTAAAAAAAAGCGTGAGGGGTAGTAGGGAGAAGCACAAGTTAGCTGAACCGTGTGAGGATGAGTTGGTGCTGAGGAATGACCTGGGAGGTTGGGATGACGAGCACCATGGGAGTTGTCCTGTTGATCAGCAAGGCTGACTGTGGTGATGACTGGCTGGAGGGCGTTTGAGAGTCTTTCTGGGAGCGCTTAGAGCTCTACGGTTCCTCTGTCAGTGGAGGTGTGGAAGAAACATGTGGAGGGACACATGGAGAAACACATGGGGCACTGCCCTACGTCAGCCCTGCCAGGAAAGGGCTGGACACTAGGTGAGGGGTAACCGTACCTGGAGCCCACAGCGCTCTGGGGCTCCTCTTTACCAGTGGTGGAGGTAAGGGTTAAACAGGAGCTGGAGCAATGCTGGGGAAAGGAATGCAGAGAAGAGAAATGCAGTTCAGAGCATCTAGCCCTTCTCTCCATGGAAATATAACTTGGGAACTTGTTTGTAAGAAAAAAATTTAATACATATTGAGAACCATAAAATCGTGCCCATCCTTCATTTCAGTGATTTCTCTACTAGGAAATTATGGTAAAGACACATTCAAAAATGTGGACAAAGGTACAAATATAGAAAGCACACCATGATTTTATTACTATAACAAAATGAAAAAAAAAATCAACAATGAGGAAGTCATCCAGTAAATTATGACCATCTGTATTTAGGAGTAACATGAAGATTTTTTTAAAAATATGTTTATAAGAATGGCAGTGGAAAAAAATGGCAGTGACAAATAAGCAAGTGATAGAAATATAAATATATATATACATATGTATATATATAATTCAAAATTTTAGGACAAATGAAAATGCATAAAAATACCTGGAATGGTACATACTTAATCTTTTGTATTGCATGGTAGTATTATGGGTACTTTTTGTTTTCTTCTTTATATTTTTCAATACTTTCTACTTCTTTGGATAAGTATCTATATTACTTTCTAATAATAAATGTAAAGATTTTTGGACCAATGTTGTGACTTAGTGGGTTAAGCTGCCACCTGCAACACCGGCATTCAATATGAGCACCGATTTGGTTTGAGTCCCAAGTGCTCCACTTCCTATCCAACTCCGTGCTGATATGCCTGGGAAAGCAGGGAGGATGGCCCAGGTCCTTGGGCTCTTACATCCACTTGGGAGACTTGGATGAAGCTTCTGGCTCCTGGCTTTGACCTGGCCCAGCCCTGGACATTTCAGCCATCTGGGGAGGGAACCAGATCTCTCTCTGTTTCTTTCCCTCTCTTTCTCTGTAGTTCTGTCAAATGCAAAAAAAAAAAAAGTAAAGATTGTGATGAGTGATGAGAATTACTGAAATAAAAGTCCCATTTAAAAACTGAAGCGCAAATAGGACATTCCATTGCCCTATCTCACACTATTGTGTATGAACAATTACAATTTCCCTCAAATCCAATATTTTGACAATTTTACTAAATCAGGACCTAACTGGAACTTACAGCAGAGAGGCCAAGGCACAAAGAATGACACTGGTGAACAAGACAAAAAAATCCCCAATTATTTGCAAGTCGGAGGCCAGCATCCTCTTCTGCATCTGTTGGGAAGAGTGCCCAGCGCCTTTACAGGAAACAGAATATTCCGTGCCCTGTCGCTTACTCCCCCAATTCCTACCCTGAATAGCTTTCTTCCCAAAAAAGAATAAAGAATACTCAATGGAAACTATTAAAATGCTTGGCACAACTACACAGACAGACACAGAAGCCAATTAAGTATAAATATTTCATACCAGAACTGTCGTTTTGACCCAGTCACTAATATCCACCCGGCCACAGATCTGAATGTTTGGGTGAAAACGACAGGACAGGCACAGGTTGGTGAGCCAGCTGCAGAGGGGGTCCATTCAGAGTCTTCACATCTGTCTGGAGGATAGATGTGTGTGTCTTGCGAAGAGCACAGAAGGGGGTGAGATGTCTGATCAGCTCCCTGAGCCCAAGGACGCTCATTTTGTTCCTTCGACGATTAAGCTTCCCATAACCACCACTTTTTTTTTTTGGCCTGAAACCAGAAGATTCACTCCTGTCTTTGGATTTTAAAGCTATTGGTGCCTTTCTCTGTATATATATATTGTTGTTTTTTCTTCTTCCTTCAACATTTAGCTGATTTAGGTTTTGAAAATGCATGAGTCTGATGAACTACTCCGAGAAGGCAGGCTGGCTTTTTTTTTTTTTTTTTTTTAGGATAAATGCTGTGGGGTGGTGTAACACAGAGGGCTCAAGCTGGGGGGCTGGCATTTAGTGTGCAAGTCTGGCGTGTTCCTTCTCAGTCCTGGGCTTCAGGCTCCCCGTCTGTAAATACAGCATGACAGTCTCTGCTGTGCTGTGAGGTTGTTGTGAAGATGAAATGAGATAATGTTTTATAACCCAGTAGACTGCAGTTTCAGGCAATGTTGTGCTTCCTTACTAAGTGCTCTGCACTCATTTCTCTCCAGGGAACACCGGAACAAAATACTTTATAATGCACTACCCTCGATCACTGTGTTAATCAACTCACACACAGATTAGTCTGAGCGAGGATGGAGTTACATTCATTCATTCATCCTCTTTGAGCACCAATAACCTATTTGTAAGATAGCATTTGAAAGACCATATAGACTACCTCTCTGCATATTAAAAAAAAAAAGTGAAATCCATTTGAAAACACAGTTGAAAATCTCTACTTCCAAAACGAGGGTGGATTCGATTACTTGAAATTCTTCCTATTACAAAACATGAAGAAATATTGGGAACCTGTAATTTCTTCTTAAATTCATTATTTGAATTCCAAGAAAACATGAAAAATGCCTGGGGGTAAAAATGAAGACTGATGTGCACAAAAGGCAAACGTGAATTAATGTTGCAACAACACAGTGGAGAAGGAAGAGTGAGAAAGTAGGAAATCTCTTGCCACTCTTATGAAGCTAATGGATCTCTCTCTTCTCTTCCTCCTCCATCTCCTCCTCTTCTAAAAGCTAAATTATAAAGTTTCAAACACATACTACAGAATACTGTGACACTCTCATACACCTATCACCTAGGATCAACTTTTATCAAGATTTTGCAAAATTTCATTTGTCTTTCCCTTATTTTATATTTGCTGAAGATTTTACATTGAATCTCAGATGTTATGTCATTTAATTCCCCATACTCTTGTCTATATATCTATATTTAAAGATTTATTTATTTATTTGAAAGTCAGGGTTACAGAGAGAGTTACAGAGAGAGATACAGATTGAGACCTTCCATCTGGTTCACTCCCCAGATGGCTGCAACAGCCAGGACTGGGCTTCATCTGGGCCTCCCCTACGTGTTTAGCAAGGGCCCAAACACTTGAGCCATCTTCCACTGCTTTTCCCAGGCCATTAGAAGGAAGCTGGATCAAAAGTGGAGCAACTGGAACTTGAACTGATGCCCATATGGAATGCCAGCATTGCAGGCAGAGGCTTTGCCCGCTATGCCACAGTGCCAGTCCCAGAGAGAATTTAAAGAAGACCTAAGTAAATGGTGAGTGCAATATGTTCATGAGTCAGAAGACTCAATATTATAGGGATCAGTTTTCCTCAAAATGATCTATAGATTCAATATTATCCCAATCAAATTCCCAGCAGGTTCTTTATTGATATGTTGATTCTAGAATATATATTGAAATTCAAGGAATCTAGGGTAGCCAAAGTAACTTTTTTAAAAAAAATATTTCTTTTATTTATTTTAAAGAGTTACAGAGAGAGAGAGAGAGAGAGAATCTTCCATCCAGTGGTTTATTCCCCAAATGGACTCAATGACTTGAGCTGGGCCATCCTTCACTGCTTTCCCAGGCCATAGCAGAGAGCTGAATCGGAAGTGGAACAGCTGGGACTGGAACCAGCGCCCATATAGAATGGTAGAGCTGCAGGCCTGGGCTTTACCCCACTGTGCCACAGCACCACCCCCGCCAAAGTAACTGAATAAGAACAAAGTTGTACCTAACAACTGCTAACTGACACTACCTTATTACCTTCCAAGACTTATTATAAAGTTCCAGTGACCAACAGTGTATTATTGACATAAACAGATAAACAGATAGTCCTGAAATAAATACACGGATACTTAAACTACTGATTTTTAACTAAGGTATGTAGGCAATTCACTAGTGAAAGGACACTCTTTGCAACAGATGGTGATAGAATAATTAGAATACACAAATATAAACAAAATGAACAAAACATTGATTTAAAATGAGCCACACACATTTCTGTAAAATCTAAAACTATAAATCTTCTATAAGAAAATGTAGGAAAAGGAATTTTTGTCACTCTGGTTTAGGCAAAGATCTCTTAGATATAGTACTTAAAACACCATTTATAAAAAAATTGATAAACTGAATTTCATCAAAATTAAGAATTATCTGCTCTTCAAAAGAACTGTTAGGAAAATGAAAATGCAAGGTTCATTTTGGGAGAAAAATATTTGAAAAACATTTTTGATAAAGGATTTTGTGTCCACAACAGTAACTCTCAAAACTTAATAATGAAGGTATTTATTCAATAGAAATAAGATTCTGTATCTATAAGAAGATTTATCCTAGCAGTTCTTTTCATACAAGCTCCAAATCATAAACAACTCAAATGTCTATCAACAGACAAATGGTTAGGCAAATTATGACAGCCATTTAAGAGTATACTACTTGACAATAAAATAAATGTATTGATACATGCAACAATGTACGCAACAATGCATCTCAAAATAATTTTACTGAGGAAAAGTATTTGAACATAGAGTACATATTATAGTTCCATTGATATAAATTTCTAGACAATTCCAACATGAAGTAGAACAGAGTTTGCTAGGGAGGTAGCATAGGGGAGGAGCAAGAGAGCAAGCTTGCAAAGGACACCAGGAGACATTAGATCTGGAGGGATATGATCAGTATCTTGATTGTGGTTTCATGACCATATAGATAGGCTCAAGCTTAGCAATTGTACAATTTAGTAAAAGGCAAAAGATTTATTTTCTGAAGAAAAACCAGAGTATGCAATTGTGCAATTTAAATATGTGTAGTTTATTGAGTATAAACTGTGTAAAAGAAAAGATCCTAAAGAGAGACAAGAGAATAATATGATACCAATTAATTCATACTTATCAAATATATAAAAATTCCTGGACACATAATGATGAAAAAATATTGACCTCCATTAGAAGTTATTAATGATAACTTTCATCATTATTCTAAAATTGATGAGGAAGGAGAAATGTCAAGCCTTTATGATAAGTTTTTCTGTGTTTTCATAGATTATTTTTCAGGTTATCTAAATAGTTGATGAAGAAAAATTCTTCTTTGTAAAGAATTCCAGCTAGTGTATATGATAGAATAGAATCATACACTTTTTTTTTTTTTTTTTTTTTTTTTTTTTGACAGGCAGAGTGGACAGTGAGAGAGAGAGAGAGAGAGAGAAAGGTCTTCCTTTGCTGTTGGTTCACCCTCCAATGGCTGCCACGGCCGGCACGCTGCGGCCGGCGCACCGCGCTGATCCAAAGCCAGGAGCCAGGTACTTCTCCTGGTCTCCCATGGGGTGCAGGGCCCAAGCACTTGGGCCATCCTCCACTGCACTCCCTGGCCACAGCAGAGGGCTGGCCTGGAAGAGGGGCAACCGGGACAGAATCCGGCGCCCCGACCGGGACTAGAACGCAGTGTGCTGGCGCCGCAAGGCGGAGGATTAGCCTAGTGAGCCGCGGCGCTGGTCAGAATCATACACTTCTAAAATCTTTTTGCAAATCCTGATAAATCCAATCAGAGATTATCCACAGGTGCTGAGACTCTTGTAATGAAGAAATAAGGCCAGATACCATGCAAACACCCTGATTAACCTCAGAATCATTGAATGATACAAGCAGACTCCATGTGCCTCCCTCTTAATGTGGTGCAGTAGGAAATACACAGAGCTATGTCTGAATTATTCTTTCAAATAAAAATGGAACCTAAATCTATATTTAATCATTGATTTAGGGATACAGGGAACCCAATGAAACAAGTACCCTGTGAGATATTGGTCTTAATAACTCAGCTCACAAGACAGTGATACCAACATATTGTTTATATGGCCCAGATTGTCTGATATTTTCTAATAAACGTAGGGTTTATATATATTTTCTTTTTGAGGAAATTGTCTTTTTGCCTTTTCTGATAACTGGGGATGTAAGAGGCCCCCAGGCTTCAGAATGTTGCTCAATGACTATAAATCCAAAGCACAGAGAGTGGGTGTTCTTGAGGGCATTTGTCCTTGGGCACAACAGAGCTCTGTGAATTAGTTTTACTTCACTCCAGGGAACCCCTTTCTAACACTGAATGACTATAACCAGAAGAGCCATTCCCTTATGTTCTTAGATTTGTTTATGCCCTTAAAAATCATTTGTATGTGTATGTCTATATACTCTTTTTTCTAAATGTCTGCTTTTTTTTTTTTCTTTTTTTCACCTACTTGAAAGGCAAAGTGAGAGACATAGAGAAAGACGGAGGGAGAGATCTTCCATTATTGGTTCACTCTCCAAATGCCTGAATCCAGGCCAAAACCAGGAACCAGGAACTCCATCCTAGACTCCCACGTGGGTGGCAAAGGCTCAAGCACTTGGACCATCACCCATGCCTTCCAGAGTGTGCAATAGCAGGAAACAGAGTTGCTGGGACTGAAACCAGCACTCTAGTGTGGGATGCAGGCATCCTAAGCAATGGCTGAACCTGCTCTGCCACAATGCCTGCCCCTGTATTCTCAATGTACGTAAGCGTTGTTATTGATTTCCTTTTATTGATATCATTGAAAAATGTATAATGCTGTCTTATATATAAATGTATAGTGCTAGCTTATATATAATATATATTTAATAGCAATACCAAAATGATAATTTGTCTCGAGGCTGCTCTGTTTCAGACACTTTTGTAAGCTGGTGAAAATGTGATTATGTTGTGCATATGTTTAAATTTATATAAATCGCACTCTGCTATATATTTCAACCCGTTCCTCACCATCATCAGCCAATATTGTCTTTTGTTGTTGTTGTTGTTGTTGTTGTTGTTGTTGACAGGCAGAGTGGACAGTGAGAGAGAGAGACAGAGAGAAAGGTCTTCCTTTACTGTTGTTTCACCTTCTAATGGCCACCGCGGCTGGAGCGCTGTGGCTGGCGCACCACGCTGATCTGAAGCCAGGAGCCAGGTGCTTCTCCTGGTCTCCCATGCGGGTGCAGGGCCCAAGGACTTGGGCCATCTTCCACTGCCTTCCTGGGCCACAGCAGAGAGCTGGACTGGAAGAGGAGCAACAGGGACAGAATCTGGCGCCCCGACCGGGACTAGAACCCGGTGTGCCGGCACCACAAGGTGGAGGATTAGCCTAGTGAGCCGTGGCGCCGGCCCAATATTGTCTTTTTAATATAACGCCAAAGGTACATCTATTTTATTATTCTGATTGCTGCATAGTACTCCATCAACTAGCCATATCAATCCTTCTTATGTTGCCCCCAACCCATTACTACCATGAACACTACTGCAATAACCACGCCCTTGAGCCTATCCTGTTATATCGGACTTTGAGTTATGTGCCCAGAGGTGGGATTCACTAAACACTGTCACATTGCTTTCTATGAGTGTCTGCTCATTAACCTTCCCAGGAGCCTTTCACGGAAATTCCTGTCTCTTCAATCCTCAACAATCAGCACTATCCAATTTAGCATTACGTTTCCCAATCTGACAGGCACAAAAATGCTTTCCGACCATTGTCATAATTGCTTTTCTTCTCTGATATGTAGCTCGATGGAAGATGACCCATAGCTGGGTTTCCCCTAGTGGAAGTGGCATCTTCACATTCACTGCCCACTCTGATATCAGGTCTCCTCTCTTTTTCTTTTTTTAAAGATGTCAATTCTCCCCCAAGTTAACATGATCAGTGCAGTTCCAGTGCAGACCCTGGTGTGAGTTTGCTTTGCGTTCTAGCTGTTCCCTGTGCCACATTTCTCCCCAGAGACAACAAGCTGCTCCTGGAAGCTGGTCTTGCTATGGAATTCGAGTCTCCTGCGGCACAGTGCAGGCCTCGGTGAGTGAATGTTGATAAAGGCTCTGAGTGATCATGGACTTGGGAGGGAGATGACACTGGGTAAGATGTTCACTTGGAAAAGGTGAGGCCAGGCCTGGTGATGGAGCTGGCTGGCCAAGTTTAGAGGAAGGAGGGACATCAGCAAGAACAGGGTAACATCATTTGAAGCTCTCTTCTGAGGGACCAGCATAAGTACCTTCATAATCCTATTTCTAAAGATAAAGAAAGCTACAAAAAAAAAAAAAACCCTTATACATTCTTTAGCTATAAATATTCCACCTAACAGCTCCTCTTTTCCATAGTTCTGAGAGTTTGTGCCAAGTTCAACGCTGAAGCTTCCAAGAAATGGAGCCAGCGACTGTCTTAGACAATCTCCCACTGAGTTGTGCTCTGAAAGCCGAGGCTGGTGATATCATTCCTAGGAAGCATGAGGCCTCCGAGGAGCATGGGAAGAGGCTGGTCCTGGCTCAGCAACTGTCACCCAGATTGTGTGGGACTTCTCTGGAGCCCCTCTTTATTTTATGCGTTGATCAATTGCACTCAGCCTAATCAGTTGCAGAAGACTTGATAGCTTAGTGCTGCTGTGAGACCATTCTGTCCGTGCTGAGTGAAAAGGCTAGGTTTTGCTTAGCTAGCATGCTAAGCTGAAGGCCTTGGACCTGGTTCCTTTTTTTTTTTTTTTTTTTTTTTTTTTTTTTTTTTTTTTTTTGACAGGCAGAGTGGACAGTGAGAGAGAGAGACAGAGAGAAAGGTCTTCCTTTTCCATTGGTTCACCCTCCGTTGGCCGCTGTGGCTGGCGTGCTACGCTGATCTGAAGGCAGGAGCCAGGTGCTTCTCCTGGTCTCCCATGCGGGTGCAGGGCCCAAGGACCTGGGCCATCCTCCACTGCAGTCCCATGCCACAGCAGAGAGCTGGCCTGGAAGAGGAGCAACCGGGACAGAATCCAGCACCCAGACCGGGACTAGAACCCGGTGTGCTGGCGCCGCAAGGTGGAGGATTAGCTTGGTGAGCCGTGGCACCCGCCGGACCTGGTTTCTTTTGACATGTGGCTGGTTAACCCCACATTGCTCTGAAATTTAAAAAAAAAAAAAAACACTTAAATTATATTTCTTTGCCAGAGGATGTACAACAGATAGAATGCAAGCTGCCTGAGGACATAAACCATGGATTATACCTCTTTGTAGATGAGAGCTGTGCTCACAATTCAGCACTGGAAACTTATTCATTGCAAGTGCTAATGAGTGAACTACTTAGAGTGAGTAATGACAGGTGGATATTTTATCTTCTTGCCTGAACCTTGGTATTGTACAAAGGCACTTGGCCAAGCAGGCACCCTGAACTAGTTTTCTTTGGGTCAGTTGAATCAACAATAAAATTTTGTAGGTACACAGGGAAAGCAGAGAAAAGGAGTTAAAACTGCTAAAGTATGAATGACTCCAAATCACTCAAATTAGTTGAGTGTCACCCAGGACTCTGTTTCTTTGTTGAATGATTTGGTGAACTTTCTGCACAGTCCAATTTCTCTGTCCCGCTTAATTTGCTCCAGGTATGGACCCAAAGTAATCAGACCCTGACGGCTCTAGTTTATTAGTCTAGGGATGGGTAAGAGCTCCAACCAGCCAATTTATCGACTAGCTAGCAATCAGAAACCTCTCATAGATTTTGAGTGAAGAGACACACTGGGGAAGAACAAGCAGTTCTGAGGATTATAGCTGGGTCACATGGACAGAGGCAGCCAGTGTGAAGGCCTGTGAGGCCTGCTCGCTGATGCCCCCAGGCCTTCCTATCTCCTGCCCTGCCTGGCTCTTGATTTTCAGCAGTTCCTGGGCTTCTGCAAAACCTCTTTATAACCTTAAAATGCCTAAAATGCCTATAACTCTACACTTTTCCCTTATTCTTTCTAAAATCCCAGCCGCTTTGAACAGGCTTCTCATCTTTGCAACCAAATGAGCTGAGTCCAAAGTACTCCTTTCAATGATGATTTCACAGCTTGGGAATTTGATAGGCAACCGGCAGCCGCATTGCATGCTCCAGAAGATAGTGACCCTGTGGGTGGTAGGGAGGCTTGAACACTCTATCACAGCTCAGCGAAGAGAAGCATGTCTCATACAGACCTGAGAAGGCTCAGAGGAAGGAATCCAACATCAAGGCCACCTGCTCCTCCAGAGCTGCAGCCACTGGGCATGTGCTGACCACACACAGTGGCCTTCACTCCTAGATAGCTACCCAGCCAGCCAGCAGCTGCACCTGTTGCAGGCCCATAGGATTCCAGAACCAGAATAGACGTTAGGTATCTCTTTATTCATGTATCAGCCCTACAGTTTTCCTTATAAGCAATCATTCCACCTCTTCTGACCATGACAAGGCAGCATATTCATAGATAACCCTAAGAATGGAGTTCTTACTTTTAAGCCCGTGTCTGCCTCCCCTGAATTTTAACCCATTGGTGCTAGTTCCAAACCTCTGAAGAACACACACACACACATGAACTCCTTTAAAAAATGAAGTCAGGGACAGGCATTTGGCTTAGTAGTTGAGGTGCTGGTGAAGATACCCACGTCCCATGTTGGTGTGCCTGGGTTCCATTCCCCACTCCAGCTCCATCTATCAGCTTCCTGCTAATGTGTACTCTGAGAGGCAGTAGTGATAGCCGGAGCAACTGTAGCCCTGCCACCACGTGGGAGACCTAGATCGCACTCCCAGGTCCTGGCTTCACTCAGCCTTGTCCTGGCTGCTGCAGACATCTGGAGGGTAAACCAGTAAATGAAATCAATCTCTCTTTCTCTTCATCTTTCTTTCCCAATGTCTGTCTGTCTGCCTCTCATGTAACTCTTAAACTTTTAAGCATTTACAAAAAGGATGGAGTCAGCTCTTCAAACATTTGGACAAAAGAATCACATCTCTTTTAAACCTTCTTTCTGCCGGGGTAAATACCCAGGTCCCTCCATTCATTCCTTCGCTGTCACAATCACTTATTTTCCCAGCTGTGCTCTGAGTGGTCTCTGGATTATTCTTAAAATGTGGCGGCCATGACCCCTGGGACAGTGTCTGACTAAGGAGGAATACAGCAGGGCTATCACCTCCTTTCTCCCTTGTAACGACATTCATCCTTGGACCAACCAAGGATTAGGAGTGCACCCAACCCTTCTAGTCGGTGACAGGATGCTGGCCTGGAGTCAGACAGCCAGGCTCTGACCTGCCTGTGCCATCCTGCAGGCTTGCGAGTAGCTGATTGTGTCTTACGCGCCCAGACTCCTTTCCCAGTGAGTCAGCCTTGTCCGTTCCACAAAGGATGGCCCCACCTGCCGCCCCAGTCATGAGCCAGAGGTGGGCTGCTGACCTAGGATGGGCCAGGAGACCCCGACTTGGTCAGCTGGCTGTGAAGGTCATGGAGAGTCATGGAGGCTCACTCTGCTTTCCAGTATGGTTACGACAGAACAGAGAAGCCAGTCTGAAGAAGGCATGAAGAAAACTCTTTCACGGCCCCACAGAGATAGAGAGAAATCGACCAGTGATTGACAGTTTCCACAAGTGCCCACGAGAGCTCTTCCAAGAGGTTTTCATGAGGGGTCTCTGTAATCAACTCCCTTTTAAATTGAAGACTCTTTGAATCGATTTTGATTCTGAAGACATGATCCTCGACTAAGACCCCAGGCAAGTCTTTGAACCTACTCAGGTTTAATTTTTCTTGAGAATAAGTTGGGTTAATGTACAATAGTCACTTTTCACTTCACAATTCTGTCACATCATTCCCATTTTATACTTCCATACTTGGGAGGGCCTTAGAAAATAACAACCCAAGTGTATAACTTTCTACACAAACCCTGGCAAATTTCTTTTTGTATTTTGGTTGATCTCCCCAAATGTCTCACATATTAAAATATTTAAAAATATTCAGGTCTTTATTTATCATTATATTTTAATAAAAATATTAAAATATGTTCAGGTCTTTAATTATCAGATAGTAGATGGAAAAAAATTTCATACATTGTAGAAAGCTATGTAAGAGTTTTCTGTCACTGGGACCGGCACTGGGGTGAAGTAGGTAAATCTACTGCCTGCAGTGCCTGCATCCCATATGGGCACCGATTGGAGTCCCGGCTGCTCCATTTCCAATCCAGCTCTCTGCCATGGCCTGGAAAGCAGTAGAAGATGGCCCAAGTCCTTGGGCCCCTGTACCCACAAGGGAGACATCTAAGAAGCTCCTGGCTCCTAGCTTTGGATTGGCTCGGCTCCGGCCATTGTGGCCATCTGGGAAGTGAACCAGCAGATGGAAGACCTCTCTCTCTCTTTGCCTCTGCCTCTCTGTAACTCTGCCTTTCAAATAAATAAATATATCTTTAAAATAAAAAAAAGGCTTCTGTCACATCAGGTAAATTGTCCAGGAATTCCACTTATAGATGGCTTAGAAATTCATTCATTCATTGGTTTGTTCATTCATTCATCAGTTTTATCAGAGATTAATCATAGATGGGAGTAGTACTTCGACTGCAGTAAAAAGATATATGGGTGGTAGATGCGAGAGCTTTTGGTTACTGTCATCTGTGAAGATGGTCACCCAAACACAAGACACTCATATCTTGGGGTACCCTTAAGTGGGCTCTGATGTGTTGGGCCAAATTAAATGCTGAATCAAGGTCAGATAAACCGCATAAATAACTAGTGAAACACAGGTTAGAGAGTTTGCCCTTTGTTACAACATGAGCATAAAGACTTTATGGGAAAGGACACATAAATTTTGGCTAAAAGAAGCTTTTGGCTTATCTTCCAATTCCAATTATACAAGGCTATCACCACCCCCTCATTACCACAGATAAATGAAACGTCAGTTTAGAGTTTAACTTGGCAAGTAGGAAAAAACAAAGAATGCATCGTTGAGGCAAAATGCGTGCTGTATTTATTTGTAGGTCATATTTGCTTCAAAGACATAGGCAGGCAGAAAGCAAGCCTGCCTTGCCCAACTACAATGCTAAATAGCAAAGGCAATGGGAACATGGGATCATTTTTGGACACACCAGGATTAATGGGGTGTGCATATGATGTTCGGAGAGGCTTGAGGGAAAGCAGAGAAGCTGAGGAAGGATCAGACATCCACGCAAATGTCACCACAGCCACCATGCACAGAGGGCTGTTTGCAGTTGGCCTAGCCTGGGCAGCCATGATACACAAATGAACCACTGAACTCCAGTTCCTTGTCTGGTCGTTGTCATCAGTGTGATCCCAAATCCCAGATTTATAGACACTCCTCAGCCCCTCGAGTCCCTCATTGCTTTAGCTCCCATCTAATTCCCTTCCCAGAAACTCCATCCTTCTGCGTCCATGGCTCCGGAAGCAGTGAATCCGTTTGAGTGAATCCATCGGTCAACCTGTTTCTTCATTTAGAAAATGGGTATAATTATACCTCCCTCAAGGGGTTTCTGTGACACTGAGATGAGACACGTGTGCTAAGTGTTTGGCTCAAGCCACACGTGGTACCGTTCAATCACTGACAGCTCTACTATACTCAACAATCTCTCTTTTCCTACTCTGCTTTGCCTTACTTACAAATATGCTCTTTCCCCTATTTAAAAAAATCCTTTAAAGTTGTTGAGGTCTCCCTCCTTCTCTTCATCACCGAATGTCCTGAAAGACTTGTTTGTACTCCCTATCTCCTCTTCATCAGCGACAATATTCCCGAAGCCGTTGTTGCCTGATTTCAGCCCCATCATTCTGCCACTGCCGTCCCCGAGTCTGGTCTCTCGAATGGAAAATCTCCGTGTGTTTCTTTCCTGACTTTCTCTCCCTATGGTCATTAGCCTGGATTCACCGGGTTCAGAAGATTCTGGCACAGAAACGTCCCCTCCCTTGCATCCCCACATACAAAGACGGCCCCCCAGCATCTGTGATCAGGACCATCGTGCCTTGTCTCCCTGCCCTAGCAGTGGCTTCCCTACTCCAGCCTTCATCCTGCATACTCAACTCTGCTCAAACACATCCAGGGACTCCTTATTGTCTTGAGAACAAGGTCTGGATCCTTGGCAGGGCCCGTGGAGACCTCTCTGTGGCCTTACACTTCCTCATTGCTGGTCAGGGAACTTGACACACCCTTGCCACTGTCCTTTCACTCTCAGCCACATTCGTGGTCCTTTTTAGTACCCAAATCAAATATCCACACCTTTGTAAAGGCTTTCCCAGCCTTCCTTTGCCCCACCCCCATGCTGGAGTTCCAAGGCACTTTGCTCATACACTGTACCTTACCTTCAGATTGGTCTGCCCTTCCATCCGCAGTAGGCGTTAGATATCACTATCAGTGATCTTAGCTGTTGTGGCAGCCTCCATATCTAACACAGGGCCAGACTTGTGCCAAGTGATCAAACATTGTATGATACTTAATTAAGAAAACGAGGGACAAACTGTTGGAGGACCTCTGAACCCAGGGGCTGGGGAACCATGAGAGAAGTGAGTGGCAATCAAGTGAGGCATGAAGAGGCCCCACACCCGTCTGCACTTGTGCTTCAAGATAGACTTGAGAGCTGGAGAAAGTCCGGAGGCCAAATCACGAAATTACACTCTGGGGTGGGGCGGCAGTTTTGATCAGAGGTTGCAAACAAAGTCCACGTTGGTTTGTCTGGTGCTCCTTAGCTCCCTAAGTTGATAGACTTCCTGGAGAGGAAGATTTTGCCATCATTTATAGGTGAGTCCCCAGCCTGCACTTGTCTCCATGTTGTTTAGGGCAGATAAAAATGTCAAAATAAACCTGGCAAGTCTAGATCAGCAAGAACAAGAGCAGGTTGGAGAAAGAGGCAGAGGCCAGAGAAACAGCCCATTCAGTCCTGCAGACACTCCCCTGGCAGGCGGAGCCCTGTGGCTCTAGTGAGTGGAGGTTTCCCAAGACGGAGCCAACTCAGACTTTGGAAATCCAGAGCACTGACGCCTGACCTGAAGGCAAGCTAGTGAAGTAGTGCATCACCACCAAACAGCAGACACAGGGGTTTGCAGCGAAGACCAAAGGGAAGCCTAGGGCTTTAGACCTTCGTGGCAACATCAATGACAATGAATTTGCTCTGCTCTGCTCACTGCAGATTGGAAAGAAAGAGGCCCAGCCACACAGAGGCAGAACAGATGTGCTCTATGGGCAGGTGCACATCAGCACTGCTGCGGGGGAGGGAATATGCACAAGATTGCATGGCCCCATCAGGAATCCTAGGTGACACTATTAACATGTGACAGCTGGCACAGAGGTGGCATCGCCAGGAGTTAATGGATGACTCAGAGGCATTATTTATTATTATTATTTTTGCCCTCCCTCACAGGGGCTTAGAGAAAGCAGTTTGTCAAGATTTCTAGGCCTAGCTCTGTACAAATGACATAAGGCTGATTCTCAGGGGGTCCCTCTCTCATCAGAACTGCAAGCTAGGAGCGAGCACGGAAGCAAGATGGAGGGAAGGGTCAGCTGGGTGGCACTGAACCAGAATCAGGCTTAAGCCCATGGGACTGGAGAGCATGGGTCAGCTGCCAAGGAGGAACGCTTTTCTAGGTGACCAAACCTGGACTGGTTAAAAACTATCACAATAACCCATTATGTATCTTACGAACAAATAGAAGAAAGGAATGCAAAGACTCCAAACATAAATTAATGGCACAAAGTGGAAGTGTTAATTACTCTGATTTGATCGGAACACATTGTAACCATTTATTGAAATATCACACTGTATGATTATATGATTATAATCAACACATCTTTTTAATGCTTAAGAAGATAGATATGCTAACCAATCTAATTTGACCATTAAATATTGAATACCTGCATCAAATTATCACATTATGTCACATACATGTATATAATTAAAATATCAATAAAAAGGTTAAAGTAATAAATAAAAGTAACAAAAAGTACCAGCAAACCAGGGGCCGTCCTAATGATGCCATATATAAATTATATGAAGAAACACTTGTTAAGGGATTTATGAAAAGTGGTAGTTGATTTTGTCAGCAGAGATAGTACAAATTCTAAGCCATTGTCTAACAAGTTCAATACACATAGCAGAGTTAGGTTCTTCACAATATAATGAACTACTCTAAGGAGAGTGGCATTGTACTGGTTCTATCTGTTGATCTACGTGTGTATCTGTAATCAGCATCATCATCTCTCTTCTGTCGATTGCTGGAGACGAGGTAGGTTTAGTGAGAAGAGAAGGCATTTACGTGGAGGCGTATCAGTAGACAGCAGCTTTTCAGACCCATGGAATCTTCTTCCTTTATTCACATATTTATTTGTTCCCCTGTGCTTTCTTTTTGTTTATTCCAGAGGTTCAAGGCCTTCTTTCGGGTTTGCATTATGGCCTGGACTTTCGGTTCCCTAAGTCTGAACTTGGAGATTAATATGCTGTCACATTACTTTGTGCAGAGCTCACAAGGTTCTCCGAAACCAAGGGAACCAGGTTTCAACGTGATCATGAATATGACCATTGAGCAATTATGGGAGTTGCTTGGGCTCTAAATATTTCTGTACAAAGCTTCAGAAACCGATGAGATCCTGAAAAGGGTACAGGTACTTTTGAAGGGACAGATAGACCCATGCTGAAGAAGGCTAGGGGTCA
Organism: Oryctolagus cuniculus; assembly: GCF_964237555.1. Taxonomy (NCBI): domain Eukaryota; kingdom Metazoa; phylum Chordata; class Mammalia; order Lagomorpha; family Leporidae; genus Oryctolagus; species Oryctolagus cuniculus. The sequence continues at coordinate 54,000,000 of NC_091444.1, forward strand.
ACCTGTGCAGTCCTTTGGACAGCGTTTTGTTAGCCCACTCATAGTGTGGTTGACCAAGTTCCTTCACACCTGCACAGCTTCACATTGACTAGCCGTCACTGCTGGTAGCTCCTCTGGAACATCTGGAGCCTAGAGTGGTTGGGAGAGAAATGAGGGAAGGTTGAGTGGCCAGAAGGATGATGAGGATGGAGAAAAGAAAAACAGTCAGCCTGCCAAGACTAATCCGAGAAGATCCCCTCTTGCGGACTGGGTTTACCTTCTGTTTGAGCCAAGTCTGCGTGGTGTCCTTCATAAAACCGGTAACAGGATGGGAGCTGCTTAACAAACTTGTGTCTGTAATGAACATCTTAGGCAAGGAACCTAGGAAAAACCCCAATCCAGACAGATGTTTCAGGGCAGTGCAGTGGTCTCTGAGCCAAGGGGTTTGGCTAGAGGCAAGGCAGGGAGGAAAGGGAACAGAACTTGAGTTCATGGTACCAAAGGGACACAGCCTTAAGGACAGCAGTATTCCAATCACATGAGAGCATGACAGGAAACAAGAAATGAAGAAACCAATGAAAAGGCCCAGGGCACTTCTTTGGAAAAACCTAGCAAGGCCCTTGAGCATCTTCCAGGATTATACAATGGTTGTTCACACTTGGCTGGAGAATTGGCTCCAGGGAAAACTCATCATCAAACACTCCCTGGATATGTACTCATAGAAATGATGAACACTTCTGATTTCAGAGCTACACTGGGGCCAAACAGAGCTCCAAAGTTCCTTTGGTCCAAGTAAACAGAGAAGGGGGCCTCCCGAACTCCTGGCCCTGGCTTGCAGGGAGGTTGTTGGCCCACGGCTCCCCTTGGCTGCCCCAAGCTCCTCATGACATTCTGGACAACTCTTCTTGGAGTTATAGGCAGTAGTCATCCCAGCTGGGTTATGGAAATGTAACAGAACACGTGGAGAATTCAGGGGACTGAGAAGAATTAAAAGACAGGCTTCGTCAGAGTAATCGTACTATCCTGATTTTTGGGATATGTAATTATAACATCTGCATTCAGCCTGAGATCCAGCTTCCTGTACTGACTCAGTCCATGACAGTCCTCCCTTCCCTCTGCATTTCTGCCATAAATCTATTGCCCTGAATCTTGAACCATTCCTAAATATCTCCTTTGGATAGCATGCTCTTTCCATTTCAGGAATCCTAGTATACCTAATATAATGTACCTATAGTAGAATCCAGAGACAAGTCAATAATAGTTCTTTTTCTTAAGGGACTTAGAGAATACTTCAGAAAGTTCATGGAAAATAGAATTAAAGGATATTTACTTTGGTACAAAAGAAAAATTGGAATTCATGAATAGTTTTTTTTTTCCAGAAAAACACATTTTCAGTGAACTATGTTTGGCTTTAAAAACTTTTGTACATCAAAGTAACTTAATTAAATTTTCCATGGATTTTGAAGTACAGCCACATAGTCCAGTGAGAGAAATAGGCAAATAATAATAATAACATTAGTAGAGAAGTAGAAGTCTCAGGGACTGGCCTAGCCAGTGGAGCTCACAAGAGTAAGAACTGCCTTTTGAAGTTTCTCTGCAGAAACAATGGTGTGATTTTATCCCAGGACTAGAGGTGTAAGCACATTGGAGAATCACTGTAGTAGATCATGGAAATATAAAACCAATGGGGCTAGTGTCACCAGGAATAGCAAATAAAGTAGAGTCAACAGACAGGAAGCAGGGATCTGGGAACAATGAAGAGGGGGCGGGAGCTCTTGCCTAAAATAGCCAGTGTTCACAGCTTTTGGGGGCCACCAGGACAGCATATGTGGGTCAGCTGTACTTAATGGATTGGAGATAAAATGACAAGAGGGGACAGATTTAAGAGATGATTAGGAAGAATTGGATATGAGATGTGAAAAAGAAAAGGGCAATGAAAATAATTCTGAGGTTCTAGATTGGAGGGTCTGTAGTATGATAAAGGATAATCTTGCATAGAGACCATAGAGATTAGGGGAGATGCAGGTTTGAGGAGGAAGGGGATGAGTCCATTCAGGACATGCTGAGTTGAAGGTTTTCAAGAGACTACCTGGTTGACTCACTATCTCGAACATCGTTGGAAAAAAGACATAATTTCTATACCCCCACAAGATTTAGATCAGGACTAGAGGCTTGCCTCTGGGAGTCCTCAGCTAGGGGCAACAGAGAACCCCAGAGAAAGGGGATACCTGGCTCCAAGACTGAGCCATGGGGACCATCACATCCCAAAGCAGGCAGGAGTGCGAGGGAGCCATTCCAGCAGGATGGCGGAAGCAGCAGCTGACCTGCAGAGGAGGGGAAACAAGTGGAAGGTGGGAACGTGGCAGCAGGGAACGGAATCTTTCCAAAACCAAAGACTGATGAAGAAGGGAAACGGTGCTCCGGAGCAGCAGTTTGAGAAGGCGGAACTGCAGGCCGTGCTTTCTTGGCATCTTTGAAGGACATGGGCAAGGAGCCAGGTGAGGAGACAGAACTGAAGGCTGAAGATAGAGGGATACTGCTCAGGTGGCAGGGAACCCCAAGAGGTCCGGCCCTTGAGAAACTGGGTAAGGTGGTGGAGGTGCTGAGCAAGAAAACACACTTCTCTCAGGACTCTGTGTGTGTGTGTATGTGTGTGTGTGTGTGTAGCAAACCATGCTGTCTTACACTTAGAAGCCAATTGTCCCCACATATTTCAACTGCTGGCATTTCCCTCTCCTTTAGTGATCTCCTTGAAGGCAAGGACGATGACTTTACTTCTATTGTCAGTGCAACAGCTCCTAGTGTAAGAATCGAGTGAGTCATGGATGAATGAATCAGTTGTGAATGGTGAATGCACTTGGACCTGGTCATCACTGATTCCCTTGTGTCTCTGGGATTGCCCGGGCTCTCTCATCAAAAGTTGAGAACTGGGCTGTGCCTCTGAAAGCTACCTGGATTGACCTGACACATTTTAAACATTTTATCTTTTATTTATTTGAAAGAGAGAGAGAAGGATCTGGAAACTCAGTCTAGGTCTACTGCTGGGTGGGAGGGACCCAGTACTTGAGCAAACACCTGCTGTATCCCAGGGTGCACAATAGCAGGGAGCTGGAATCAAAAGTAGAGCTGGGCCCCAAACCAGGCACTCTGGCATGGGCTGCAGGCATCCCCAGGCAATATCTTAAATACTGCACCAAACACCTGCCCTTGGCATATTTTTCAAGCATTAATTTAATATGAACAAAATGGGAAGAACAACCCAAGTTATAGTTGAAATTATAAAAACAATTACTTGATGGGAAGAGAAGATACTTAAAAAAACAAAGATAGTTTTCATTTCTCTCTTTTTTAGGAGATTTATTTATTAGCAAGACAGATTTACAGAGAGGTCTTCCATCTGCTGGTTTACTCTCCAAATGGCTGCAACAGCCAGAGCTGAGCTGATCCAAAGCCAGGAGCCCAGAGCTTCTTCCAGGTGTCCCACATGGGTGCAGGGGCCCAAGGACTTTAGCCCTTCCTCCACTGCTTTCCCAGGTGCATTAGCAGGGAGTTTGATTGTAAGTGAAGCAGCTGGGACTCGAACTGGTGCCCATATGGAATACCGGCGCTGCAGGCCAAGGCTTTAACCTGCTGTGCCATAGCATTGGCCTCCCCTTTTCTCTCTTTTAAGTTGCTATCTTCTTTAGAGTCAGACTGAGCTGGAAGGTCCCAAGGTAGCAATTTGGTACATTTGCTATTTCAGCTCCCTCCCAGGTTTCTCTGTTAGTCATGACAGGGCAGGCAGAACACTCTTCATAAGCATGGGGCTGAATCAACTTCGTGAACCATTGCTAACCAAGAAGAGGGCAGAGGACGGGGGTCGGCTGCGGTTCCTGGCTTTGGCTCATTGTTTAACATGGATCTACGGGAAATTCGCTCCATATGGCCACCCACCCTCAGATGCTCTCTTCTTGGAACTCGCAGCATTTAAAGTTTCCCCCCATTCATTTTTTTTTTTAATTTTTTTTTTGACAGGCAGAGTGGACAGTGAGAGAGAGAGACAGAGAGAAAGGTCTTCCTTTGCCGTTGGTTCACCCTCCAATGGCTGCCCGGCCGGCGCGCTGCGGCCAGCGCACTGCGCTGATCCGATGGCAGGAGCCAGGTACTTCTCCTGGTCTCCCATGGGGTGCAGGGCACAAGCACTTGGGCCATTCTCCACTGCCTTCCTGGGCCACAGCAGAGAGCTGGCCTGGAAGAGGAGCAACCGGGACAGAATCCGGCGCCCTGACCAGGACTAGAACCTGGTGTGCCGGCACCGCAAGGTGGAGGATTAGCCTACTGAGCCACGGCGCCGGCCCCCCAATCATTTTTAACACCTGAGTATAGTCCAGTTACACCTTGATGGTACTCGCAGCTTCCTATCGTGTAGTGGATTTACCGATGTTCATGCAATAGCCTGTCTCCTACTCACATCAACCCCTAAGTTCCTGGACGGTGAAGTCCATGACTGGTTCATCTTCACTGATCAGATATCAGGGAAATATGTTTTCTTCAGCAAAAAAATGGTTTGCCGTTTCACGTGTCGTTGGATTCTCTGAGCCTCCACTTTCTTGTCTTTCGGAAGCCGAAGTAGATTCAGTAAAGTCCTCCCAACTCAAACTTCTAAGTGTTTCATGATTCTACACACTAGAGACTCCATCCTGAGAGCTATCCAGTGTCTGCAGCCCTGTGCTAGGACATAGTGGATTTAAATTTAAAATCCAGATGGAAAGACAGGAATAACCCACATGGAAATAGCCCCAAATATGGCAAGCCGCTTATACTGAAGACTGAATTGTGTGACAGAGCCTGCAGATGACAGGACAAGCAGAAAACCAATGCCAAGCACACAAGCTTAGCTGGTGTACCCCTAAGAATCACTCAACACACACCGGAAAGGACAGCCCTTGTAACAGTCTTCAGCTAATTGTGATTAGGGAGGAAACAGAGGGTGGGTTCGGGGATCAAACTTTGTACTCAGCAGCACGAGAACCTTGGGCCTAGAACAGTTGTTTTGCTGGCTGACTGGAACAGGGTTGGTGGGGGAGGGGCTGAGAATGCAGGTGGGTGTCAGGGGGATCATGGATACCCTGAGCTGCAAGAGAGTACAGAGCCCTTCAGGGAGACACGTAGAAAGGACCCGGTGTGCGGGACAGGAAGGGGGAAGCCAACACTGAGGGCAAACTTCTGAGTGGCTCTGCTGAGCGGGGTCAGGAATGAGACTGGGAGGAGGCACTTTGTGATGTGGAACAAGGAGAGGGCCTAGTGTGCCTGCCCCTGCGTGATGTGCAATGGTCAATGGAAAGAGCACATAGATACACGAGGTGGAAGAGACCTGGCATGTCCAGCAGCAGGACCTCAGCCATCTCTCCCCTCCTTGCTCCATTTGCCTGAGTGGACCTCAGTAAACCCCCAACATTTTGGGTCGAGGTGACCATTGGCCCTGTGACGTCCAGGCCCCGGGTCTAGTGGGCAAGTGCTCACTTCCATGTCAACTGAGCAGCAACATATTCCAGGCTAGGCCCTTCCGGAAGGCCTGGGAGGGAGATTCAGCTGTGGAACTCCCCAGAGGAGGGGCTGAGGAGACATAAGAGAGGGCTGGAGGTTTCTCAGGTCGCAGGGGACTCCTCCCCTTGGGGCTTTGGCGCTGCACTATCTATAAGTACTAGTTTTCGTGTTCCCAAACCTCGGGGATGTTTTTAAGAAAGTGCACAAGGTCAAGCAGGCATTTGGCACAGTGATTAAAGTGCCACTTGGGATGCCTACATCCCATATTGTAGAGCCTGGTTTGAATCCCAGCTCCACTCCAAATTCCAGCTTCCTGCTAAGGTGTACCCTGAGAGGCAGCAGGGATTTCTCAAGTATTTGTGGATCCCTGTCACCCATGTGGAAGACCCTGATTGAGTTACCAGTCCTGGCTTCGGCCTGGCCCAGTCCCAGCTGTTGCAGGGATTTGGGGAATGAACCAATGGACGGGAGTTGTCTCTCTCGCTCTCTCTCACTCTCTCTATCTGTCCCTTTCCCTCAATCTCTCTACACTTCAAATAAAATGAAAATGCATATATAAATGTTAAAAATGCATAAGGCTGCCTTCTAGGTTTTGCAGGACTTAGCCCTGATGCTTGCCATTCCTGGAAATATGAATGATGGGGCTTGGGTTTCAGCTGTCAGCACCGTGAGACTGCCTTGGTGTGCTGAGCGGAGTCCATGACCCCAGGCTGTGATCTCAGTTTTTAGGAGCATGTTTGTGTGTGCGTGCTTGTGTGTGTGTGTGTGTGTGTGTACGCGCGTGTGTGCATGCTTTAACTGACTGGTAGTGCTTTTCTCGTTTCCAGCAATTCCTCCTTGCTGGCTAGGAGTCACCAAAAAGAGCACAGGAGAGGACAGCAAACGCCATGCGACTTCTTACCAGGCCCAGGCTACAAGTTTGTGGGAGGCCGGAATCACTTCCCCTGGCAGCCCTAACCCTGGAGAAGGCAGAGAATTGGACTCAGAGGGAAATCCCAGAGGCTCACCAGGAGCTTTCCCTGGGGCTCAGTTGCTCTCCCCAGCTCTGCCCCAGGCAGGCTGTCGTTGCCCTAAGTCACTTGCAACATCAAGGAAGTGCCCTTGAATCCTGACCTAGGGCTTGCTTTGGGCTCCGTTCCACTCCCGAGGCTCAGTTTGAAATATTCAAGTATTGAGGGCTTCCTCTTTGCAGTTCTTTCCAAGCATGAGTCAAGTTTTCTTCAATTTTGCAAATATTTGGATCTGGGGCCAGGCCAAAACACATACATACAGAAATCACAAAGACTGAAACACAGAGTCGCAGGTTCAAAGACTCGCAGTGCAGTTGAAGAAACGTGCTCAGCAAAATAGCAATAACTCTCTAACGAGTGCTTCACTCACTCACCACATTGCTGTTGGGACACAAGTGGTCCTCGTCCTTAGGGTGTTCCCTACCTAGTAAAGAGGTGGCAATAATGGAAATAAACAAACCAAAACCGCAATGACTAACAGGTACAGTCTGAAGGTTTGTGTCCCTCCCCCCACTCATATGTTGAGCTCTACCTCCCAAAGTGATGGTATCGGGAGGTGGGGGCCTTTGGGTGATTCGGTCAGGAGGGTGGAGACCTCAGGGAAGGGATTAGTGCCATCCAAGGTCAGAGTTCCTCCTTCTGCCACGTGAGACATGGCCCTCTGTGAGCTGGGAAGTGGACTGTGCCAGACACCCACTCTCATAGCATCTTGATCTTGGACTTGCTGTCCTCCAGAGCTGTGAGCATAAATTTCTGTTCCTTATGAGCCATCCTCTCTGTGGTGTGTTGTTTTAGCAGTCTGAACAGACTAAGGCCCTAACCGTGTTCTAATGACACAATGGTGGGACTGCCTTTTAGACAGGGAGGCAAGGAAGACCTCTCTGAGGAGGTGGCATTGAAGCTCAGACCCGGAAGGCGCAGTAGTGAGAATTCTAGGGAAAGGGAGGGATGGCTCATGCAAAGGGCCTGAGGCAGTTCTTGGAAGTGTCAGAGGCTGATTGCGCTGGAAGGCAGAGGCGGGTGGTAAGAATGAGCTCAGAGTTGGGCCAGGTGGGGCAAAGCATTGGATGACTGAGGTATGTGAACTTCTTTCTAAACTTGTTGGGAAGTGAAGTGTCGACATATCCTGGAATATGGTTTCAGCCGAAGCCTCTGGCCCTGTGTGGAGAATGGACTGAAGGGAACAGGGAAGCAGCAACGGAAGCAGCAGGACTCGCATGGGGAAGGTTCCCATGTGCCAGCACGAGGCATCTCACTCTGCAGGAGGCCTGGGCGTGCACCGGGTGGAGAGATGGGCAGAGAGAAGACAATCTGGCAGCAGATGATTTGCGTCTTGGTGGCCGCCTGCCCCAGGGAGTTCCTCCAGGGCCAGGGACGTTGCAGAAGCCAATCAGGTGTGCTCCAGAGCAGGCCTGTGCTGCGGGGTCCCTGCAGGTGCTGAGACAGCTGCTTTCCCATAGGCGTGAGCAGCAGCCCAGCCTGGTGCGCAAGTGACCAGTGTGACACACAGTGCTGGGAGCAGGAGCAGCCTTCCATGTCTCAGCAGAGCACAGCCTAGAGCCAGACCAGCCTTGGGGAAGGTGAGCGTGTCCTCTAAGAGGCAGTTTTGTTGCTGTTGTTTTAAGACTTAATATTTATTTGATGCCGGCGCCGTGGCTCAATAGGCTAATCCTCCACCTGCAGCACCGGCAGTCCGGGTTCTAGTCCCAGTCGGGGCGCTGGATTATGTCCTGGTTGCTCCTCTTCCAGTCCAGCTCTCTGCTGTGGCCAGGGAGAGGAGTGGAGGATGGCCCAAGTCCTTGGGCCCTGCACCCACATGGGAAACCAGGAGAAGCACCTGGCTCCTGGCTTCGGATCAGCACGGTGCGCTAGCCACAGCGCGCCGGCCGCGGAAAGGAAGACCTTTCTCTCTGTCTCTCTCTCTCACTGTCCACTCTGCCTGTCAAAAAAAAAAAAAAAAAAGACTTAGTATTTATTTGAAAGACATAATGACAGAGAGAAAGGAAGAGACAGAGGCAGAGAGATCTTCTATGCGCTGGTTCACTCCCCGGATGACTGTATAGCTGGGGTTGGTCCAGGGTGAAGCCAGGAACCTGGAACTCCATTTGAATCTCTCATATGGGTGGCAGGGGCCCAACTACTTGGGCCATCTGGTACCTTCCCTGGTGCGTTAGCAGGAAGCTGGATCAGAAGTAGAGCAGCCAGAACTCCAACAAGCACTCACATGGGATGGTGATGTTGCAAACGGCAACTTAATCCACAGCGCCAAAATACCAGCCCCCAGGAAGAGGCAGTTTCGAGGAGCACTGAGGCGGGGGCGGGTCCCTCCCTGGTCCCCTCCCTGCACAGACACCAGCACTCCCTAGGAGGGCCCTGCATACGGGAGCACCAGCGGCAGCTTCCTGAGCAAGCGGCACCCACTAGGTTGCTGCAGAGGCCAGCGTGTGTGAACACATGTGAACCGCCTACAGGAGCCTTCCAGGGTCACATGAGAGGGACAGAGGGGTTTGGGAGGACTTGAGCGATGCCACAGGTGCTGTGTCAATCAACAGAAGAAGGAGTTGCTGTTACTACTACACTGTGATGACAGTGAGACTGAGATGATTCGGGTAAAATATGCCCTTCCAGGCTTGAGGGACTGTTCATTTTTCACCGATGGTGCCTTGAGGCACCTTGACCTCCAAGATGTCTCCAATATCACATCCATGCATGCCCCGTGTATACACTCATGTGTTAGACATCGTGTTTCACTTATTTGATTACCAAAGTTCACCGTGCCCCCTTCTGCTTATTCATCTTTTTTGCCAGCTTACGTAGCACAATGTCTTGCACAGAAAAGGCATTGAATAAACACCTGCCAAGTGATCCATTAATTGAGTCATAGAAATGCCCTCAGATGAATGATTGAGGATTTTGTTTTAAAAATAACTCGACATCTTGCACTTAGTTCCCAACCACCCCATGGCCTGAGAGCTGTATTTAAGAAAGAATGGGATACTGTGGTGTAGCACAGAGCCAATGTTTGTAGCAGGTGCTCGAAGTGTATCCAATACATTGGGCATGCACAAAACACATGCCCAGCTTCATAGATTTTTCTCTTTCCTTTCCAAGGCTGATTTAAAGACTGACTCTAATGAATCATGGCTATGCTGAAAGACTGGGGAAAGAATGAAGTCGAGATAATCCATTTTTAGCAGTCAATGTTAAAGTTTTATCCCTTTGGCTGGGTCTGGTTTAATCAATAGCTAGGAGTTTCGTTAACTTCTAATGAATGATTTATAAGTTTTTATAGGAAGCATTAAATGAGAGAAATAGAAATTAGAAGGGTAAATATGGAAGGTTGAAGACAAAGCAGCTGATAAGGTTTAAGAATCTTCTCCTTGGGTCCCTGGTCGGTGATGGGCTCTCTATCTACCCAGCAATCTGAGAATCGGTGAGTCACTCCGCACCTTCCTCTTCCTCCTTGGCCCACCCACCTATTCCTCATTCTAGTTGTGCATCAGAGTCTACTGGTTTTCCCACATCTTTCCCTAATCGCTCTCCGTGCCTCTGGCAGAGTGAGGAGGAACCGCTGTCACAAAGGGAAAGCGCGTCAATGCTGTTAGTAGGAAAGGCCCGATGTTCACCTCCAGACCATGAAAGACTGACCTTGGCTAGTCCCAGCTCTGAAATGCCCCAGCACGGCGCAGACTTCAGTACCTAAGACCCAAGCTCAGGACTTTCAGATGGGCCAGTAGGGTCCAGCAGGAGAGAAAGTTACAGAGAAATCGGTCTGTGTTTTAGTTTGGGGGTAGGGATGTGAACGGGATGTAGGCTGCAGGAGCAGGGATTTGCAAATGCCACAGGTCCCAATGCCTGAGTCTTAGAGCTTTTAGGATCGAGGATAGGCAGTGGCTATGTGGATTCTGGGAGAGACTGGTTCACCAAAACCTTAGCCTTGGATTCTGTTCAAGATCTGCTGAGAAGAGAGATGATGACCATGAGGACATCTCTGTGGATCCCCGCCCCCAACAGCACATGGGGCCTGCCCGAGCCAGGCCACACTAGACCTGTGGTTCTTTATAAGTTCCAACCCAACCCAGACCAGTGACAGGGAAAGACTGTCATAATTTTTTTTAAGTTTTTATTTATATACTTGAGAGGTAGAGTTACAGACAGTGAGAGGGAGAGACAGAGAGAAAGGTCTTCCATCTGCTGGTTCATTCCTCACATGGCCACAACAGCTGGAGCTTCACCAATCTGAAGCCAGGAGCCAGGAGCTTCTTCTGGGTCTCCCACATGGGTACAGGGGCCCAAGGACTTGGGCCATCTTCTATTGCTTTCCCAGACCATAGCAGAGAGCTGGATTGGAAAAGGAGCAGTCATGACACGAACCTGCACCCTTATGGGCTGCCGATGCTGCAGACAGAGGCTTAGTCTACTGCACCACAGTGCCGGACCCAAAACTGTAATGCTTTTCTGTAGAAAGATAAATAAAGGCAAACATTGTTGACCTCTGGTGTTAGGGCAGTCACCTGTGATCCAGTTGAACCCCTCATGGAAGTGTGGATGGAGGCTGTGCAGGGTCGGATTCCTTAGTGTTCTGTAGACCTGCCCAAACACTGGCGCTCAACAGTCTCTTCTCAGAGCTGTGGCCATTGATCCAGCAGCTCCCAGCCCAGGCTGCACATTAAAATCACCCGAGGAGCTTTTGAAACCACACCATTGCCAGGTTTCCTCTCCAGAGAATCTGATTTAATTGGTGCAGGGTGGGGCCCAAGCACAGGTCTTATTTAAAAGCTCCCTCTGGGATTCCACTGGGCAGCTGGAGTGGAGAACAGCTTACCACAGAGGTACCAAAATAAAGGCCAAAGGATTGGGTTCTCCAGAAAGCTCCTGCATCTTTTCACAGATCTGTCAAGGACATGAGCTAGACCGACAGGACAAGGCAGACTTTCACAGGAGCCTGACCAGGGCAAGTGGCATAGAGCACCATCTCCCAGAGCCACTCCGGGTCTATCTTTTGCTAGGCCCAGGTCACCGGGCACTGAAGCAAGGGCAATGGCAATAAGGGGCTTGGGAGTAAGGGGGCGGGTCCATCTGAAAGTCAAAGGTTGGAGGTTGGTAACAGGTAGTAGTCTATACTGTTAGCCTTCTTGCTGGGAGGAAGGCCAATAAGATTATCCTCATGTTTGCCATCTCAGGGCAGGGGTGCTTCTAGAACCTTCCAAGATGTGTCACAGGCAGCTGTTCCATCTCAGAGCAAAACCTCACTCTGGATCTCCTGAATGGAGGATTGACACCTGTGGGGCGACAAACCCACAGTAGCCACCTTACCTCCCACGCCTCCAATGCGCGCTAAGCTGCTGTGTGGCTGAAGGGCATGTCTCTTCTGTGACATCCCCCATCATAGCCAGTGAGTCAAGTTCTCTGAAGAGAAGTGTGAATGTGTTCTCAGTACCTCAGGTGGGTACCATCTTATACAGAAAGGCTTTATGGGAGTGGGATCACCATAATCAATTACTGAATTCCCATGGGTTTCTGCGGGGTACAGACCAGGAGATCTTGGGCTCTCCTGGCAGATCAAGAAGTTCCTAGCAGATACAGCAAAATCAGACTCTGCAGCCGACAGACAGAGGTGTGTGGCACCTTAGCCCAGACAAGCTCCAAGGCCTCACCCCAAGGACGTCTGCTCTAAAGAACAGACTGCAATTCTTCATAGACTGTGTGGTTCTTAACAAAGAACCACAGGGAAGTTCCTCCTCTGTTTTCACCCTAGCATCTTCTCCCTACTTTCAAAAAAAAGGGGGAACATTGAAAGTCCACTAAACATCAGCTTTTTTCATATTTGCATTATTTAACCTACCTATTTCCTGAACACCTGAAGTCTACTTCAAATTTTTTTTTTTTTTTTTTTTTTGACAGGCAGAGTGGACAGTGAGAGAGAGAGAGACAGAGAGAAAGGTCTTCCTTTGCTGTTGGTTCACCCTCCAATGGCCGCCACGGCTGGTGCGCTGCGGCCGGCGCACCGCGCTGATCCGAAGGCAGGAGCCAGGTACTTATCCTGGTCTCCCATGGGGTGCAGGGCCCAAGCACTTGGGCCATCCTCCACTGCCTTCCCGGGCCACAGCAGAGAGCTGGCCTGGAAGAGGGGCAACCAGGAAAGAATCTGGCGCCCCGACCGGGACTAGAACCCGGTGTGCCGGCGCCACTAGGTGGAGAATTAGCCTATTGAGCCGCAGGGCCGGCCCTCCACTTCAATTTTGTATGCTATTTACTAATAAATAATGGTCTATATCCTCAACGTAAGCTGGATCTCCTTGTTGTCCAATTATTCAGTCAATCTTTACCAATGCTTCTTCAGACTAAACAGTGTAACTTCAATATGCATACATTTTCTAATGTTGCCCCCCCCCACACACACACACACCACGACCTGTTTTGGAGCATGTGAGGTATAGAACAGTGATTATTTTAAATCACAGTCCATTGCCTGGCTTTTCACTTGAATAAAATTCAGGTACCATTCAGTTCACAAAGATCACTTTAGTTCAGGATTTACAGCTGCGCCTCTCCTCGGACGCAATGTTCTTCCCCATCCCCCAGCTCCATTTCTCGGTTGTCGGGCCTCAAACCCACAAGGCTGCGTTTAAAAATGATGAATCAAGAAGAAAATATAATGGAAATAGCTGCCGTGTTTGGGAAAAAAAATGCACTACGAAGCTCTGAAAGCCAGGGAAACTCTATTATGCATGTCTTGTATACTACCAAAAAAGGGTAGGCAGCGACGACCGGGTCCCAGGGTCTCTGTGGGCCGTGTGGCTCAGGCCCGACTTTGATTCTTCGTTCAGATTAAATGCTGGTCGTTAGCTGGAGCAGAACAACGCTCCCGGGAAGCCCAGCCACGCGAGCAATGCCACGGAATGGGACCAAACCAGCATACAACACAGAGTTCTTCATTACACAGGGTCCATAGCTGTCTCGGCCATGCAGGACAGAAAACTCAGCTCCCCGGTGCGGTCTTTGTTCCACTTTAGAGTGGCCACTTCCAGGCTCCACTTGGCTCAGACAGAGACAGTCCCCTTGCTCCTCTCTGGCGATAAGAATAAAAAAGGAGATGTGAATGGAACCCTGGGAATCCCCAGCCAGGGAATGTGGGTCACATTCACAGGTTTAGCTCCCCAGCGGCCCATCAACTTCACAAGAGCGCCGGGGAGAAATGGGACACTCAGGCAAGTTGATGGGAGGCCCTGTAAAGATTTGGACTTCAGGCTCTGTGGATGGCAATAAATAGACTGCAGGCATTGGGAGGAGTTTTTCGTCCGGGGAGTTTTGGTCTCTCGATCCCAATTCCTTATGAAGGAAGGAAGCAGGAGCTTCCAGACTGATCACTAGGAGGCAAACACGGGGGTTCGTTTTTTAAAGCACATGATCAAAGAGGCTACGTTGTTCTCTTGGAAGCCCTCTCCAGCGTCCGGCTCTAGAGCCAACAGAGAAAAGCCGGCGACAGCCTGCGCTGACTCACTGCGTTCCTACGCCGACGGAGCAGGTAACAGCAGAGAGCGTGAGTTACAGAGCGCCAGGGCGGTGGGCGCTCCACCTTCCACGTGACCACGCGCTGCCCAGCGTGCCTGACCGTGAAGGGGAGCTGAGGGACCGACGGTGCCTACTAAAATGAGGGCATCGGGTAAGCCGGTGCCTTGGAAGAGTTCACAGTCCAGTTGAGAAGAAAGACGGAAGACCCAAGGGGAAAGCAGCTACCAGCGGGATAAAGGAGCAATGCTCTGAGAAGGAACGGAAAGGCCTCGCGGATGGAGCGGCGGCTGAGATGAGTCTGGAAGGATCCGTGGGCGCTATGAGGAGCCAGCATGTGCAAAGCCTGGGGGCGCGTGGGAATCCTAGCCTTGGGCAGGAGTCGGAAGCCTGGGTCCAGAGGGCGTTCTATACTTGGTGCTGAGCACTCTTCTGGGCACGTGGAGACTTTGATGGAAGTCCCATGCTCGCATGTTTTAGGTCTTATATTTTATTTATTTATTTATTTATTTATTTATTTATTTTTAAAGACTATTTGAAAGGCAGAATTACAGAGAGGCAAAGGCAGAGAGAGAGAGAGAGAGAAAGAGAGAGATCTTTCATCCGCTGGTTTACTCCTCAGATGGCTGCAACAGCCGGAGCTGTGCCTATCCAAAGCCAGGAGCCAGGAGCTTCTTCCAGGTCTCCCACGCAGGTGCAAGGGCCCAAGGACTTGGGCCATCTTCCACTGCTTTCCCAGGCCATAGCAGAGAGCTAGATCAGAAGTGGAGCAGCCGGGACCTGAAGCTGGCACCCATAAGGGACACCAGCACTGCAGGTGGTGACTTTACCCGCTACGCCATGGTGCTGGCATTGGGTCTTATATTTTAGAAAGATAAGCTTAGAGCGGGCATTTGGCATAGAGGTTATGATGCTACAGGGTCCAAGTCCTAGGTGTACTCCCCATTCCAGCTTCCTGCTAATGCTTACTCTAGAAGGCCATGGTAATGATTCAAGTATCTGGGCTCCTGCCACCCACATGGGAGACCTGGATGGAGTTCCTGGCTCCTGGCTTCAGCCTGGGCCAGCCCTTGCTGCTGCAGGTGTTTGGGGAATGAACCTGCAGATGAGAGCTCCATTTTCTCTTTCCTAGTCTCTCTCTCTCTCTCTCTCTCTCTCTCTCTCTCTCTTTCTATTTCTATTTCTCTCTGTGTGTGCATGTGTGTGTCTCTGTGCTTCTCAAACAAATAAATAATTAAATTTTCTAAAAATATTAAAGATATTCCCAGGGCAATGTGTGCTGGAAGATGAGCAGGCAAAGTGATGAGTAACACACTCATCACCTTGACAGTTACAGACACTCTCACAATACAGTGAGGGTGACGAGGAGCGGAAGGTAGGACAGAGGTGAATGGGAAGACAACAGACTGGGGATAAGGAGGCTGTGCCTTCCCCTTTGCAGCTGCACAGTAGACGAATGGGGGTCAGAACCCAAAGCTCTGGCAGGTCTTAGCTGGGGGTGGGATTGTAATGGTTATCTGGATTGAGGCTGTTGCTGGAGCCAGGACGGGGTTAGGGCTATCGATGGAGCACATGCAGCTTAAGACAGGGGACCAAATGCTTGGAGGCCTCAAGATTGACCTGACACGGGAGGGTTCTGGGAAAAGGGAGAAAAGCAAAAGAGAGTCACGTTGTGAAATTCCGAGAAAGACGAGTTTCAATGCAAGGGGCTGCTCACCAGCGTCAGATATCTTGGGAGAACTGAATACTGTCAGCCCAGAAATGTCCTTTGGGATTCAGGAGGTGGCTGGCATACAGAACACCATGGTAATTGGAGTAAGAATGCTTGCAAAGAAACAGTTACAGGCAAGGAAAGAAGCCAGGAATTCTTTGGACTAAAGAGGAATGAGAAGTGAAGAAGTGGAGACAGCAAGAAAGATACCTGTGACAGCCGTGTCAACTCTGACTCTTGTGTCCACATCACGCACTTCAATCATCCAGCAGGCATCTGAGCACCTTTGACGTCACAGACGTTCAGACAGACAATCTGTTCAGTCCTCGGAGGTACAAAGACAAACAAGACAAAGTCCACGTGCCCAAAGAGTTGTTCTGTCTATGACCCCGTCTGGACATCTGGACAGAGACCTTAAAATATAAGTGCATGGTTAGCCTATAACAGTTAAGACACCCATGTCACACATTGGAATACATGGATTCAATTCCCAGCTCCAACCCCTGACTCCAGCTTCCTGCCAATGCAGGCCCTGAGAGGCAGCAGTGATGGCTCAGTAATTCTGCTGCCTTTGTGGGAGTCCTGGATTGCATCCCCAGCTCCTGGCCCTGGCCCCAGCCCAGCCCAGCCCAGGCCTTGCCATTGTGGGCCCTTTGGAAGTCAACCCACGGATGGGCACTTGCTCGTGCTCTCTGTCTCTTGCTCTCCTTCTCAAATAAATTTTTAAAAGTTTACAAATACAAACTGGCCAACTCTGGCAAGAGTAGTGTTTAGCTCAAATTGCAGTCAGAAGACAAAGACATAAACCTTGATCTAACCAAGCTGACCATCAGTGACGGTGCACAGGTCACTATAACAGAGCAGAAGGGATAACGTTCTAGTACAGGAGTGTTGTACTTCAGACACCCAGGAAAAAAACGAGTCACATTTTTACCCAGGGGTTGAGAAAAGTCTCCATGAGAAAGTAGCATTTACATTTTGTTTGTTATTTATTTTAATTTTTAGTTGAAAGGAAGAGAGACAGAAAGACAAAGTTCTTTCATCTGCTTTAGTCTCCAAATGCCCACAACAGCCAAAGCTGGGCCAGGCAGAAGCCAGGAGACCAGATCTCAATCAGGGTGTCTTAACTTATATGGTGGCAGGGACCCAATTACTTGAGTCATCACCTGCTGTCACCCAGGGTAGGCATTAACAGGAAGCTGGATCGGAAGTGAAGTCACCAGACTCAAACCAGGAGGAAGGGGTCCCAAGCGATGACTTAACCACTGTGCCAAACAGCTGCCTGAGAAGGTGGCATTTGAATCAGAACTTGAGCAAGGGCTATCAGTGCTAATGGGATGACAAAGATGCTCATTCCAGATGAGGATGCAGTATTTTAAGAAGAAGGCATGGTTGGTTTTGTGGGTTATTTTGTTGTTGTTTTAAGATTTTAGTTATTTAATTGAGAGAGAGTGTGTATGTGTGTGTGTTCCCATCCACCAGTTCACTCCCCAAATGCCAAATGCCTGGCTGAGCTGGGGCCAAGGCCAGGAGCTGGGGAGAATTCAGTTCTGCTCTCCCACGTGAATGGCCAAGAGTCCAGCTACCTGAGCAGCACCACTACCTCCCAGAGGCTGTACAGGCTGGAAGCCAGAGCCAGGACTCAAAACCTGGCACTCCAAGGTGGAGCACAGACCTCCCAACCAGGGTGAGGGCCTGTTCCACAAACAGCAGTTTCAAGGAGAGCCTTCTGGAGACACTGCTAACAGACGGGTGAGCAGAGAGCACATGCCTGGAGCAGTCAGCCGACAGGGCCTGCTGGCTCTGAGCGGCGGGCATGGTACTAACATCTTGTCTCCCCGGGTTACAGCCCCTGGATCAGCAGCCAGGGCAGCAGCGTGAGCAGCCTACCCTTTGTCTCTGAGTGTACACACGGGTGAGTGTTCCCTGCAGACCCTGCTGTAGCCTGCGCCGCTCCTCCAGGCAGCGACATCGCATCAGTGTGAAGGAAAATCAGACAAACACGCGGGCCCGGGTTGGTTGGAGAAGTCGGAGTAAACCTGCAATGCACTCCCGTCCTAGACCCTGCTTGCGGTTCCATCAGAAGCTCACATGCTCTGTCTCTTAACCGGCCCTTGTGCCTTGACTTAAGGGCTTTGTAAAAGCTGTATTGTATTAGAAATACTGCATAAAGATATGCTCTCCATCCAAAATACAGAAGGTGAGACTAAAACACAGCTATGGTTTTAAACCTCACATTGCAGCATTTAATTAAGGCAAAGGAGCTTGGTTTAAACAAATAAACCATTAGACTTGAACACCAAAGTATAAACAAGACCATAGTATGAAAGCGCAATCTTCGCGCCTCCTGTTCCCAGGCGTTATCCTGGTCTGCATTTCTAGCCCTGTTCTCTCTGTATGAGGAGAGGCGCCGTGAGCTGTGGTTTTGGCCTGTTTGAGCAGCCACTCTTTTGGCAAACAACAGGACAGAACACACAGCAGTCAAATCGGCCTCAAACTTGGCCCAAAACATCGGATTGGCCTGGACATGATGGAGTATTTTCAGGCACATATAAACTTGGCTTTTATTCTTCGGGGTGGTGAATCTGGCACCTCTCAGGATTGGTAAATAAGCTTTTTTTTTTTTTTCAAAGCCCAAACAAACTATAAGGAAATCCTGCATTCTTAAACAAAAGGCATAAAAGCTAAGTCAAGGCCTGCGCTACCATTGTCTCCTCTGCCAGGATGTGAGCTGTTGCCTTGGGAAGAAAGATAACATGAAAAGGGCCCTCCCAGCAGGGCCAGAAGACAGGGCCCACGGAAACAGGACAGAAAGAAGTGCTCAGCTCCCTGTGCTTTCAGCTGGGCCAGCGGCAAAAAAAAAAAAAAAAAAAAAACAAAAAAAAAAAAAACACAAAAACAGACGCAGGGGGAGGAGAAGGCGAGAGAACACTAGGACTAAGTTAACATTTTCAGGAAAAACATGAGGATGAGGGCGGGGGTTGGGGGGCAGGCAGAATGATTTAAGGCCAGCCAAAGGGAACCAAGGGGAAGAGGGTGTGTTTTTATAAACATGTTTTGTGCAGTGGGAGATGTGTGGAAAAAGAGAAAGTAGGCCCATTGAGGAACCAGGAGGGAGTTGATAGTGCAAGGATTCCAAATTAGCTCAGCTCTTAAATGGCTTTTTAAAAATTATCTTAAACCAGAAGAATACAGATAAGAGGTAAGGACAATTGGGAAATGATAAAGGCGCTGGCAACAAGCTACTGATAAGGATAGGTCCAGGGAGTATTTAGAGAAATTAAAGATATGCAAATGAGAGGCCCAAATACCAGCATCCCAGAGTATTTAGTGGAATTAGACAAAGAATTTGCAACATCACACTGGCATTTTTTTTAATCAGCACCCAAAATATAGGGGGTCCAAAGAACAGGACTCCCAACACTGTATCAATCTCATGCTAATATTATGCACGATAAATGCATTTATTTTTCCTCTATTGGTACTTTGGTCTGGTATTTACTTCTTCCTTTAGTAATGTGAGAGAATTGACTAAAGCAAAAGATGTTTAAAATTCTTTTTGGCACAAAATAGAAACAAAATCACATTTACCAATAGAAAAAAAAAAAAAAGGAAATAGTGAGTGTTCAGAAGAATGGTTGAAGATCAAATAACAAGTCAGCAGCATGTTGTGACCTATTTTCTAGAATTCAGATTTCTCCACACACAAAATGAACGAGTGAACACAGAGACTGACCTGAGCCTCGAGTGCTAACGCAGGCTTCCAGATGGGGCTGCTCACATTTTGGCTGGAGCCACTCTGCTCGTTTCAGGAGCAAACCTCGCCCACCTGTGTAACATGGCTGCTAGAGCAGCTGTTTGTTTCCAGCCATTTTCCTGCTCTGAGGCTACAATGCTGACCATCAACTCCTTCTTTCAACCTCTACCCCAAACAACTGCAGAAGGACTCCCCCATCCTTTGTGAATTGCAAAATAGATCTGTGCCTGCTCCGTTTACACTGCCAGAGCTGCGAAGTCAAGGTGTATGCCCAAGAAAGGGGAGTGAAATGTTTTACTGGCTTCTGCACATGGACCAGGTAGATCGACCGTTTGCCTGAATGCAGGATTGTAGGATTTTAGAGACAGAGGAAGTAAAAGTGGTGCATGAATGTCCCTGCACACCTTCTAAGTGTCGCTTGCTGGATCACCCAGTCCCGGTGCAAACCTACACTCTCTCCTGGACTGGTCTCTGATGTTCCCTTGGGCTTCTGCCCCTGCAAACTGGGCAGTGCATGCAAGGTCTGCCTGCTGACATCTGTCGCTCATCCCCGGTCACCCGACCAGGGTCAGTATTTCTGTTCTGCCTGCTCTGTTGTGCTCATGGATCAATGGCAGTCAGTAGAGAACAAACCGTGCCAAAGCGGAACGTCTGCTTCTTGGCTGACTCAGCTTGGGACAGCAAGGCAGGGGGGCACCTGGCGTGGGGTGAAGTCCTTGGTTGTCCCTTACGAAATACTAACTGAAAATGGACTGGCGTTGGCCTGGTTCTGAGAAGGTCACCCAGGTGGGATTGGAGAGGCAGAGGCACTGTGTCAACAGAGGGGAGCGATAAGCAGCGCATCATTTCTCAGAGCTAATGTGTCCGATCGTGTACCGCCAGGATCAGGTTTATATCTCTCTGCAGATCGGTGTGTTTTTATGACAACCATCTCCATAGCAACCAGGTGTCCAGACACTAAATGGATCTCAAGGCTATTAAATCTCAGCCTGGAGAGCGAAGCCCACTCTGCCTGTGTTTTCTTGGGAGCCATTGCACACAGAGGCTGGTTCGTGGGTTGGGGTACTTGGGACTTCTTCCCAGGACCCAGCAGGGTGCAGAGGATAGCCATGGTGGGAGAGGAGACTTTCTTGACCTCTTTTACCAGTGACCCAGAGGAAAGGATAAACAGCAGGTAGATGAAACAAAATGGGAAGATATTGCAAATGTCAGTGAGAGCGGAGAAATTCTGTGGACGGCTGTGGAAGAAATAACCAAGCGAGATTTGTCCTAGAAAGCTCTAGTTGGTACAGCTGAGGGCTGATATGCCAATGCAAGAAGGTTTAAGTGATTTGCAAAGCAGAATCTTTTGAGGAGAGTGGGGAGAGAAGGATGATAATTTGGTTTGAATCAAGGATGCTGTGCAATTAAGAGCAGGGGCGGCACAGGTCTGGCTGGGCTGGAGCTCAGGTCCTGGTCAGGGAGCTGAGGTGCCTCCTGGGTTGCTCAGGTGAGCCCAGAGAACACGCTCAGGGCAGGTGGGAGTGGTGAAGGCAGCTTGCGATGGCTGGGATGCGGTCAACGTGGGTTCTCCCCAAGGCAACGCTTGCCCACACCGAGTCCTCGCCCTCAACAGACACGCTGTGGCTTTCTTTGCTGGTGCTCTCCCGCCTTGATGGTGAGAGGCAAAGGCTTCTTTGGTTCTGAAGCAGTGCCAACTGCCCATAGAGGGGCCCCATAACCACGGGCCAAGCAGAACTGGGAAGGAAACCACGGCCATGCCAACAGGGACAATGTGACAAAATGGAACAAAAGGACTTGCGATTGGAACCCCAGGAAGAAGTTTCCCAAGCGACACCTAAAAAGGCTGCAAATGGCCTTTTGGAGGGAACTTCCAAGCCTGTCATAATCTAAATGAGGACTGGATGAGGCAGGGTGGACGGCTGGGAGGGGCATGTGGGTATGAGGGAGGAAGAGGAGGCAACCCAATGCTCCCTTCTCCCTGTGATTGTCCCACCAACCCAGTGCTTCTGCAGTGTGGCCTGTCTGTTGCACCAGGACCCTTGGGTCCCTCAAAGCGACGTGTGTCCTGTGCAAAGCTGCCTTCTCCCAGTGGAAAGCCAAGGGTTAACCCTGTAACTGTCAGCATGGCTGACAACCAAAGAAAAGGAAACCGCATTCTCTATGAATGAAGGAGGACACAGGAGGAAGGTAGTTTTTCCCTTTTCTTTTTTTAAAAGCATGAGTAAGATCCTCAATATGTTTCAGATTATTTAGCAAATTCTTTGAAAAGGGCCTTGGGTCACTACCCAACAGATCAGGGATGTAGAAACCACATTCTTCCGACTTCCCTTCCCATCCTGACCCCGGAGATAGATGGCAGATTGGGCGTCGCGGGGGTCTTTGTTTAGTTAACCATTAACAATTCATAAAAGTTCAGATCCCTGCGTGATAAGTCCAGTCCTCGGAATGTTATTAGAAAATCCTATTTCTAGTCTGTTATGAAACAGAGGTTTGATGTGCTGCCAGGTCTGTGGGGAACTCTGGAAACAACACTTGCAGCTCCGAGGAGCCGGGCCCGGTGGGTGGGTGGGTGTTACATAAAGCTCTCCTAGCCATTCGGGCTGCTCACACAATGGGAGGCTGCAGCGGACAAAACTCAGAAAGAGTTCATGCAAAACGCGAGCCAACCCGTTCTCCCCACTTGTTCTCAGGCCAGCAACAAATTTGTGGGAGCGGTTTGGAGACCCCCGGGGCCCAGAGCTCAGGTTGACAGCAGATTCAACCCAATAATGCTTGGGCCGCTCAGAGGTGAACGGCACCTTCACAAAGACCTCATGGAAGGCAAAACAGCTCTCCGCACCTCTGAACCAATCGCCAATTGAAATTCACACACACGCACACACACACACACACACACACACATCTTTCTTCTTTACGCTGCTCTGGGTTTCTCTGGGTACTGCAGGAGTAAAAGGGAGGGCGGTCACACCACGAGATCCCTGCCAAGTGAAACGCATCTAACGGCGCGGCGGTGTATCTGAAGCAAATGGATAAGAATCTCATTTCTAAACTCTTGGATCCAAAATTATGTAGATTAGGATGGAATTCTTTTCTGATGCTGCTTGCCAACGCTTGTGGGTTTTCTGAAAAGCATGTGTCCAGTCCATTAGGTCTGGGAGGGTGAGAGTGAGGGTGGAAGGGGACACTGGAAGGAGGAATCACACAAAACCCACTATGGAGCTGCAGATCAAGGCTGGCGGCCCAGGATGCTCCCCTTACACGTGAGAGCCCTGAGGGTGTTAGGAGAAGGCCCAGAGGATGAATCTGACTCACAGGTCTGCGGTGGGATGGCCTGGGGGGAGAGAAGGGCAGCTGGAGAGAGAAGAGTCTTAGTGGGCAGCCCCTAAACCTGCCCAGGGACCTAAGGCTGCTCTCTCCACCATGCCTCTGGCCCTGGGCACAGTTTCTGCTTCCTTGATGACCTGTAAAAGGGGGAAGGAAAAGAATGGCTTCAGAAACTCCCAGAATCCTATCTGTCTGTATGAAGGCAATCATCCAGCTGGCAGGTAATCCTACTTTATTTTTATTTTTTTTTAAAGATTTTATTTCTTTACTTGGGAGATGGAGTTACAGAGAGTGAGAGGGAGAGACAGAGAGAAAGATATTCCATCTGCTGGTTCACTCCCTAGGTGGTGGCAACAGCCTGAGCTGTGCCGAACCAAAGCCAGGAGCCAGGAGCTTCCTCCAGGTCCTCCACATGGGTGCAGGAGCCCAAGGACTTAGGACATCTTCCACTGCTTTCCCAGGCCATAGCAGAGAGCTGGATCAGAGGAGGAACAGCCAGGACTAGAACCAGGGCCTATATGGGATGCTGGTGCTGCAGGTGGAGAATTAACCTACTGTGCCACAGTGCCGGCCCCAGATAACCCTACTTTATGTAAATCAGATTCCCCCAAATCTAGGGGGTTTGCATCTTCCACACCCCTGGCCTTGGTTGAAGAGGCTGCAAAGAGTAAGAAAAATGAACAGTCACCTGCTTGCCTTAAACCAACGCCAAGACATCCTAGTTGACTCCGAAGGTGCATTTCTCCTTCACATAAGTCCTTGAGACGCCATCGGAAATCCAATAAGCATTTGTACCAAGATGTCCCTTGAAAGACTCCATGAGAAGTGAAAAATAAACAAGCGAATGGAGAATGCTAAGAGGACAGCTGAAGCAGCCAATGAGGACAGTGTTCTTGTCCCAGGAGAGTGGATGGTGCCCATTCAATAAGCAGAAGGGCACCCTCTGCAGAGAGAGGCTTCGCATAAGGATTGCCACCCCACCTGCAGGTGGAGCACCTGCCGCCAGACCCCCAGATGCTGGCGATGGTGGAAGCTGCCCCCGGCCACTGTGGCCCTAATGAGCCCATTTCAATTGAAATGAGATCAATACTACTCATTTTTCTCTTGCTGGCTCCCGAGTGATTCATGAATCTGAAAACTAGTTCATGAATCAGAGTGGGGGGGGGGGGGCTTGGAGCGGGGGCGGGGGAACATTTGTGCAGTCGGCAAACCTCGATTCCTTTCATGAACCCAGCCATGAGTTGCATAACACTCGCCTGCCTGCTAGTTTAAACCAGTCTTTTCGGAAGCAGCTTTTGGCTTCTCCTTATTCACCTCTTTCCCTTCTGGAAAGGGACAGAGTGGCACTGCGTCCTGATTGTGTGTCTGTGTGTCGCAGTGGGTATCTTTATGCCTTTTGTGTTTGCAGCTGTGGGCATGTCCCTGGTTAAGGGCATGCGTGCACAGACAATAGACTGTGCATATGCTATGTGGCCTGGGTGTGTACCCGTGTGGGTGCATGGATAATGGTCTCTGTGTGCATATCCTATGTGACGTGTGTGTGTGTGTGTGTGTGTGTGTGTGTGTGAGAGAGAGAGAGAGAGAGGCCGCGGGCCCTTTAAACCTGAACGGGAGCCAAGTTCATTTCTCAGCGGAGCTTCATAAGGAAGCACGAGATGGGGCAGTTGGAAACCACATCCCTACGAGTGCTGATTACCGCCTCCGAAGGAAAATGAGATTTTTATCTCACAGGAATTCAGTTATAAAAATAAAATACAGCGTCTGGCTTGATTCAGCTAAATGTGCAAGCACCGGGGTGTTTTTAATTTTGTGGAGAAGCTGGACGAGAAGAATGACCTAAAACATTGCATTTAAAGAAAGTCAGAGTCGAGGGGGCGGCTACAGGAAGTGAGTGGGTGTGGAGGTGTGTGTGTGTGTGTGTGTGTGTGTGTGTGAAGGAGAGAGAGAGAGAGGACATGGAGGGAGGGAAGGAGAGAGAAACCCACCCTGCTGGCAACTGAATGCAGCAGGATGATGTCATTGGAACAGTCGGAGGAGAGAGAAGAAAAACAACTGGGAGCTGTGCTAATCCTGTTTGCTGCCCTGAAGGGAATGGACGGCGGCCAAGGCAGGGAGTTCTGGGAAACCATATAAGGGTGCCAAACAAGCTTTGCCGCCAACATTGGGAACTGACAGCTTTGTTCTTTGTAACTTGGCTGCCGGCCAGAGGCCTCATTTCAGCTCTGCGGCATGATTACCCTGGCCGGCCGCCAGCCCCGCGCTGAGAGCTCCTTTTCTTCTCTCTGAGCTTTTTTTTTTTTTTCCTCTTTCCCTTTGCCAAACATGCAGCCGTTACCATGGCAGTCGAAAGTAAAGTTTAAAAAAAAAAAAAAAAAACACAACAAAGTGGAGAGAGGCACGCCTTTCTCCAGATGTGCCACATGAGCAGAGAGAAGAGCAGTTAACCTGGGCGTGGGGTCCCGGCTGCGCAGCCGGGGCCGGCGGGCGGGCGGGCGGGCGGATGCGCTAGCTGCCCAGCTCAGGGATCAACAGAGCGCGGCCCAGCGTAGCCCGGCCCTGGCTGCGCCGGCGGCGAGAGGCTGGCTCCCAGGCCTTGTTTTCCTTCTCCCTCTTTCTTCCTGAGGCATTGTGGAGTGCGTAATGTGAAACGGAAAATGTCATGATTTCCACTGGGAACGTGTCCACGGTTGGAGAAGGCTCCAGAAAGCAAGCCGGGTTCATAGCGCCTTAAAGGGAGGAGAACGGGCCGGAAGGGCACGGGGACGGACACGGTGGCCCCTGGCGGCCAGGGTGAAGCTGCCCAGGCTCTGCCTGCTGCCGGAGCACAGCGGGGTGCTGGTCTTGGGTTCCAGGCCGTGCGGTGGTTCCGGGTGCCAAGGGAGGCTGAAGGAAGCCAGGGGGCAGGGGCCTTCCTTTTGCCCATTGGGAGACACCCTCTGTAGTGTCTCTTTACAAGGGGACTCTGCGAAGAGCCCAGTCTCCTATTTTTAACCGGGTTCATTTTTCACCTGCTTGGAAAGTGGAACATCTCCCGGGAGGTGACAAGTCGTGACGGAGGCACAGCTCCAAGCGGAAGGTTGGCGGGGGTCCGAGGCAAAGGTTACTACTCAGAAGTGGAGCCTCCTTCGTCAGCGTTCCCCCACCGCAACATCAGATACTCCTCACCCTCCCGTTCAGCAGAGTTCCCAGAAGGGCCTCCTCTGATTCTAGAAAGTGCTGCAGCAGGCAGACTCGGCCGTCTCCTGGACGCTTGTGTTACACACAACGGCCAGGCATAGGCAGGGGCTGCTTTCACAGGGCCTGTGGCCACCTTCCTGTCAAACCCGCTGGCTAGGGGTTCGCTTCACATGGGCCCTGGCCAGTCCTCTGAAGGGGCCTCTTTGCCTCTCGGAGGGAAATGGCTCAAGGTCGCGGAGGGGAAAGTTGGCAAGTCGGCCAGAGAGCTCCCCGGAGTCCCTCCGCCAGCTCCCCCAGCCTGCCACACAGGCCTGCGCTACTTTCTCGGGACATATTCTTAGCAAGGAGTTGCTTCCTTACTAAGTGAAATCAAACAGGGACGCGCAGCGGGGCGCAGCCGGGATTGATCTCTTTGATGCATGCTGCAAAGCAGAGTAGTTACCCACACCCACCCCTGCCGCGTGCAATCCGTGCACGTCCCTGCCTCCCCGGGACCCCCAGACACCTTAGCTGACCCTCCACGCGGAGGACCTAGCCGTGATGGAGAGCTGCACCACTTCCAATGCGAACAGGTCCCATGCGCTTGGGGTCGGGGAGGCAGGCAGAAGCCAGGGGCAGGGGGAGCCGGAGACCAGACAGCAACGATAAAAGCCTGTCTCTGGGTGGAACTGCTTAGAAGACAAACTTGCACTTCTTGAGAAGGAGGACAGGAAAGGGAGGCTTGGGTTGGGGGCAGCACCGTGAGGTTGTTGCTGTCCTCTTTCCGTAACCAGAGGCCAGGAGAGCTCACCCAGAGACAAAGCAGAGCACCACCCGCGGTGAGGAGGGAGCTCGTGTCCATCTCAGGGCCTGGCCAAGCCACAGCCGGCTTCTGAGCTGACTCGCTGTGACAGGGACCGCCCACGGGAGACTCTGGGAGCAGCGCTGAGTCGGGTGGGCTCCTTTGCAGACCGAGCGTCGCAGGGAGGGTGTCTGAGCCTCTGAAACCCTACAGACTCCCGTTTCCCCAGGCGTGGTCTGCAAAACCAACCTCTGGCCAGTATGTCTGGGCCTGCCTTTCCCACCTCCTAAATGGTTTTCAGAGTCCCAGCTTTCTCCCCACCGTCTGCAGGGGAGAAGGATGCGGTGGTTGCGGTGGGAGGCTGGCCCTGGAGGAGGAGCAGCTGGGCAGCCGGCATCTGCCTCCCCCTGCTGTGTGGTGGGTCACCCGGCCATGCAGACATGAACTTGGGTCCCCTCAAGGCTCCTCCTTCCTCGGGACCCATGAGTTTGATGTAGCATGAATGGCACAGCAGAAAACCCATTACCCTCACTTACACATTAATGTCGGTTCCCTAATAGGCTTGTCAGGCAGACAGAAAAGGAAGATCCTGGGGGATTTTTCTTTCCTGAGAAACCAAGAGAAAGCAAAAAACAGATCTGTATGGTGTGGGGGCGGGGGATGGTAAACGCATTTCCAGCAACAGAGAGCTAAAGTGGGAATTGCATTTGCAAACAGGTAACCTGCTCAAGTTCTCCTGTGATCTTCCATTTCTGGTGCTGGTTTTTCCCCCTCATTAAGAAGCCCAATTTAATTTCTTGCTTCACCTGCATGGTAAAAATAATTACATACAGACATTAAGCCTGCACTAAAAATCAATGTACAGAGAGATTCCGCCTTTGCCGTTAGTCATCACGAGGCTTCGCAGCCACAAATAGAAAGCATTTAAAATCCTTCTCTGTGTAGACAGACAGGGGAAGCTCAGCACTGGTTTTGTAGCTGGAGCACAAGTTAGCAAGAACCAGGGGTCAGAAATGGGGGTGCGGCTCCAGCAGATTTCAGCCTGAGGGTGTCCAGAAGATCACCATGATAGAACCTTCTTTTAAGCTTTATTTTCTTTATCTGAAAGGCAGAGTGACAGAGAAAGATGGAGAGACGGAGAGAGAAATAAGTCTTCCGTCTGCTAATTCACTCCCCAAATGGATGTAATAGCCAAGGCTGGGCCAGGCTGAAGCCAGGAACCTGGAACTTCATCCAAGTTTCCCACATGGGTGGCAGGGGTCCAAGTCCTTGGGTCATCATCTGCTGCCTTCCCAGGCACATTAGCAGGGAGCTGGATCGGAAGCAGAGCAGCTGGGACTTGAACCAGTGTCCCATATAAGATGCGCTAGCGTTGCAGGTGGCTTAGCCACCTGCAGCCCCCACGATAATACCTTCTAACTTCACATGTGGGGCCTCTAAATGGCTGCTACTGCTTTAATGGACACAGGTATTCTTTGTTAACTGAAGCTCAAGTCCAAACCAGAGAGAGGCCTAAGGAGAACCCTGGGAGGCCCCAGGCCCCTGCTGTGCCATCTGCAGTGCCGTCTTCTGCAGAAGCTGTTCCTGTACTCCAGGGGCTCTGGGGGCTGAGGGTGGGCTTTCTGCAGGGGGAGGAAAGAACAGTGGCCATTTTCATAAATATCTTGACAGTTGCACCCAGATAGGTTTGGAGAATCTGAAGCGTGATGCAGGTGGTGGAAGGTCCTTGCTGTGTTAGTACCCAGATCAGTATTCTGGAGCCTGCAAAGCCAGTGAGGTGCTAAGAAGCCGACGTCAACTGTTTCCATCCGGGGCTATTTGACAAAGTTGCTGAGGGAACTGGTTTTGAGGATTTTTAGAGACTCGGGGGTTTTCCTGAGGCTGGAATTTCATAAAGCAATGTGCTAAA
Source organism: Oryctolagus cuniculus (assembly GCF_964237555.1). Lineage (NCBI taxonomy): Eukaryota > Metazoa > Chordata > Mammalia > Lagomorpha > Leporidae > Oryctolagus > Oryctolagus cuniculus. The sequence continues at coordinate 54,028,689 of NC_091444.1, forward strand.
TCTTGCATCTTCCTGTGACAGGCAATCACACGGCGAATCAGCTGACACACATTATGGGTCTCCAGGTAGTTGCATTTATCTTATTTTTTTAAAGGGAAACTTTTTTTATTGATCATTTGAGAGGTAGGTTGAGACAGAGAGATCTCACCTGCTGATTCACTCTAAAAACATTCACAACAGCCAGAACTAGGCCATCCATGAAGCCAGGAGCTCAATCCATCTCCCACATGGATGGAAGGAACTCCCGTATTTGAGCCCCATCACCGGCAGCCTCCCAGGGTCTGCATCAGCAGGAAGCTGGATTCCAGGGCCGGGGCATGTGTTGATCCCAGGCACTTCAATACGGGGTGTTGACATTCCAACTGTCAGCCTAACCACTGGCTGAAACACATGCCCCATATTTAAAATGTACCACTGGGACATGTCCAGGATTAGTCAACAGGCTCATCATATTCTCCTGATAGCTTGTTCTGTTGGTATAAAACGTTCCTGCTGCAAGATGCAAAGGAAGAGCCCCGAGCCAACACCTTTGTATATGAGGCCGTATGCACATTTACATGTGCGTGACCCTCGCGACACCTTGGAAGGCCACAAGGGTGCTGCTGCCATTCACTTGGGTTTGCTTCAGCCAAGACCCCAGTGCTAATGAGTGGCGATGGTGGTCCTAGAATCCACATCTCTGGACTCCTGCAGGGCCCTGGGAGGGGGGGTCACCCTCTGAGCTGGAGCAGAGTGAAGACCTGTAGGGGCCACTCTTCACCCTTCCACAGGTGAGTCACTAAGTGGACCTCCCTTGGGGACTGGGGCCACTGGTTTGGTGTCAGAGCCTGCCTGCTCTTCTCTCTAGCCAAAGGCTGGCTTTTCAAGCCCCTGGATGAATGAGAGCCTGAAAAGGCTTTAGACAACTCATCTACTCCCATTGCCTCCATTTCTCCTTTTTGGCAGATGGGATCTCCAGAGCATTTGATGATTCCATAAACTGGTGAGAGCTGTAGGAGATAAACGGTGGTGTACAGGGCTGTGCTGACGCACAGTGAAGATAGCAAATGCTATGGGAGTTCTTCCAAGGAGGGACGCACTGGCAGACGCTGCCATAGGTGGGTTGCTCTGTCACTCTGCACCGCAGGACTCAGGGCTCAGTTTCTGCACATCTTCTACACATCTGCAGAGATCTATCAAGCTTCTCTAGGCGCTTTGTTCTCCACTGTGTGGCCCCCGTGGGGCTCATTTTCCACCCCATGTGCGAATTCTGTGAGGACAGGAATTGCCTTTCAGGTTACCTAGCATCCAACCTGGCAGGACACAAGCCCTGTGGAAAAGACCCCAAGTCCATCCCTCAGTGACAAGAGGGATGAGACCCTGAAAGGCCTGTGGTTTAGCTGCACAGCCAGAACTCAGGGCAGTCCCTGTAGAGGGGGCTGCAAATTCTGGCTCTTCAGACAAATCAAACTCAGCCCTAAATATGCTGAAAATGCAGGTGGCTTCCACGCCCAACAGACCCATCTGAGTGGCTGCGACCCGATGGCTCAGCCAGCCGTCCACTGTCCCAGCCAGCGAGGAAAGGGCCTGCGAGCAGACCAGAGAATGACCCGTTCAGCCACGCTGCTTCCCCGTGGCCCAAATCCGGAGCATTGGATTCTACCAACTGTGGCTTTTACTGCGCATCCACACCGCTTTATGTGCAATGACAGTAGGCAGGCTGGTTGAGTGTTTTGTTTTGTTTAAGATAATGAGAAAAGTCTCTAAGATTCAGCCAGTATCCTTCTGGCTGATAGAGAGCTTTAGCCAAGCGATACAGAATATAATCAGGGAAAGGCAAACATGTATATTATCTATATCTCCTTATAACTGCATAAGATAACATAAAACTGCAGGAAGGATCAGGTAATAAATAATAAATAAATAAGAAAAGCAGCCCATCCTACCCTGGCACACCGTCCCGCCTGCCCTGGGAACACCCTTTTGTTAGAGTGGGATGAGCAACCTGTGGGACACACACACCCTGCCGGTATCTTGTCAACGCCCCCAAGGACATTTACTGCAGGACAGTCAAAGGCAGCCCTGCTCATCCAGCCCCAGGGCAGACTCTGCTCCTCCTGCCTCTGCAGGGCAGCCTTGGGATGGGGAGCAGGGATCTCCACAGTGCACCCAAATCCGTGCATGTTCCCCCCAGCTAGCCGGGAGTAAGTGACAGCTACGGTTTAGGCCATCCTTGAGGCTACTTATGGAAACTCGAGGATTAGATAATGAGATCTGGGAATCTGGATCTAACCGAAAGCTACAGATGCCCAATATGGAAGCCACAGACTTTCTTCTCCTGAAGATGACGAGGCTGTGGGGTGGGGCGGGGGGTGGAGTCTGACATCTGTGTGATAGAGTTCAGAGGAAAAGGACAGGAACCAGGCAACCGCCTGGAGGAAGACATCACAGCAACAAAGCTCCTTGCACCACCGCGTGGGCTTTACGGTTTTCTAAATGCTTTCACAGCCATGATCTCAACTAAGGAAGGACGCATTCACACCACACACTGTTCCTCATGTTCAAACCCAAACCACCAAAGGGATTAGCAGGCCATCCATCATCTTCCAGGTTTTCAAACCAGACCAAGCTCTGACAATGGGTCATGACAAAGACATGAGATCCTCTGATAAGTCCTCTGATACATTCATTGATCTGAATCTTTCACCATCAAAGGGGAATGCGGTAGTACCAGGAGCAGATAAAACACACACACACACACACACACACACCAGGAAGAACAAGAGAGACTAGTAAAAATGAGTACAGTGTTTCCCTGGTACTGAGTCATTGCCTTTGTAATGACCCAGGCCCGCGGCCTCCACTGATGACAAACAAAGAAAAGCCAACAATCATTGTTTCTGGCATCCTCACTTGTGAGTAAACCTCAGAACTGGTCCATTTGTGTATCTTGATATCTACATGAGTCATTAGAATTCACTAAATTCTTTCAAAAGCCAATTGGTAATTAAGATCAACAATCGCAAAGTCAGAAAAACAGCAACGGTAGAGGGTCACTTTTCGTTGTAAATAGAGAAGCATTCTTTTCATGCCACTTGAGGGGGTGGTGGCTGTGTGTGCTGAGGGTGTTGGAACAGGAAGAGACTCGGATGCCGACTGGAGCCACCAGCCCAGCCGGCGGTGGGCAGGCAGCTGGCAGCCCCAGCCTCGGGCCTCTCACTGTCTCTCTCCCACATTCTGGCTTGTCTCTACTTGCTTTGTTCCTGGATCTTTCTGGTTCCTGACCTCCCAGGCTTTCCCTCTCATTATCAGGTCTCTTTGTGGAAACTGGACTGCCTTGTGCCCTCACATGCTTCACAGGACACGGCCAACGTGGGCGCTGTGCAAGGGAGCTCCAGGGCACTGAGGATGAACTCCCTGTGGGACCCAGCTCTTCCTTGTGCCCACCTGGTCTGTCTCTGCTGGCAGCCACAGCTCCTCAAGTGGGAGGGCAGTGGATGGCTCGACAGGTGTTGATCAGCACCCTTCTCCAGCCGTGCGGCCAGCCGGGAGCTCAGACTTCAGTGCCTGCTCCCAGGGACCACATAGTCTCATGGGCGCAGACTGTGAACAAATAAGTAACCACGGGAGCAAACCAGGAAGTAGGAAATAGCCCACGGCGCTGACTGCTCCACGGAGAGCCAGCACAGGACAGGAGCGAGCACCTGAGCACTCCGCGAAGGCCTCTCGGCAGAGGTGACCTTCAGGCTTGGATGAAAGAAGGAGCCAGCTCTGCAAGGTGGAGCAGCATTCCAGGAGCGGGGAGCAGCTGGCCCGAGGCCACAGGACAGGAATTCGCTTAGTGCGCATGGGAAAGAGCCAGAGGGCAGGAGAGGACAGTGGGGGGAGGGGGGGTGAGGGTGAGGGTGGGGAGAGGGCAGGACAGGAGCCTGCAGGACTGGTGTGTTCTGCAGGGGACTTTGAGGAGCTGCTCTGAACAGGACAGGAAATGATGCGAGGATTTGAAGAAGGCCGGTGACAGGTTTCGTGGACAGTGTTCAGGTATCTTTTTTTAAAAAAAGGGATTTATTTATTTATTTATTTGAAAGGCAGAATTACAGAGTAAGAGAGGGAGAGAGAGAGAGAGATCTTCCATCTGCTGGTTCACTCCCCAAATGGTTGCAACCAGGGCAGGGCCAGGCCAAAGCCAGGAGCCAGGGGCTCCATCACGGTCTCCCACGTGGGTGGCAGAGGCCCAAGTATTTGGACCATCCTCTGCTACTTTTCCCAGGCCATTAGCAGGAAGCTGGATCGGAAGCAGAGCAGCCGGGACTTGAACCAGTGCTCTGGTATGAGATGCTGGCATTGCAGGTAGTGGCCTAACGCACTGTGCCATAACATTTTGATCATTGTATGGAAAAGGGGTCAAACAGGGAGTCCAAGGGCAGGCAGGGAGACTGGGGGGTGGGGTGCGTTCTCAGTCCCAGTGAGGGCGAAGATTCTGACAGTGTCCTCCGTGGAACCATTTCCATTGCAGGGACACCGGCCACCGCCTTGGCAATGCCCCATTGGGGTGGGGGTGGGATCCTCGACAGCAGACCCAGGAAAGTGTTCTCCTCCCCTGACCTCCCTTGTAAGTGCTCCTGCCCCGAAAGTTGATCACTGGAGCACCGCAGGCCTTGACCTGGGTTCAAGTCCCATCTTAGCCACTTCTCTGAGGTCCTGGCCCAGGGGCTGAGCTTCCCCGAGACTCAGTTTCCTCATATGTAAAAGGAGGACAGCAACTGTCTTTGAAGAATTCTGCGAACCGAGTGGTTAAATCACCCACCGCAGAGCCAGACCCGTTGTAGGCAATCGGAACGGCCTGTGGTGTTAGTGGGGGTGGCAGCCGTGGCAATAATAAAAAATACGCATTCAACAGCTATTGACTGAGTGCCTGTTCTGTGCCAAGTACTTACTGTTCCAGGTCCTCAGGCTGCATCAGTGAACAAAATAGACCCAAGCTACTTACTATGCTATGGAGCTTAGATTCTAGGAAGGAAGAAACACAAAGCAGGAAGCATTTTAAAAGATGTACATGAGCTTGTTTCAAAGTGATGAGTGCTTAAAAAGTGGAGTACGGTGAAGAGATGGAGAGTGGGGAAAGGCAGGGGAACACGGCACTCGGGGTGGTCAGAGTGGGCTTCTTGGGGGAGGTGACAGTTGAGTGAAGATTTGAAGGAGCTGCATGATCCCGGAAGACGAGTCCCACAGAGGGCACAGCCAGTGCAAAAGCCAACAGGGGGAAGAGCAGGCACGTGGAGTGGAAGGGGAAGACCCTGGGGCCCCCGGGTGATCGAGTCCAGGCCACCCAGGGCTTGGAGCTGTTGTGAGGACCAAGATGTGCACGCCAGATGGGACAGGCCAAGATCTCCCCCTGGTTTCTAGCAGGTCCCTCTGGCTGCTGGGATTGAACCGGACTGTTGAGTGCAGGCTGGCACTGCATTCATGGAGGATGATGGTGGCCAGACTAGGGAGCCCATCATGGCAGTGTCGGCAAAACTGACGCAACAAGCTCATCCTATTTATCTGGTGCTGACTTCTGGGATAGACCCAGCCAATCAGCACATACCCCTCGGTCATATCTGTCCACCCATGGCCACCTGCTGGCCTGCTGGGCCAGAAAAGAAAGGCCTTGCCAGGAGCTTCCCCTACTCACCCCAGCTGAAGTCATGTGCTCGTTTCGTGACCATCCCACTCCTGGGTCCTCCCCACCGCCTGCCCATCCAGCACCACTTGTAGACCCATCAGCTGCTTCCTGGCTTCCGACTGGTAGCTCCATCCCTGCTAACACCAGCAGACTGGGTTCAGAGGCAGACTCAGAGGCAGGGCAGAGGGGGAGGCCGTGGATCTCTTCCATCTGGATTTCTAGGCAGTGTGAGTCTAGGATGGTTGTTAGATTGATCCCAACAACTCATACTGCCACTCACTAGGTGTTCACCCAATGCCAGGCACTGGGCAGGCATTCTGCCTCCTCTGGTCTCACAGTGGAAAAATGTGAGTATTTCCCCCACATCATGAAAGTGAGTTTCAGACAGCTTGAAAGGGGCTGGTGTTGTGGAGAAGCAAGGGAAGCTACCACCTGCCATGCCAGCAATCCCAGAGGGGCACCAGTTCACGTCCCAGCTGCTCCACTTTCAAACAAGTTCCCTGCAAATGCACCTAGGAAGCAGTAGAAAATGGCCCAAGTGCTTGGGCCCGTACCACTCATGTGGGAGACCTGAATGAAGCTCCTGGCCCCTAGTTTAGGCCTGACCCATCCCTGGCCATTACAGCCATCTGGGGAATGAAACAGTGGATAGAAGGTCTCTCTCTCTCTCTCTCTCTCTCTCTCTCTCTCTCTCTCTCTGTAAATTCTGCCTTTCAAATAAATAAATACATCTTTAAAAAAGAAAGAAAGAAAACCATGTCAAGCTAACACAGCTAGTGGCCCAGGGAGATACACCCTCCCAGGCCTCCCCTGGCAGTTGTCCCGCACAGCTTGGCCGTATGGGACTCTGTTCGCCAAGTCTCTGCCCCCTCTTCCTAAAGAGAATCAGGCGAGGGATGCTTGCCCCAGCCTGGCTGGTGCGTTCGTTTGTCCTCACTGCCCTGCTTTTGTTGGTAGGCCTCCGCGATGTTTTCGGGCAGACCTTGCCTGTTTTCTTCCCTCGGGCTCTCAGCTCCTGGCGGGGAAGGGTGGAACTGTGTATTTCTTGTTTCCGGCTCCGTGGCTCCCAGCTCTGGGCTCAGTACCCAGGGAACACTCGGTGGATGCTATTGCCTGGCTGACTCAGGCCTGTCTGCCCACACGAGCCATTTGGAGCAGCTTTGACTAAACTACAGAGGGAGTCAGTGAAAGCCAAAGAAGCAGTCTGGTTGATTCTCTCCTTCCTCCTTCCCCGCACGCTCCAAATGCCTCAGGGAGACAGCCGAGCCTGGGGCTCGCTCCTTTGTTGGGGGCCATGGGGCTGCATCTCCCCCACAAACAGCAGTCAGTTCCCTCCCACTGCTGTCTGGCTCCTCAGAACAAAGCCGCCTCGCGGTCTATCAGAGGGATCTCAAGTCCCTTGAGTGAGAGTCTGAGGCTGGTATTTGTCCTCTGTCCCCTCCTGCCACCTTCACGTGACAGACATGGCTGAGGCCTTGCTTCCTGCAGGTAGAAAGGAGTGCGAGCAGCCTGTGCTCCATGTCCCCGCGCTGTCGCCCTGGGAAATGACCGCAGAGGAAGGCAATTCCTGAAAAGAAGAAAGACCAAAACCAAAGCAAAGCAAAGTCCATGATCATTCAAGAATTCACTGCCTTAATCCATACACTGCTATTTGGGGGAGCCCATAGAGCTTATTAGCAAAGTAAATTGAACACCAAACAAGCAGGGGTCTTCACTGGTCAGACTTTCTAAACCCCAAAATCCTATTTTTTTTAAGCATCACCATTACAAAGGAAGAGAAAAAACATGCATACACATGTCTGCATATAAACACATTAAATAATCTCTGATACAAACTGATAATAGTGGTCAGCTCTTAGGACTGGAATGGAAGGGAGACGTCACAGTGAATTTTTGGGAATACTTCAAGTTGTGATACACTATGAGTAGATGGCTTATAAAAAACAAAGCGGCCGGTGCCATGGCTCACTAGGCTAATCCTCCGCCTTCCGGCGCCGGCACACCAGGTTCTAGTCCCGGTCGGGGCGCCGGATTCTGTCCCGGTTGCCCTTCTTCCAGGCCAGCTCTCTGCTATGGCCCGGGAGTGCAGTGGAGGATGGCCCAAGTGCTTGGGCCCTGCACCCTCATGGGAGACCAGGAGAAGCACCTGGCTCCTGGCTTCGGATCAGCGCAGTGCGCCAGCCGCAGCACGCCAGCCGCAGCGGCCACTGGAGGGTGAACCAATGGCAAAAGGAAGACCTTTCTCTCTGTCTCTCTCTCACACTGTCCACTCTGCCTGTCAAAAAGAAAAAAAAAAGAAAGAAAGAAAGAAAGAAAAAATTAAAAAAAAAAAAAACAAAGTATATTAACTTTAATAAAACAAAAAACCAGGGGGAAAACAAGGCAACAGAGACGTGGAATATCAAAGTTCTTGACCAGCCTAGATAACAAATGATCTCCCTCCAAAATGAGCTGCCACCATGGCAGCTCTGTCCTGTCTCCAAGTGGGTGTTAGAAGCATTAACAAACAGGTGTCCAGTGGGATCAACTCTTCAAGGGTGGTGGCACACCACTACTGTGCTACATCGGGCATAGATCAGAATGTACAGCAACCAGCAAGAGTAGGTTTACCTTCAACGCTCCACAGAGCTGAGCGAGAGCAGAGCCAAAGGTATACCCAATAGGGCAGAGAAGCTCTCCATCTATCAGCCTCCCCCAAACAGTTCCCGCCCTTGACCCTGTTCTGTCACCCAGTGCTTTGGCATTGGTTTAGAAGGCAGGAAATGAGTGTAAAACCAAGGGAGGAAAAAGAAAAGGCGTGCAAGAGGCGTGAGGAGAAAATCAAGGACCTTAAAGGAAAGGTTGCAGGCACTTTGGCAGCAGGAACTGGAAGCACTGGATCTCACCTGTCCTGGCCCCAGTGCACCTGCCTGACCCCACCTGAAGTCGGGGAGCTTGTCAAAGCGCCAGGGTTGATTCCTCAGCCGTGGAGAGCCTCCCCTGCAGCGAAGGTCAGAGGCCGATGAGGATGGCAGGTCCCCATCTTCCCCCGAGGATTCCCTCCACACCCTTGGTCAGCTGGAAGCCTCTCTGAGGCTCGTTCCAGCCCTAAGGAAGAGGGTCTAACATGTGGACAGGAGCAAGAGCTCTTGGAGGGAAATATAAGCCCCCCAGAAGAAAAGTCTCCTTCTCCCTTCATCCAGGAACTCTCAGCTCCAGGGTGGCATCACTCATGAGCTGCTTTCCATTTACAGAGGGGGAGGGAAAAAAAAAAAAAAAGAGGAGAGAGAGAGATGAGAGAGAAGCACAGATGTGAATTCTGGGTAATGTTGAGTGGCTCCCCCAGCCTGTTGCCATGGCAACGCACTCCCGTGATGGACCACTCTGAGAGGGGGTGCAATGAATCGCAAGGAAGCATCATAAAAAAGCAGCAATGTGAGTTTGGACCTAGGAAGCATTCTTTGTACAGATGTATTTCTCACCCCTGCACTTGGCTGTCCCCTGCATCCATGCATTCATGAAACATGTGTAGAATTCTCGGATGTGGTAAAACAGAAGACATTTTCCTCGTCTCCTTTCCATGCTTAATCCCACTTCATTCAGCCTCTCTCCACCTGTGTCCCCTCAGTAAAGCAGGAGAGGGTCAGAGATTGCCCCAAACATGCTTTATCATGCATGTATCTTCAATACTTCAATATTCTGCTATTTAATGATATTTCCTGGGTCTATCACATTTACACATTTGGATGAGTTCTCTAAGCACTCCTCTTTGTTTTGTGCCTTCATCCTACAGGCACAACCACTCCAAGGTCAGACTAGCTGTGAGAAGGCAGAGCTGTGTCTGCCCTGCCAAGAGCCTACTCAAGTTTATGGGAGGTGGAGGAGGAGTTAGGGGGTAAAGAGAGGATTCAATCGCATCATCATCTCAGATCTCCCACGTGAGGAGGCCTAAGTGAGAGCCTGGCCATCCAATTAATTAAGTGGCTGTCCAGTTGCTTCCCGAGTGCCTCTAGCAATAGTTACTGTACTGTTTCAGGACAAAGCCTATTCTAGAACTGAACAATTCACTTCCAAAAAGCACCAGTTGTCTCTTGTGTGCCATCACATCCTTCTCTAATCCACTGAGCAATTCGCTGGATTCTCACATGACATGTCAATATATCCACAGTTCAAGAGGGAAAAGGGAGCTTCAGGAGAAAGTGCCCAAAGACAGTCACCTAGCAATGAGCAAGGCTGGGACTCCCACAGACGTGGCCCACGTGCTGCCCCTTGCTGCCCCCGAGAGCAAGGGCAACCATAACGAAGCCAGCTGGAGCCAGCTGGAGGGGAAGGTGGGTAGAAGGTGGCAGCCTCTGTCTGCTCACCCCCAGCCTACTGTCAGGGCTTCAGTGGGATTTGGATTGGAGCCCAGTGTCACAGAGCAAGTTATTGCCACAGCAATTAGATGTCTTCTGTCTGCCTCCCTCTCACCAAATAGAGGAACTAGGATAGGCAGAGAGAAGGGTGGCAGGTGCCAAAGATCATTCGCCCTATCCTTGGTTTATGGTCAGACCTGAAAAGCTAGGTTTAAACAGACTAACTACCCTTGAAGAGTATTCCTGAGTAACTGCAGGTACTGGCGTATACAATGATAATCACTGCACCACTACCTACCATTTATTGAGTGTCTGTATATATCAAGCACTATATTAGTTGTTTTATGGTTATGATTTTATCTTACTGGCTCAAAAAATGATTTGCCCAAGGTCCTACAGTGAGTAAGTGGTAGGACTAGGCTTCAGTCTTGGTTATAACAGTCTCTTTGACATGACACACGGATTCACTCTGCAGATATTATTGAGTACCTACTATGTGTCAGATACAGCTCTAGGTGCTACAGACACCTCAGTAAACAGATTCTGGAGTTCAGGAAAGGCAAGGCAGGAGCGTTATGGAAAACAAACACAAAACCAGAGGGAGAGAAGAGAGTAGGAATTCTAGGGGCCAGGTAGGTAGTGCTGAGGCTACAGGCAGGATGGGCCCACTGGGAAAGTGAGAGCTGAGCAAACACTTGGGGGTGACCAGTAGCCAGAGCCCTCCTGAGCAAGGAGAGCTCCAGACAGAAAGAGCAGATAGAACCAAGGCCCCAGGGAGGGAGCTTGTCTGGCTAACAAGAAGAGTAGTGAGGAGGTCAGTATGGCTGCATCGGAGAGATGGTGGTGGCAAGTGAGCCAGAAACCTCTGCAGGGTCCTGAGCAAGTAGAATACCACCTATGTTACGGTTGCAAAGGGTAACTCTGGATGGCCAGCAGAGGACAGAAGCAAAGACAGGGGGTCACTTCCATAACCCAGGGGAGAGGCGGAATGGGAATAGCACAGAGTGACAGCAGTGGAGTTGATTCTGGACATATTTTGAGAGAGTAGGAGTCATCTCCTTGTAGACTGGATGTGGGACATGAGAAAGAATTCAAGGATGACTCCAAGATCTGCGTTTAAACCACCAGAAGACGGACATTACTCCCACTGAGATGGGAAGGCGGTGGGGGAGCAGGTTTGTGGGGAGGTGGCCCGTCGGGATGAGGGAGCTCTGTGGACACATTGAGTTTGAAATGTCAGCCAGCGCTATGGAGATGCCAAGGATGTCCTTGGATGTATTTTGCATGTGGGAAATATTTTAGGACATCTATAAATAAGTGTGACTTCTAAGAGCTCAAGTGGAGAACTTCATTCATCAGGGGAACAAAACAGATCTCAAGCTTCTTGCTTTCCCAGCAGACACCTCACGGATTAAGTGCCTTGGTATTCAACACCGTAGAAATTTCTGGTCTGTGTGGGCAGGGGCGAGGGAAGCAAGTCTTCCGGAAGCACAGGAGAAAGCTGGTCTTGGATTAGTCATTTTTGTTCCACATCATCAAGGGCTGGCTCACGGCATGCAAGGAAACCTTCTGTCTGAGGAATAAAATGAATCCGAAATAAGAACCTTGTCTTCAGGGAGAATTCAAACCTCATGCTTAGATCTGGAAATAAAAAAACCCGATTAACTTCACATTAAGATACCAAAACTCTTGAGCCTTCGCAGTTAGCCGGAAGTTAACTGGAGGGCCAACAAGTAGATGATGGGTCACTCTTTCTTCTGTGAAGTCAAAAGCAATGAGTGGCGTAGCTCTTCTCCTCCCAGCTCACTTCAAATTCACTTTAAAGTTCATCAACTTTGTTGGCTCATTGTCGCGAGTCTTAGAGTAAAGAGAGGGCTGTCATCCAAGATGGGAGCTCTCATTTTACATAAGTCACTTCCTGCAGTCCTTCCTCGCCAAGCCAGAGCTGTCCTGTGTGCCTTTTCATATCCTTACTTTTTGATGTATGGAAATGAACCTCATCAATTCAGATCTTGGGAAATCACCAGCCAGGACTGTGAGGTGTCGAATATAAAATAATCACAGAGATGAGACGTGGGGAATCAGCTGCGCCATCTCGGCCTGAGCCAAGTTCAGAAAGTTCCTCTAAAACGCCAAGTTCATCTCTTGGCCAGGCAGAGCGGAGACTTGAATGTGACAAACAGCATTTTAAGTCTTGCTGAAGAAATCGGGGTGCCCCGCCATGGGACCCTTGCAGACATCTTGACGCTCTGATCTGCGCTCGCTCTTGCACCGGCCCTTGATTTTGTTTATAAAACTCTAATCCTTATCACCGCCAGCTTTATGATTAAGTGCTGGGGTCTGCAGGCGTGAGATTAAAGAAAGCCCCTGTGGGCACTGGAAATCTTTTTTGGATGAAGAGTGGCAAAGAAGTGTCCCCTATGACTTCATCTTGGCGCTTTCACACACCACATCATAGCTGGAGCTCCAGCTGTAACATTCAATAAACATCACTTGGACGTGCACAATAGACTACAAAAATAATGATCTCTTTGCATATCTGTTGCTTTGCCAGACTGTGAGTCCCCAAGATAACAAGTGGGGTCCTTTCAACTTGATAGCCACAGTGAGAAGCCCTCAGCCTGGTACACCGTGGCGTGCCCGGTAAACACGAACCGACAAGGAGGAGACTGAGGCATGGGTCTTGTCCTCCCAGTCATCCCAAGACCAAGTGTGAAAGTCAGCTCAGAATTTCCAGCCTCAGACTAGTTCTTTTGCCAGAGAGAAGATGAAAGTTTATGCTCCAAGCTCAGCATGATCCCCAATGAATTTTTTTTTTTTTTCGAAGCTCATTTCTAAGAAGGGGCCAAGGAGTGAGGAGTCTTTTTCCTCTGGACCCAGGCTTTTGTGCCTCTGCCCGGCAGACGCGGCTGTCCCTTCCTCTGCTCAGCACATCACAGCCGTGTCTGCGACATGCATGGCAGCGAGGAGCGAAGGCTGCCCCACTGGCAGACTGCTCTCCGTGCCTTCTGCGGAGGGTCGCACTTGGAACATATCTCTAATTTTGTTTTCGTAGCTTGTTAACCTTTTCCTTCCCGAAACAATGCCTGTGTTTGTTTTGGCTCCTCTCGCGCATGGAGGACGGGTCTGAGTTGGATGCGCCAAAGCATTTTTCCTTAATCTCATTACAAGGACTCCTCCGTGTGTTTCTTTCTTTCTTTTTTTTTCTTTTTTTTTTTTTAAATCTTCCCAGGGCTCGCTTGCTGTGAAGTGATTTCCTCTTGGAATTGGTCTCTCTTTGTGAAGCTGAGAGAGCAAGTATGTTTGGTTCTTGTAGGGAAAGAAAGCAAGGACAAAACACAAAGAAAGGAAAACTGAGCAACTCCGTGGTGTGTTGGGAGGTCCTGATATAACATGGACCCGACCTGAAATTCCTGCCGTGTTGTCTGCATTCTAATGTGAACCAGGGGGCATCACACAGAAGTCATCTCCCTACCGTTGTGGCTTATCTACCTGTGGTTTCTGAAATGTGTGAATAGGGGAGCCAAGGCTTGGGCAGATGGCATTGTTCACGTTTAGAGAGTGTCTTATTTCATCCCTCTGCCCCTGCCATTGAATGCTGTACATCTGCCGGTATGGCCATCCAGACTTGATTTCTATGAGCATGTGGCATTTCCTTCTAAGCTTTGTGGACAGCTTCTCACCAACGTTTTATTCTTAGGTGCTCATTTTCATTCCCAGCATTGAAGGAATTTCAAGTGTAACAGCTTCTTGTTAACTTTCCTATATTTTTCACTAAACTATTCCTGCTCCCTTCTGAATTGGCTCATAGACTGTACCTGCAAATAACTGAAAGGAGAGGTAGCATGATGGAGCCGAGGGAAATTAACTCGTAACACCACCAATGAAACCATCCACCTGAGCCAGAGCTGGCCGACAGGGAAAGAGTGTTTTCCCTTTCGCATTTCCTATGACTATTGTACGGCCCACCAGGTGCCATATAGATGGAAAAACGGGCCCTCACCATCCCTAGGCCCGCATCTTGCTTTCTGTGCTAAATAGAGAAATGACAAGGCACGCGCTTGGACAGACAGCACCTGCAGCAGTTGGAACTGGCGCTCCTGGCAGCCTTTGGACACTGAGCCCCAGCTCCTTCTCTGAGTAGCCTGGATTGGGGCCAGCAGCAACACTGCGTGTCCCACGGGATACCAGATCACATCCTTTCTTCTCACCTGAAGCACTCATTTGGACAGGAACGGAGAGAGGAGAAATATAAAACCCGCTCCTTGCTAGAATCCAGTGAAACTCACCAAAATAAAAGGCAAGACAAACACATTCTTGACAGGCTCTTCCCCGTACTCTCCCACCCTCTCTCTATTAAATTTCCATGTAAAAACATGTGTGGGTGAGGGGAGGGATCCTGGGAGGCTCCGAGACCCAGTGCTCTGGCAGCTTTCAATCACCATTCATCTCGGAGGCGCCCAGCCTCCATGCCCATTTGCTGAAGAGGTGTGACTCACCCTGACTGCAGCGCTGACAGCTGAATTCCAGAGCTAACGTGTCTGCCTACCTACAGCCACGCTTCGCCGCTCAGAGCCAGTGATTGCTGGGAGCCGGGCTGCTGTGCTCCGAGGAAGAGACAGAGGGTCTTTTTCAAGTGATTGAAAGCTCGCGTTTACACCTAAGAGTTCATTTTTCTTTGACTTCAAGGTTTGGAACGTTCGTGAAGGTGGTCCAGGAGAAAATGGACCAGGCGATTTTTATGGTCAAAGATTGCTGTCGCTGTCCTCCCACAGGGCAGGGGGTGACGGCAGGGCTGCCTCTTTCTACTCCCAGCCTCGACGAGGCGATCTGCAAGCAGCAGGACTCTCTTGGTGTTTATACGTCTTCCCAGTGATGACCAAGGGCAGTCGTTCTTTGCTGACTACCTTGTTTCTGTTTAGAAGGAGAGAAATTAATTCGTGGGTAGCAAATTCGATTGAGGGAAGAAGGTTTATTTCTGGAGTCCCTTCACGGCACGTGCCTATTTCCAGAGAAGAGTGACTATGCAAAGTGAGGGGGACGATTATTTATATTGGGAGCGTCAAGTGTTGGGCGATGGATCGGTCGGTTTGATGGAAGTCAGGTTGTCACGGATTCAATGGAAGCAGGTGGTGGATCAATGGAGGTAGCGGTAGATGATTCATTCAAGTCATTTAGCAAATTGCCTTGGAGATCACGTGCACACAGAAGCAAAAACAAACTTTTTGGGAGATTCCAAATGAGGCAGCCAGGGTTGGAAAGAGGCGCCCAGTGTGGGAGGCGCGGCCCCTTCCAGATGGCTCCTCAGATGCTCTGTTTGAAGGCAGTGGTTTTCTCATGATCAGTTGCTGACTCATGCTTGCTGAGTCATGGTTACACGGGATTTACCTGAGGCGAGATGACGACAGAGGCCAACTCCTCTGAGCCATCTCTTCTAGAAGTCCCTTTGTTCTCAGCTAGGCCCTGGTCACGCTGCACAGCCTGCCCAGACCTGTCTGTCCAGGACTCAGCCCACGCTGAGAGCCCCCAGCAGCAGGCAGCAAAAGGAAGCTGGAGGCTGGAGGAGGCTGTTTGGAAGGTCCTGGTCCCTGGGAGGCCCTGGTCCCTCAGAGGCCCAGAACTGCACGCCCCACACCCTGGTGGAAACAACTTAGGGATCTCTGCCAGTTCTCAGTGCAGACAGCTCCCTTCCGACTATGACCCTGAGACTCAGAGAAGGACGAATGTCTAGACTGATAGCTTACAGATCTAAATTTCCAACCCCCTCTTGTTACAGAAGAAAAATCCGACTGACACCTGGTCACAGCAAAGAAATTGGACCAAGACTCCATCCTGAATTATTGCAAACCCCTCAGACAATCCCCTAGGCCAACAGTATGTTGAAGATGGGGAGTGAGAGAGTGTTAGGCCCACTAATTTAGTTAAGCAACACAGTCTTTTAGACAGGTGTATCTGGTAGAACTTTCTTCCTTGTTCGCCAATGACAGGTTGTAGAAATTCCAGAGATCTAGGTCTGGTTCCTGGGTAATTCACTGTAATTTTCTTGGGAAGGTTCTTAACTCCTTCAGGTCTTGGTTTCTTTCCCCTGAAAATTTTGTATTAATGGTAGTAGTAGTAGTAATAGTAATAGTAGTAGTAGTAGTAGTAATGGTTCACTTGTTGAACGCTCTTGATTACTGTGAGGTTCTAAAATCATTCCAAAGGTACAAAGTCCTCCAAATATCAAGTAGTGTTATTGATAAGTTCTCAGCCCTTCGATCACTTAAAAACTAACAGCCAGACTCTACAAGGGTACAAAGGTACAAAGGCTCATGGAAAAGTGGAATTAAAAGATAAGTATTTTGGCGCAGCATATTTTGGAAACCTATGCAAGGTTTATTCAGAACGTGCATTTCCGTGAACTTTGGGCAGCACCGTTGTATTTCTCTCTGTTTTTACCCCTACAAGGCTGTCTCTGACCCTTCCACCCTGGGTCACACGTTCCTCACATGTTTACCACCTGCTGTGTGATAAAGCCCGCACTGTGCCCAGGGCGGTTTCAGACACTGGAGTTCAGTCCTGACTCTGGCGTTCGTCTCTGATGGGAGCTACTCCAGTTTTACTTCCTCCTTCTCTCAGTTTCAGTTATTCACCTGTAACATCACCTGTAACAATCCTAAGTGTCTGTTAATAGAGAAAGGGATGGAAAAGAAAAAGCATTGCACTTACCCGCCATGCCCCTATGTAGCAATAAAAAAGGAACACAAACTACTGGTATACTCAGTCAGCATTAATAAGTTTCAAAAACACTACTGTGCATTGAGTAAAAATAGCCAGACACACACAAAAAAGCTGTAGACCATTTGATTCCACTCATATCACCTAATTATTCATAGGTGGTGGGAGTTTAGCTTTGCAGAGGGTAGATGCTAAATTATCACAGTAAAGTCACCATCATCACAGAAGTGTTTCACAGGTATGTAATGTGCGTTTGAAACTGCTCCCGGATTTCCTAGCCGTGCATCAAGACCCTTTGTACAGTGAACCTGTCCTGTCTTCCAGCCACAAGTACTCCCACCACACACACAACCCTTAGTGGCCTATTGTTTTCCCACGCAAGTCCAGGGCTCAGCACACCCCCCTTCCTCTGCTGGGAATGCCTTCCCTTTCCCACCCTGCATTTCTAGCTTTTGTCTCTGCTGGACCCCATACCGCTGGTCCTTACTGAACGCCCCATGTCCAAGCCCCGCCAACCTCTGAATCCGGAGCATTTGTTCTTCCTCCTGGAAGTCTGCCCCAAGCTTCCCAGGAAAGGGCGTCCTTTGCTCTCAGTGTCTGATTTTCTGTTGCACATTTCACTTTCTGCCCCCGGGCTCTCGGCATCCACGCACATGTCTTCTCTCTTCTCTAAAACAAAAACTTGCTGAATGAACGGATAAATATGTATTTTTCAAATAATTCATTGATGTTTGTAGTCACCTCCATAATTAGATTCTAAGCTTTAAAAGGTAAGGATCACATCTTGTCCGCAACAATAATTCAATGAATCGACACATTGGAGGACCTAGTCTGCTATGGAGCTGGGCATGGCGTCGGGATGGGCCACAGAGCCTGGGAGGTCCAACCCTGCGCTGCTGGAACTCACGGTACAGCTGGAAAGACAAGAAACATACATGAAAAGATGCACAGAGAAAACAACACCCTAAGTGTCTGTTAATAGAGAAGGGATGGAAAAGAAAAAGCATTGCACTTACCCGCCATGCCCCTATGTAGCAATAAAAAGGAACACAAACTACTGGTATACTCAGTCAGCATTAATAAGTTTCAAAAACACTACTGTGCATTGAGTAAAAATAGCCAGACACAAAAAAAAGCTGTAGACCATTTGATTCCACTCATATCAGCTACTTCAAAAAGTTTATGAAAAATGCAATTGAAATTCAAGGCCGTCTGTAGTCTGAGCCTGTCGTATCTTCCAGCTCCAATAAATAAAATTATTTTGCTGGAAAAAAATTTAAATCTATTTTTTTTCATAATGCATGTTTTCCATGGACTTTTTGAAAACCCCTCGAATTTGTGGATTTCAGAAAACTTATTCACCAAAACAAACTTATCTTTTAATTTCATTTTCCAAAGTATTTTTAAAGATTTGCTTATTTTTATTTGAAAGGCAGAGTAACAGAGAGAGGGAGAGAGAGAGAGACAGAGAAAGAGAGACAGAGATGTCATCCATCCACTGGTTCACTCCCCAGATGGCTGCAATGGCTGGAGTTGGGCCTGTCTGAAGCCAGAAGCCAGGAACTTCCTCCAGGTCCACCATGCACGTGGGCCATTCTCTGCTGTTTTCCCAGGCACACTAACAGGGAGTTGGATTAGGAAGTGGGGCAGCCAGGTCTTGAACTGACTCCCATATGGGATACCAGCACTGCAAACAGCAGATTAACCCACTGCACCACAGTGCTGATGCCTTCCAAAGTCTTTTTGAAGGACTCACATACTACTGTCTAGAAGAGGAAAAGCTAGACTATGGGAACAGAAGTCAGATCACTGGCAGCCTCAGTTGTCTAGGTTGGTGATGGGGTCAGGAAGGGAGTGGGGGTGAAAGCAAAGGATCAGGCAGGAACTTTCTGAAACAATGGAGATGTCTTATCCCCATGGAGATGAGGCTTACAGGCACACATTGGCCATCAAATTATATACTTCAGTTCTATGCATCTGGTTGTATTTAAGTTATACTCCCATGAAGTTCATTTTAAAATAAATGAAGAATTAAGTAGTACTTTAAAAAGTAAATATTGGGGCTGGTGCTGTGGCACAGCAGGTTAACACCCTGGCCTGAAGTGCCAGCATCCCCTATGGGCGCTGGTTCAAGACGCCTATGGTTGCTCCACTTCCAATCCAGCTCTCTGCTATGGCCTGGGAAAGCAGTGGAGGATGGCCCAAGTCCTTGGGCCCCTGCACCCATGTGGGAAACCCAGAAGAAGCTCCTGGCTCCTGGGTGTGGACTGGCGCAGCTCCAGCCGTGGCTGCCAATTGGAAAGTGAACCATTGGATGGAAGACCTCTCTCTCTCTCTCTCTGCCTCTCCTCTCTCTGTGTAACTCTGACTTTCAAATAAATAAATCAATCTTTAAAAAACAAACAAACAAGCATATTCAATTAAAAAAAAAGCAAATATCAATTCAAGACAACTATGAAGAGACAAGACAAGCCCATAAGCCCTGGTTAAGAACAAATTGGGGACCTGGTGTTCTGGCATAGCTGGTAAAATCCCATATGAACACCAGTTCCTGTCCCAGCTGCTCCACTTCCAATCCAGCTCCCTGCTAATAGCATGGGAAAAGCAGTGGAAGACTGTCCAAGAATTTGGGCCTCTGCCACCACACAGGAGATCTGGAAGAACTTCCTGGTTCCTGGGTTTGGCCTCGCTCAGACCTGGCCGTTGTGGCTGTCCGGGGAGTGAACCAGTGGATGGAATATCTCTCTTTCTGTCTCTCTCCCCCACCCTACTTGTAACTCTTTCAAAATAAATAAATCTTTTTTAAAAAAAGAACAAATTAGGTGACATCAACAGCAGTTAATTGCATTGAGAGCTTCTAAGAGGAGTCATTCCTTCCACCCCTACGTGGTAGTTTTCAGAGCAAGGATTCCAGGGGGCAGGTATTGGGCAAAGTGGCTAAGATACTGTTTGGGCTGGAGAGCCTGGGTTTTGAGTTCCGGCTCTGCTCCTGATTCCAGCTTCCTGCTAACGTGCAATCTGGGAGGCAGCAGATGATAGTTTAACTGTTTGATCCCTGCCACCCACTTGGGAGACCCAGATTGGATTCCTGGCTCCTGACTTTGGCCTGGCCCTACCCCAGCTGTTGTGGACATTGGAGAAGTGAACCAGCAGATGGGAGCTCTGCCTGCCTATGTCTGTCTCTCTGCCTTTCAAACAAAAATGAACATTTTTTTAATGCAAGAATTCTAGAGGGACCTTGAGGATAATAAGGGAGGAACAGTATGCACCAGCTGGGAGTACCTCATTGACCATTTGGATTTACCACAGTTCTTACGGAGCTAGAACCCGGAAGGCACCTAATAAATAGTTTTAAATAAATACATGATCTCCAAAGAATGAGTCCTTTGGTCATCTGTTCAGGAAGCGTAGACCCATGCCAAACCAAGGCCATGTTCACACACACAGGTTGACAGGCACTGCATGTTTCCGCCCCTTCCCCAAGCTGTTCCCTCCCTTGCCCTCTGTCAGGAGAAATCCTCATCACTCCTCAAGACACAGTTCTTCTTCTTTACAGCCTGTGAGGCTCCGCCCTTCCTGACCCTCCAGGCAAGGTTGTCTCTCCCTGGCCAGGCCCCCAGAGAGACCAGTCCCTTCTGTTCCCCTGGGACTTTCCCACTGCTCCAAGGTTAACACTGTCCAACTGGTCTGTGAGCAATCCCCCGGTAAGTGTTTGCCAAGGAACCAGCTACTTTCCTAAGCTGACTCTTAAAAATAATGCATGCAAGAAGGCAAACCATGTATTTGGGGCTGGCCAAGAGCCAGTCTAGTTTCATTTTCACCCCAACCTCTTCTACTGGGGACTTTGGCTGGAGCCTGTGCACTGCTGGCCTAGTGGCCTGCAGGAGAAGCTTTCTAGAAGGTTCCCCTGAGAGCCCTTTGTTGTGAACCCAGAGGACTGTGTATGGTCTGTGGGGCACGTCCACAGGGCAAGTTCTCCAGCCCATTCCTCCCCCAGGCTGCCTTGTGGCAGGAGACCAGAAAAGGGGTGATTGCTCCCAGAATCACAGAATCTCTTTTGGCAGAAGAATCCAAAAATGATCATCCTGTCCGACAGATGGGGAGACTCAGTGTTAAAAGACAAAATTGCTGTCTTACTGCAGGGGCCTTAAAAAAATGAACAGAGAAGCAGAAGAAAACCTTTTGTCTTCCTCTAAACACAGGGAGTGGTGAGGCAAAAATAAATCTATCAAAGTCACCTGGAACAGAACCCGTAAGTAAGGAAAGACATGCTATTTTCAGGTTTTCTAAAAGGATCCTAGTAAGAGTTGGGGGAGGGGAGGAACCCCACATAAAAACTGTACTTGATAGAGGCTTTTGAAAGCAGATAAAGGTGTGTTTTGCTGCCTTGTGGCCTTGAGCCTTTTCACTAGGCTTTGTCCAGCTGGGTTTGGAGATTGAGGTCTGGGAGTGTGATTGTATATTTGTTCCAACTGATACTGGAGTTGTTTGCTTTGAACAATGTGACTTTGTTCCTTTGTTGAATGTGGCCAGCAGCATAGCTGTTGCTTAGGAAAGGAAAAAACACATCAGGAACTTGCTTAAAGTAAAGCGATGTTTTGTACATGGCCTGTTGGCCAGAATACTGCTGGCCAAAGCAGCTCGGGGTGGCCGTCAGGGCAGAGAGAGTTTCAGGGGCTGACGGCCCCAGTGACTCCCTTCCGGTTGCTATCCTGAGGCGTAGGCATCGGCCCTGGGCTATTTCCAAGAAGGTGCTGAGAGCAATTTATCAGGAGCCAGGAATGACAGCCTTGTATTACTTAAAAATCACTTGCAATTTGCTTCCCCCACCAGCTTCATTCTGAAGGGCAAGGAGTCCCTTCCTCCTCTGCCCCGCCCCCTAGCTGAGCTCCTAGCCTGGTGTGTGTGAGGCACAGCCACAGTTAGCACTCTTACCGCGTGCTAGGCAATGTGGGAGACACTGTTTAAACTTCTATCTGATTACCTCTTAGCGAAAGCACCATAGTAACTTAGTGCCTGGGTCCCCAGATGTCCTAGAATCTGCTCATGAGAACCACAGTGTGCCTGCCTTTCTGGCTCCACATGGTGGTGGCTGGAGATAGGCTGCAGTGGAAGTCTATACAGCACATACATAGGCAAACACTAGGAAATCATCCGTTTCTCTGAGTGTGTTGGGTTATTTAGCTTTCTGAGAGCTGGTGGGTCAACCTTCACTGACACACCACTGGATAGACAGTATTTTTTTTTTAAAGATTTATTAATTTGAAAGGCAGAGTTACAGAGAGGTAGCGGCAGCAGAGAGAGAGAGGTCTGCCATCCGCTGGTTCACTCCCCAGATGGCTACAACAGCTATAGCTGTGCCAACCTGAAGCCAGGAGCCAGGAGGTTGATCTCCCATGTGGGTGCAGGGGCCGAAGCACTTGCGCCATCTTCTACTGCTTTCCTGGACCATAGCAGAGAGCAGGATAGGAAGTGAAGTAGCCGGGACTCAAACCAGCGCCCATATGGAATGCTGGTGCCGCAGGTGGAGGCTTAGCCACTGCGCCACAGTGTGGGTCCCTAGACAGCATTCATGGAGAAGAAACAGGTCTCAAAGTACCTTGTCCACAGGGTCACTTGGGTTCCACATTCATGTCTTCGTGAGATGAGAGTCTTGAGAGGAGCCCAATGGGGCCCAAGGGCTGCCTGAGGGGGCTGAGGCTGAGCAGGGGCAGGAAGCTCTTGGGGTCCCTGAAGAGCCAGACCTTCCTTGAAGCACCCCGAGAGTTGACAGACTGTGCTTGGGGGGGGCCCAGGAAGAGGGAGGTGGCCTGGTTTCAGCCACTGCCCTCACAACACCACCTTGGGACCAGCCTTCCCCAATCTGGGTCTCTCCTTTTTGGATAAGGAAACTTCAATTCCATCCCAATACCTGGGAAAGTGCCCTGGCCATTTCTGGGGTCAACAAGATCTCGGAAGAATTGAGGTTAGGGTTTCAGGCATCCGGAGCAACTCTCCTACGTGCCACCTCTCTGGACTGCAAACGTCAAACCCATGTCAAACCTCTGTGACTGACTTGGGCAATCCTGGAGCAAAGAGGAAGCCAGGAAACCACACCGTGGGTGTTCTGGTGTCGGCCCGGAGGGGGCTCTGAGACCCAGTGAATGTGCGTGTGACTTCTGGGTCACCACGTGGACTTGTGACAGGAGAGGCAAAGGGGCTGAAAGGGGGACAGGGAAGACACTGCAGAATCCACATGTTCTGAAGGGAGGAGTGGGGATGGGATGACGTGCAGGATTCTTTCCCTTTGCTGGTCAGATGGCGAATTGGTCTGTTTTTCATTCCTGTTACAAAACGCCAGAGGCAGGTTGCTTTATGTAGAGAAGAGGTTTATTTTAGTTCCCAGTTCTCTAGGACCCAGGTGGAGGGACCTCATCTGTCGATGGCCTTTTTGCTGGCAGAGTCCAGAGGTGGGACAGCATCACACTTCAAGAGACAGGGAGCATGAGCTTGTGTCTGGTCGTGCTCCCTCTGCTCATAAAACCACCAGGATTCCATTGTGGGGACTCCACCTGGTGACCTGGTCTAATCCTAGCCACCTTCCAAAGGCTCTGGCACAGTTACACTAAGTTTCTGCCCTCTTACTACCTCCCTATGGGGCTTAACTTAGAACACATGAAGACTTGGGCCCTGCATTCAAATTATATCCAAACCCGAGCAGGTAGGACACAGAAGGAGGCTCCTCCCTCTCCGCCTCTTCTCTCCACCGCAGGATCTCCCTGTTTTTCTTTCTTTTGTCGTCAATGGCTAAAGGATAGAGAATGGCTGCAGAGACTGCCTGACAGCTGTCTTTCTTTTCTGCCACAGAGGCCCCAAATCATCTCCGTGGCCACCTTGGACATCCACAGCTTTTGTGTATGATGTTTGCTTTCGACTCAGCACCAGGTTCCAGGAAATGCACGGGAGGGTGTTTGGCACAATAGTTAAGACGACAGTTGGGACACCTGCATCCCATATCGGAGTGCCTGGATTTGAGTCTTGGCTCTGCTCCCAGGGTCAGCTTCCTGGTAACACAGACCTTGGGAATCAGAAGGCAATGGCTCAAGTAGCTGGGGCCCTGCCACCCGTGCAGGAAGCCTGGGTTGAGATCCCAGCTCCCAGGCATTTAGGGAGTGAGCCAGTAGGTCTCTCTCAACTAAAATAAATAAAAATTAAGAAGATAAAACCAAGATTTGAGCAACAGGAAGGAAATGTTACCTTTTTAATGAAGCCTGTGAAAATATAAAATGGTATCAGAGCATTGTTTACTATCATCGTGCCCTTACTTGTATAAATCAGAATGGTTGTGGGTACCATTATAAATTACCTCAGCTTGTGCATCAATAAACTACAGGATAATGGAGATGGAGTAGCGATGTTGGGTTTTTCCCTCCCTTCTTAACTTTCTAAATCTTGCTTGGTTCTGTGGAATTGCTGCCTAGCGCAATAGTAAATGATGTATGAAATGAAGTATTGCTTCCCCCTAGCCAGCCAATGGCTTTGCCATCCCAGCTCCTGGATTTATTATTTGAAGTTGTGTTTGGGTTGGTTACTAGTCAAAAAAAAAAAAAAAAAAAAAAAGAGAAGGTGGGGGAGAAAGGAGAAAAGGAAGAAAGATTTGTATAACAAGAGAATAGACTGAGTCTATACACAGTAATACCAAATTATTGGTTTGACTGACTTCGCCCTGGTGTTCTATCAGAAGCCTTCTCCACTGCTCTTCTGTGCCTTCTCCCATGGACATCACTCAAGCAAGCTCAGCAGACAGCTGTGGAATTTGGAAAAACACGTAGACTTGGTTGTGTCACTTGTTCAGCAAAATATCACAAAAATGGTTATTATCCGTCAAGATAGGAGAAAATAGTACTTTTTCCATGAGTATTTCCTCATCAGTTATTAGCCCACAGAATTCTTGCCCCCTTTCAATGTCTGTGATCTTCCCACAATGGCTGCCTGCTATGGATCGAATATTTGTGCCCCACCCCCAGTGGATATATTGAAATCCTCACCCCTAGGTGAGGGTGTTAGGAAATGGGACTTTGGGAAGTGATTAGGTCATGAGTGTGGGAGCCTCATAAGTGGGTTTCTTGCTATTGGAAAAGAGATACCACAGGGCATATTTGTCCTTTTTTTCTAAAGAAAAAGATTTATTTATTTATTTGAAAAGTAGAGTTATGGAAAGGCAGAGGCAGAGTGAGAGAGAGGTCTTCCATCCGCTGGTTCACTCCCCAGACGGCCGCAACGGCTGGAGCTGACCCATCCAAAGCCAGGAGCCAGGAACTTCTTCCAGGTCTCCCATGCAGGTGCAGGGACCCAAGGACTTGGGCCATCTTCCACTGCTTTCCCAGGCCATAGCAGAGAGCTGGGTGGGAAGTGGAGCAGCTGGGACTTGAACCGGCATCTATGAGGAATGCCGGCACTGCAAGCGGAGGCTTTACCCGCTATGCCACAGCACCAGGCCCCAAGTCGTTTATTTTCTATGTTGCTTCAGATATGTGTGCTCTTCATCTGTCATCCCAGGCAGGACCGTGAACTTCATCAAATCAAGAACATTTGTATTTATCTTCTATCAATTATAGAATCAAGCACCATGTTGCCTACTTGTTGATGGACAAACATTTTTACCCTTCTTTTTTTCTATCAGTGCATTCTCACAAGCCAAACAATTATTAGAGTTACTAAAAGCAGCACAAAATATGTTCCCAAGTTCAATAAGGAAAGCAATAGATCTAAATGACAAGCTCCATGTACCAAAAGAGGCCACACATTCATCTTTTTGTGTGATCAATTTTGGGCAGATGTGATACCACTTTTCTCGTAAAACAAGCAGTGATTTTGTGTTCTATATAATGGATGTATTCTATTTCTACATTTTGACTCAACATGGGTTTTACTTGGGTTTGCTAATAATAGCTTCATTTATTGAGTGCCTACTATGCTGTGGTAGGCTGACAAATCGGGAAAACAATAAGCCTTGCTTTCTGGTATTTGCTAATTTCATGGTGGAAATACTCTTGCTGAGGCCAAGTTGGAACTACCAGCGCGATGCTGCTGAACAAAATTGGCCCTCGCTTTCCAGTAGGAACTGTGCCTGTCATGTCCCATACCACATCTGGTGCTATACCTGTATTGGCAGTAATCTCCACAACCCTAGAAGGAAGATATTGTTGGCTCCCATCCTACCCATGAGAAAACGGGCTTGGAAAATACTCATACTTTGTCCAAAATCACAGAGCTAGCAGGAGGAGAATTGGGGGTTTAAAATGAGGTCTATATGACTCCCAAACCTACCATCTTTCTGGGACCAAATGGAAGAATATAGTGGCCAATCCATCAAAGATTCAGGTAAGAGTGGGTGGATAGGACATTGACCCAGGACTGCCCGTGTAATTCAAATCTGACCATGAGCGATGCGAACTTTCCCACAAACTCTGTAATGAGAGTCTGTGGGGCTGACAGGGCAGTTATTATCCTGTTCAGATTTGGCATGTTTCCCTGGGATGCGACCGAGCCGGTCACATGGTGTCTACGAAGAGTCCAGTGGCACCACGGGTGATCAGTGTGTCTGGAGAAGGGTGTGGGAGGAGGCCCTCCACTCAGCAGGGCTCAGAAGGGTCACAGCCACCCGTGCCCTTCCAACAGCAGAGTTTGCCGGCTTTCAACAATCCTGTTATGTGAGCAGAAAGGGTGTTTTAGACATGTCCCAGAGGAGTTTCCAGATAAGGTTAGGGCTGTTTCTTCCAGCAGCTTCTCCCTATCTTTAAGACAGGGGACCATAGTGTTTGTCTCTCTGTAACCCCAGAGGACTAATGAATAATGTCCCTGAAGGCTGTAAAGTGACGAGATGACAAGAGGGACATGGACACCATGGACACACGGTGGTGGTATTTTCCTCCGGAGAGTCGCTCTTCTAGATGCTGCACCTTGCTCTAAGACCCAGATGGGACCAAAGCAAACCAAATAATTGCTTTCCACACTTACTGCAGTTTTAAAGGGGGTCCTGCTTTATGAAATAATGAGAGCGGCAAAAATAATGATACCTTGTGTTTCGGTTACACCTTTCTTCTGAGAAGCTCAAAGCACTTTACAGACACAAGGAAAGTTGTCAACAGACAGACAATTTATAGGGAAAAATTGACTCATGCTTTAAGAAGTTGCTCCATGGGGGATAATGGTTCTGTTATTCTCACAAATTGACTGGCAAACACAATATCTCTCTCTGGTCTAAGCCAAGAATAGATACACCAAGTAGGAGGAGGGCAAGGGGACTTGGGGTGGGAAAGGAAATCATTGGGTTTCTCTCCCAGCCATTTACCTGGACACCGTCTAGACACAGCCTGGGATCTCCTTGATCCCAAGTGACCCCGGACAAGTGGCCTGGATGACTACTATGAAGGCACTACAGCTTGCACCCCAGACCTTCCCCAGGGCTTCGCTGTGGGGGCCAGACGGAGCCTCAGCAGGTGCTCAGCAGGGAGCTAACTCTGGCTGTCATTCCCAGAGCACCTCTGCTGCACGAACCAGGGCCCCGCCCCGCTGCTCAGCTCCCGGATTTACTTCCCGGTTCTCAGCCCAAATCCACAAGCTGTGGATGATCAGCTGCAGCTGTCAACACGGACTTTGTGTCATAAGAAACCATGAGACTGAGGTCTTTACTAGGAGGCCACTCTGCAAAACATGATGCAGGGCAGTGGAGAAGCGGGAGAGGCCAGTGGGAGAGCAAGGAGGGGGAAAACAGTGATTAGCAGTAGGCAATGCACCGGGTTTGGTCCTTTGGTCCTCCTTAAAACCCTGATAACAGAAGTATTTTTAGATAAAGCAACTAAGGCTCAGAGAGGCAAAGCAATTTGTCAGAGACCACACAGCTCTAAAGGAGCAGAACCAGAACTAACATCCAGGTTAGTGTGGGTGGCAGGCTGCACAAGCCAGCAGTGAGAGCAGGAAAGACCCCAGTCCAGAGTAGGAAGCTGCCTGGAAGGTCACGGGGAAGTCATTCTGACATTACTCAGATGAGCAGGGAAGCCGACCAGGGCTGGGGGGTGCTGCAGAGAAAGACCTCGGGGAGGGATTACAGGGGAGGCTGTCAAAGGTGACCCGGGTCATGTGTCTTAATCCTTGTTGAGCTGAGGACTCCTTTGCCATTGAGCTGAGGGCAGGGGAAGCCCCCCGAGAGTCCCGCTGGCTCGGTCAGAGCCACCAGCATCATCTCAGGGCCTTGCTGGGCTCCACGATAAGGCGGGAGCCGAAGGGGCAGGAGCACTGGCACCCTGTCTTCTGGGTTGCAGGATTGTCAAGACAATTGGACACTTGTTTTCCGAGAAGAGGGAGAAAAGCTCCGAGATGAGAAAATGCAAACCATATTTATTTGTTGATCTGAGGGAGGGCTGTCCTCTTGTTCTGTGTATTTTCTGCGAACCTGGTAGCTGGACTGCCAGAGCCACCGCTCACTCCGCAAATTCTTCTAGGCTTCCAGATGCCTGTTCGCAAACAGGAAACGGATTCTAGTTAGTGGGGATAAGACACTGGAGGACAAAGCTTAAAATGAACAATGGGAACAGTGGGGCCCAAAGCCACTCTAGGAAAGCTCAAGTCTTGGCAGTTCCAGGAACATGAAGTCTTGACATAGCCAAGGTCACATGTGCATCCAGCGCATGCCGTGTGTGGCAAAGTCTGGAAAGCTACATGAGAAAATGTCACTTAGAGCCTGGCTTTGTGGCACCGTGAGTTAAGCCACTGCTTGCAATGCCACTATCCCATATTAGAATACTGGTTTGAGTCCCAATGTCTCCACTTCTTTTTGTTTGATTTTTAAGATATGGTTTCATTATTTGAAAGAGTTACAGAGAGGAGGGGAGATTTTGCAGAGAGTGGGAGAGACAGAGAGAGAGAGAATCTTCCATCTGCTGGCTCACTCCCCAGATGGTCACAATGGGCAAGGTTGGGCCAGTTCAAAGCCAGAGCCAGGAGCTTCTTCTCGGTCTCCCCTGTGGGTGGCAGGGTCCCAAGCACTTGGGCCATCTTCTTCTGCTTTTCCCAGGCACATGAGTGGTGTGCTGGATCGGAAGCAGAGCAGCTGGGAGTCGCACCGGCTCCCATAGTGGATGCTGCCCTTGCAGGCGGTGGCTTTACCCATTATGCCACAATGCTGGCCCCCAATTTCTCCACTTCTGATCCAACTCTCTCCTAATGTACCTGAGCCATGTATTTGGGCCCCTGCCACCAACCTGGGAGACGTGGATGGAGTTCCTATCTCCTGCTTTCAGCCCGACCCAGCCTTGGCAACTGCAATCATTTGGGAGAGTAAGCAGCCGATGAAAGATCTCTTTGTCTCCCTCTCTATCTGTTGCTCTGCTTTTCAAATAAATAAGAACTAAACCTTTGTAAAAAGGGAGACAGAAAACGCCACTTTAGCACATGAGAAAGACACAGCAAGGGACAGAGAGTGCTAGAATTTCTCTGAAGCAAACCTAGACCTATGCTTCCTGCAAAGAAGGGGAAGGATAAAGGCAGGTGAGGAAATAAGGAGGCCTGAAAAGGAAGCCAGGAGGGACATGGGCAGTAGCTGATTCTACAGGTGCGTAGCGGAGAAGCCAGAAACCCCTAGACCCAACACCAAACCCATGACACCTCCCCCACCCAATGTCTCTGCTGCTTGGGCAAGCCAGAGGCAGCGCTGGCTGTGTGAGTGACAGCAGCCCAGACTCCCCCAGGGAGTAAGTCCCCAGAGGCAGAGGCTGCCTGCATCCTGGGGTGGGGGGCGGGGTGGGGAGGGACTGCCCAGCCCAGCCTCATAACCCATCCTACATCTCCGCTGGAAACTTGCCTTTTCTAAGCTTGACCAATTTTCCATTTAAATGATGCCCTGACCCAGAGTTTATTTCTCAAGCGTGTGGTCCAGGGGGTTGGGATCTAAGAAGAGAGAGTCTGATGGAGATGGAGAGGAGAGATGGGTCCCACAGGAGGTCTTCCACACGTCTTGCAGCTCCTCACTCCATGCACCTGTCTGGGGGGGGGGGGGGCACAAGGTGCATGAGTGCGCCTGTGTGCCTGGGTGTGTATATGTGCAAACTCGAGGCTTTCGTTACGGAAACGAGGAGTTCCTGTTTATAAACCTTCGCTGGCTCTTTATCTGTGTGGGGGAATGAACCGCGAAACACGACCTGCCACTTTGAGCCCTCCATTTTCACATCCTTCCCACCAGTTACACTTTCTCTCTCCTCCTGAAGCCGCTGAGTACAAAATGATTTCTCTCCACCCACAGGGGGAAGGCCCAGAGAATGCTTCTCTCTGCACAGGACGGGGTCTTCTAGGGCTGGCGGGGGGGGGGGGGCAGACCCTCACACCAGTAACTCACTCTGGGAGAAGTCATCAGATGGGCAGAATTTGTGCCCCTGGTGACTAAATAGTCTTACTCTCTGCTTGCTTCCTTTCTCTGGCTCTTTCCTGCCTCCCAGCTGTTAGGTGGAATAAGTTGAAGCTGTGTGCCAGCCACTTTGTGTAGGTGACAAAGGCTTAAACATAACTCTGTATCTTTTTGGAGCCCCTTAAGACCCGAGCTGAAACACATATATCCTGGTAGAATGGGAGGCACCCTCCCAAGCAGGCAGCTATCCTGATAGTGTGATGAGGAGGGCAACCCTCCAAATGAGACTGCCTAACGTCTATTGTGTCCCTGTGCCCCGAAACCACTCCCATTAATGCTGCATGAAGACTGGCCAAGGACAGGGCTTCACGCCCACCTCAGCAAACCTTGGTATATTTCAGCACATAATTCCCAAATCAGGATGCTCCTCTTCTTTTCTTTAAAGGTGTATTTTATTTTATTTTATTTTTATTTGAAAGGCAGAGTTACAGAGAAAGAAGGAGAGGCAGAGAGAGGTCTTCCATTCACTGGTTCACTCCCCAGATGACTGCAACAGCTGGGGCTGGGCCAGGCTGAAGCCAGGAGCCTGGAACTCTATCCGGGTTTCCCACATGGCTGCAGGAACTCAAGTACTTGGGACATCCTCTGCTGCATTCCCAGGCACATTTGCAAGGAGTTGGATCAGAAGTGGAGCAGCTGGGCTGGATCAGAAGTGGAGCAGCCAGGACTTGAACCAGTGCTTATGTGGGATGCCAGCATATGAGGCAGCATCTTAACCTGCTGTATCTCAACGTCCGCCCCCAAGGATGCTCTTCTAGAAATTTCTATTGATGCTCCTTGGGTTGAATTTGTTTTATTTGAACCTACCAAAAATAATAAAAGGTAATGTACACTGAGCATTTAATCCATGCCACATGTGCTGCTGTTTTGCACACCTTACCACATTTGTCCTTAAAACGAGGGGAGTACCATTGCCCCCATTTCATCAGGGGAAAACTGAAGCTTGGAGAAGTCAGATAATTTGCCCAATGTCACGGTGAGTGAGAGAGCCGAGACTCACACGTAGTCTGCCTGACTCCAAAGCTTCTGCTCTTATACCCACCACATCGTACACAGAAACTACTATCTTCTGGAAGCTTCAAAGCTCTCGTGCATTCAGTCATAGATCCCAGCAGCACAGACACGGCCCGAAGAACGCAGCAGCCTGCAAAGGTACAGCAGACAGAAGACAGGCAGAGTCAGCAAAGGGTCCAGAATCTGCTGCCATCACACAAGGCTCAAGGTCACAGCCGCTGGGCTCTTCAGCACCACCAGTGCCCACCCAGGGCAACCACGTGGCCCAGCTCCACGGGGGACTCACAGTGCCCTTCATCCTCTCTGGAAGGGGCCAGGGAGGTGGCAGCGCCCCTCACACTGGAACACGGTGGCCTCTGATGCCTTTCCAGCAAATTCTTCTGGCTGGCTTCTGCCTCCTCCCTCCTTTCCACACTGCCTCTTCCCTTCTCCCCTCACTCCTGCTGAAGGATGTGGCTTTGCTTTGCACCCTGGGAAATTTGCCATAGAGCACCTGTTTGCCCAGTTTGCTCATAAAATGATCAGAGTAACTCTTCACCCTCCCAGTGCTTGCAAGCACATCCCCATCCTGGGCCCTGCTTGTGCGTGGGTGGCAGGTGGCTGTCAAGTGGGGGGGGGGGGGCAGCCACCCTTGGTCCTAACAGACAGCTCACCACAGGCAAGGGTGTATAATAAGAGAAGAGATGGTGGGGGCACAGGCTGGGGATCTCAGTCCCCAGGGAGACTGTTGCAGGATGCCGGCTCCAGCTGGTACTGGGGGGGGGGGGGGCGGTCACTGGGTCCTGCAGCCTGCTCCCTAGGTCAGGCCTTCATCCAGCTTGGAAGCCACATGCTTTAGGGAAACCACCCAATCTGTGCCCCAGGCTGCATCCATAAAATGCAAATTCCCTGCAGCTCTGCAGGGACTCCGGATGTCCATGAAATTCCTGTTCCTGGCCCTGGACTACCCCCCTTACACCTACCACTCTCCTGAACTCTGCTCCTGTTCCAGGACCACCAGCTCTTCACTGCTTTCTCTCCCAAGCCCCTGCCTTCCTTCCACCCGAGCAACAGTAGGACGGCAGGGGGTCCATTTCTTGGTCAACCGGGGGTGGGGGGTGTGGATGAGGGGAGGGGATTGGCAGGATGGGGTCCTGGCGAGAGGTGAAAAAAGGCTTTCACGGCCTGGGCTTGACTTTCTAACCCGCAGGGCAGGGAGTTGGGGAGGTGGGGAGCGGCCGGGAGCGGCTGTGCGCATGCCCAGGCCAGGTACACCTATGACCCGGGCTCACAGACTCCCTGTGCCTGGAGCGGGGGCGTGGGCTTCCTTCGCTATGTGGATTTCCTACTAGGTCGGGAAAACCCTTACAGGTATAGATGGATATTGTGTTGTTGGGTGTGCAGCCTTCCAAGCAAAACTTATTCTCTGCAGCAAAAAGTATAAAACGTATTATGTTTTGGATTGACTTCATAGAGATCCGGGAGCATGATTTAAAAAAAAAAAAAAAAAAAAAAAAAACTATGGTCGTGACCAGCGAGGCTATTCTTATTTGAATGTTGACCCTAAGAATTTTCCAGCCTGCCAGCCAAACCAACGCCTGGGCAGTTTTACAGTTTCCAAGAACTGGAATCATCCCAGCGTTCACCCACTTCCTAGGAGGGGTTTGGAATTCAGGAGCTCAGTGTGAGTTTCCAGCACGTGTGCCGCCCCCTCGCTCCCTGTGCCACCCAGGTGGGCGATGCCCTTGCATGGATGTGGAGATTGGCCTCTGAGTCCACCTGTGTTTGGGCTGCGGTGGGCCTCTCGCTCCTTTCGGAGTGCCTGGCTTTCAGGACCTTGTTCACAGAACTCTGAGCAAACTCCCCACGCATCTCCCACTTCCACTGCCCACCAGACCCTTCCTGGCAGAGGGGTTGTCAGCGAGGGTCGTGAACCAGGGGACTTTCTGGCCATCTCCACTTGTGAGCCCTTCCTGACACCCAAGGAGGAGCAAGGTACAGGGTACTGAAACCCAGCCTGTCAGTGGGTTGAACTGAGAATCCCAAATTCTGCACCTTCTGTGACAAGGGAACCATTGGGCTGCCTTTGACTTCTTCATTGTTGTAGAATAAAAGTCCTAACTACAGGTATGACATATGGTGTAGTCATCTATATGAGAAATATTGGGATGATGTGTTGCAACGCAAAGACGTGGACACACACAACAACCACACAAACACAAGGCCTCTCGGGGTTCCCTGTTTACCTGTGTCTCGAGCAGCCAGTGGCTCCCTGGGCTCCTTGTTGCTGCTCTCTGTCTGCTCTGTGCATGCAAAAATCGTAATGGCTGCGTTGTGGGGTATTTTCCTGACAGGAGAGAACTTCCATTTTTGACGATGCATGAATGAAAATGGAATTTCACATCTGATAACTGGAAGAACTCGCCACAGACCAGATTCTGGCTCCACATGTTGCAAATTCTGTTTCTGCTTCCCCATCAACCTGCCTCTGGAGACGGATGCCACAGGGTGTGTGTGTGTGTGTGTGTGTATATATATATAATATATGGCGATGTGACCTCAGTCCTTGGTCCTCCCCATGGCAGCCGCATGAGTCAGCACTGGGGGAAGAAGGAGTGTTCCTGGAAACCATTCGGCATCGGAACAGCGAGCAGTAACTTCAGCTACGCTGAAGAGACTGCAAATTGCATAAACATCTCACCAGATCCCAATTAACTATCTCCCCAACTCAATTTTCCCTTGGCCAGATCTTCAAAATGTCCAAAGCCACTTTAGTACTACAAGAATCGAGCCAAGTATGAGAAGGCAAAATTGGAATGGAAAGAGATAGATAGAAGTCTCAATCTGTTTATCTTGCTTTTGTGAATTCTACAGACCACAGGCCCCTGGGAACTGATCTGGTTTGCTGCCTCCAGATTCATGAAGAGAATAAGGCAAGGGGGAGGCCCCTGGATCTTAAACCTCATTCACCCAAGGAGTCCACCCCTGTGCATGAGTTTTGACAATTCCTCATCAATGGACTGAGGGAAATAAAGAATTGAAACTGCAAGGGGGAGCCTGGGCAAAGGTGCCAGGGCCAGAACCAGCAGGAAGTCTTGAACAACTGTAGACCGGAGCGGGTGGGGGCGGGGGTGCCAGTGTCGGGGACTGCGAGAAGCCCTGAATATTTGCGTGCTCACAACCTGCAGCAGGGGAAATAAAGCTGGACTGTGTGGACGGGAGGCAGAGAAACGAGCTGGGAGGCATCAGCAGCCAGTGTTTTCGCAGAAGCACACAGACTCACTGGCTAGCCTTGAGGCGGTGCCCAGCTGCTCTTCCTGCCCTGACCCCATTCACCCTTGGACTTGACGTCAGCCTTTTTCTCTGAAATCTGGCTGCTCTGATGTGTCTGTAGCCCCAGTTTTCCAGGAGGACACCGCCCCCGGAACTGTGCTCCCTGCCCCCTCCTCATGCCCGCAGGTGACTCCTCTCTGGAGCACTGTCACTTGTCTTCTTTCTGCCGGGTGTGGCTCCTGCCACTCTAGCCCAGGATGCAAGAGGAGGCTGTGGCTTTGTTCAGGGAAGATTAAAGAGAGCCTCCCCACTGTGGGAACAGGATGGGGGCGGTGTGGGGGGCGTGGAGAGACCAAGTTGTACGGAGGACAATGAGGAGGGCCATGTGGAAGTCAGGGCCACGTGGCATGGCTGTCCTCAGTGGGCCTTCTCAGATGGGCCTCTGGTGTTCTAGAGCCTTGCTCATGGAGAGGTTGTAGCCTCCTTGACCTTTGGGCCCCTCCAGCCCTGCACTGTGCCCCTGGGCGATGGCACCAGTGGCCTGGCCCTCACTCGGGGCCCAGGCCTTTGCTCTGAGCCACACGCTCACTCCCCAGGGCTGGTGTCTGCCAGATCTCCCTGATGCCCCTGGACTTGCTCTTCATAGCCAGCACGTGCCCTGACTGGCCAGGACCCCTGCCACAGTGAATGTCGCTTACTGGGGGTAAAATGCACCATTAAAATTATTCATGTATTTATTGGAAAGGCAGAGAGGCTGACGCAGACAGATCTCCCACCTGCAGGTTCACTCCCCAAACAACTGCAGTAGCCAAGCCTGAGCCAGGCTCAATCTAGGAGCCGGAGACCCAGCCTGGGTCTCCTGCTTGGGTGGCAGGGACCCAAGAAACCTGAGCCATCAGCTGCTGCCTCCCAGCATGCATGAGCAGAAAGGTGAATTGGAAGCAGAGTATCGGGGACTTGAACTTGGCTTTCTGATGCAGGGTGTGGGCATCCCTGTCGCTCCCTGTCTTCGTGGAGGAACGACACAGGACCCTGCGCTGTTCTTTCGTCTGCTAGGCCCTCCCCGGGTTTGCTGCTGGTTCTTCCCGGGTTGGCTACCGACCCTTCCACCTCCGTGGAAGGGCGGTTCCCCCTGGCCACTTTCCCCACTTCCGCGGGGGAGCAGCACACCGCCGGCCGGCTCTCTCGGGGGCTGCACAGGTGTTCCCTCAGATGTTCCCCCTTAGATGTTCCTGGTGCATGTTGTCTCTCTCCTCCTTTATAGTCCTCTTCCGCCAATCCCAACTCGGCTGCCCACACGCCGAGTACGCTGCTCTCCTCCAATCAGGAGCAGGTCCTGCTGCTTATTGGTTGAACTGGAGGCAGCTGTGTAGAAGCTGTTTCTCCCTTCTCAGCACCATATTGTGGGAGAGCAGATGCATAGAATAAGTCTTAATTCCAGTAACTTAGTCTAGTCCGAGTTGCTCCCCACACATCCCAAATGGTGTCTTTACTGCTATGCCAAATGCACACCCTGAGGATTTAGCATTTGAAACCATTTTGAATTGTCCATGTCAGAGGCACTGTGTCCACTTACATTCTTGTGCCAACATCACCAGCATCCATTTCTAGAGTATCTCATCTTTCCAGGCGGAAGGCTTGTACCCTTGAAACATTGATTCTGCTCCCCTCCTCTCAGCCCTGGCAGCCACCTTTTTCTTCTTTAACTATTTTGTGTTACTATATTTTATTTGAGAGGCAAAGAGACAGAGAGAGAGAGAGAACACCAATCCGATACCACTGGAATGAGCCCTCCCTGGTCTTTTCCCGTAACTACTGCCGTGGCCTCCTAACGTGTCCCTTTGTCCCTCTACCACGACAATGCAGCCTTCTCGTCATTAGAAAGGAAAAGCAAGACCCAACATTGTTCTCATGTGCTGTGGTTGGAACGTTCCTCCTCCCACATTCATGTTGGCACCTAACCCTCCCTGCAATTTTATTAGGAAGGTGATGGGACCCATTCCTCCTGGCTGGAACCCGTGCCTTATTCACAGCTGGAGGGAACTGGCCAGGTCCTCGTGCCCTCCGCCTGCCATCGTGCGCAGATGCAGCAACAAGGTGCTGTCCCGGACACGGAGAGCAGCTCTCACCCGGCACTGGACCTGTTGGCTCCTCGGTCTTGGACTTCTGGCCTCTGGAGCCACAGAAATAGATTCCTGTTAATTGTAAATCACCCAGTCTCGGGCATTTTGTTATAGCAACACGAAGAGACTAAGACGCTATGGCCTGTGAGTGGCCATCACCTGGCCTCCTGGGGGCTCTGACTTCCCTTTGGAAGCTGCAATCCTGGGATAGCCTCTTGCGGCCCTTTCCTAATAAAATGTATGTTCCAGAGCATTGAGATCATGAGCTGTGGAGTGGAGCGGGTGGTGTGTTGTGGGATGGGAACAGGAGATGGCAGGAACAGAAGCGGCAGACAGCGCCAAGAATGAAAACCGCTCTCTAAAGCAAGACCAGGTGACCTGGGGCTTGAAACATCATGGTTCTAAGGGCCAGGACTGCACCACAAGCCTGGCGCTGAGAAGCGATCCGGACTGAGCAGCGTGGTGAGCTTGCCGGGCAGAGACTGGTGTGGTGAAGGGGCCGGCTATGGGCCGTGACGCAAGGACTTGGGCGGTATTTGTTTAGAGTCTGATCGCCGCTAGGCTACTTGATGTTCCGGAGTAGTGATTTGGTTCAGCTCTCCGCGAGCGGCCACGTAATTTGTTGCTCAAACAAGGGCCCAAAAAGGCAGCCCAGGAAGCCTGATTCCTACTGCGGCTTCCCTATCCCCGCAGGTTTCTTTTTAAAACAGCCTCTGCTCAGTGCGAGGAGCACTTTGAAGCGAGGCTCTGCCCGCCCACCGGCATGGAGTTGGCTGCCTCGTGGGTGGGCTGATCCTGGCTGAGTGACGTCACTCCTCCTCACTGACCTCAGGCCTTGGGAAAACCATCCGGCAGGGTGCTGCTTACTTGACTCTGCTGAAAACCTGGCTCCCACGCCCTCAGGAGGAGCTGAGCACCCCAGAGCCACAGAAGGCAGCGTTGCTAAGATCAAAGGGCGAGCTTGCTGAGGCTGACCGTCTGCACCACCCAGCAATCCTGCATGCTGCCCCGCTAAGCAGGCGGTGAGCAAGTGTGCAGAGACGCTCACAGACCTGGGGCAGAGAGAGCCCGTCAGCACGCCACACCTGCACCAGTGCACCCCTGTGCACAGCACACAGTGGGTGTGCAGAAAGTATCAAAGAATCACTGAGGGATCATTTCTGTGGGCCATGCTGGGCTTGTGCCTTCACGGTGAACCCCAGAATGTTAGGGTTAACGTTGGTCTTAGCAATCTTCAGGTTTCAGTTCCAGATGAGAAGCCCGGGTGAGAAGTAAGATTACCTGTCCAAATTTCATTAATGCCAGAGGCAACACGGCAGTCTGGTCTCCTGACCGATAGCACTTGTTCCTGTCTCTGCACCATGTGCCCACAGGCCAGCTGGCCCTTCTGAGCTCCGGGATTTGCCTCATGCCTCAGGGCTCTGACCTGACACCTTAGTGCTGTGGCCGGCCATGCTCCCTTCCCCCTCCTCTTAGTGTGAGTCATCTCCCCTCACCACACACCCCACTTCTTTCCCACTGCATCCTTAGTCATTCTTGAGGTACCTGCTTCCCCTGTGGCTTTGCCAGGAACAGGGTTTTCTTTTTAAAAAATTTATTTAAAAGACAGAGTTACAGATAGGCAGAGGCAGAGAGAGAGAGAGAGAGAGAGAGGTCTTCCATCTGCTGGTTCACTCCCCAATTGGCTGCAATGGCCAGAGCTGAGCTGGTCTGAAGCCAGGAGCCAGGAGCTTCTTCTCGGTCTCCCATGTGGGTGCAGGGCCCAAGCACTTGGGCCATCTTCTACTGCTTTCCCAGGCTGTAGCAGAGTGCCGGATTGGAAGTGGAGCAATAGGGATGTGAACCAGCACCCATATGAGATGCTGCACTGCAGGTGGCGGCTTTACCCACTACGCCACAGCACCAGCCCCTGGGGTCTTCTTCATCTTCATCTTCCCAATGGCTCCAGGTTGCTATGTATTGTATGAATGTGACCACGTGCCAATGTTCTCCATCTCTGGGCCTTCTCTCAACCTATAAACTAGATTTGGCCCTACCAATCCATCCCTAGACTGGCTGTGTTTTGATGTTTGCATCACTGCATAAAGATCTTGGAAATGCAGTGGCCAACCACCATGCTTAACAGGGGAAGTCTTGGAGAACTCAAAAGGGGACATTGCTGCCACGAACCAAGGGCGGCTCTGCCCAGCCCTTTGAATGACGCATGCTCCGCGTATCTGCAGAGCCCAGCATGCGCTCTGGTGGGGAAGGAGGGAATGGGTAGAGGTCTGTGGGTGAGGATGTCTGACAGAGAGGGCGAGCCAGAGCCCTGACCCTTCTCCGTGGCAAGCCTCGGTGCATGGCTGTCAGCCACCAGCCCACCACTCCAGCCAGCGCTGGGGATGGACCTGGGAGCCAGCTGCTTTTAATTACAGGTGTTCCTTTCCTGTTTCCCATTGGCGGCCACTTTCCCAGTTTCCCATACATACCCTCTGCTGATTTGCAAAAGCGATTATTTTTTCCTTTAAGTATCCAAACTGTCCGGAGTAAGAAAGGAGAAAGCTGTTATGTGAGCTGCACGGTGGCTTCCGCAGGCTTCCCAGGCATGTGGAGGTTGTCACAAGGACGGCTCCACCGTCTGGGCAGGGCCTGCAGGTGCCTGGTGTCAGCCTCCGGCTGCCCTGCTATAGGCTCTGCTCATCTGTGTGGAGCGCCCACTGTGTGCCAGGCTCGCAGATGAACACCTGTGATCTCAGGGATGCTTCCTGGGCTAAGACCGGGACAATGATCTCAGTGCTGTGACAGGTGAGCCCCCCAGACACAGAGCATGACAGAGGAGGAAGCAGCGAGGGAACATTCAACCCTGTGGACTGCACCGGCCAGGGCCCTGAAGAACACTACCTCCCCGTCAGGCACTGATCCCTGCTAGAACCCACTCCTGTGCAGCCCCCGTGTCACGCAGGGCACAAGAAGCTCTGGAGAGGCGGCCGGATTGTGCAAACAAAAATACAGGGTGCCCAGTTAAACGTGACCTCCAGGTAAGCAACACTTGGCTGCTTTGTGTCAGTGTGTCCTAAGTATTACATGGGACGTACTTTTAAAAAATATGATAGTTAAGGGCTGGTGTTGTGGTGCAGCAGGTGAAGCCGCTGCCTGTGATGCCAGCATCCCACATGAGCACTGCCTTGAGTCCCAGCTGCTCTGCTTCTGCTCCAGCTCCCTGCCAATAGGCCTGAGAAAGGAAGGGAAGACGGATCAAATATTTGAGCCCCTGATACCCACATGAGAGACCCAGATGGAGTTCAGCCTGGCCCAGCCCCAGACATTGCAGCCATTTGGGGAGTGAATCAGCAGATGGGAGATCTGTCTCTTTCCTTGTCGCTCGCTCTCTCTCTCTCAGTAACTGTCTTTCAAATAAATAGATAAATCATTTTAAAAATATGGTATTTAAAATGCATTTGCACTAAATAATTTTTGGTGTTCACCTGAAATTCACATTTAACTGGGTATCCTGTATTTTATCTGGCAAGTTTCTTCCTGGGGTCCACAGAGAGTTCTTGACCACAGTCTAGAGAGTCCATTCTAGCTAACATTGGGCTACATGGAATGTATCATATTGGGGGCGATAGGCCAAAGCAGGAGAAGCCAGAGAGAGCTGACTGTCTCATGGTCCCAGGGCTGAAGTTTCTAAATCCTAACAGTAGCCACATTCTAAGTACAAGGGATATTTTTCAAAAGATCAACATCAGAGGAGAAATGACAGAGATGAGCCTGAGCCAAAGGGCTGCTGGAGGAGCCTGGTCCACCCCAAAGCCCGTGACTTGACCAGAGAAGGAGTAAAGATGGTGGTCACCTTTGGGGACCATCCAAGTGGTCTCAGGCCTATTCCTGTCGCCATATGCTTGATGCCACCTCCTACATTACCTCATTTGAGTGTAATCTGGCTTGATGTTTGCTATCCTTCATGTAGTACAAGCTTCATGTTATTTGAGATCGGTTTAAGAATAATGGAGGGGCTGGCGCTGTGGCATAGCAGGTAAAGCCATTACCTGCAGTGCCGGCATCCCATGTGGGCGCCAGTTTGAGTCCTGGTTGCTCCACTTCCGACCCAGCTCTCTGCTATGGCCTGAGAGAGCAGTAGAAGATGGCCCAAGTCCTTGGGCCCCTGCACCCACGTGGGAGACCCAGAGGAAGCTCCTGGCTCCTGGCTTCAGATTGGTGCAGCTCCGGCTGTTGTGGCCAACTGGGGAGTGAACCAGCAGGTGGAAGACCTCTCTCTCTCTCTCTCTCTCTCTCTCTCTGCCTCTCCTTCTCTGTGTGTGTTAACTCTGACTTCCAAAAAAATAAATAAATCTTTAAAAAAAATAAAGAGAATAATGGAGAAGCCCCAGGCATCAAAAGAACACGATTGAGACTCTCTGCCCTGGACGCTGGAATGGTCCAAGGCATCGCTGAGGCAGAGGCAGGAACGGCAGCTGAGGTCAGGAGTGCCAAGTGTCAGCCACTGAGGGTCCCTTTTCGGAGGATGTGGCTGGGTGGAGGCTGGGAAAAGAGACGCAGCCTGGAAACCAGCCGGGCCGGGAGCCAGGCGTCAGCCGATCCTGGGGGCAGCCCGGGCGTATCGCGTGATTCCCAGAAGACAGAGCACGCGGCCTGCTGGTCTTGGTGACCGGCCCTGAGACTGGGAGTTTCTCCACCTGCCCTGCTCTTACGGAAGCCACATTCCAGTGCCCCGGCCTGGGAGCTTAAACACCCACATGTGGGGTGCCCAGAGAGTTTCATACTTTTGTTCTCTGATTTCCCACTTCACAGAGCTGAGCTGAAGAATCACATGTGGAGGATGGGGAAGTGGGCACTGGAGCCAGTTTAAGAGCCGCCCCCTTCCTACACCCGGCCCCACCTCCAGCTCGGGTTTCTTCCTGGATATCAATTTGTGGCTTTTTATATAAGAAGGCAAATGCATTCTCCAAGCCAGTGGATTGCCCTCCCATG
Organism: Oryctolagus cuniculus; assembly: GCF_964237555.1. Taxonomy (NCBI): domain Eukaryota; kingdom Metazoa; phylum Chordata; class Mammalia; order Lagomorpha; family Leporidae; genus Oryctolagus; species Oryctolagus cuniculus. The sequence continues at coordinate 54,070,188 of NC_091444.1, forward strand.
TTTTGACAGTTTGGCGTTGGTCGAAATATCATCAAACTTTTTGAAAACCAAGGGCTTTGAAACTCAATCTCCACACTGTTTACACGTTGTTGCTTTTTTTTTTTTTCTTCCCCTCACGGGTTCAGTTTTTACTTGCTACAGCACAATTAATTCGTACTTCACTTTCTGCACTCAAAACAAACACTGGTTTTAAGCATTCAGCTTTTCTAGCACTGCATAGCTGAGAGTGGAAAAAATACCATCTGAAGCAGGATGGGCTTTTGATGCTGCCTCCTTAGGACACGCACATTTCAAACCACCGCTGGTGAGTCACTCACATTCTGTGCATACCCGCTCTCGGAGGAGCAGGAAGTGTGGGTATTTTAAACCCCGAGGCCACAGAGAAGCTTGCAGATGCTTCTTAAGGAACTCCGGCCGGCACCCAGGGCCCTCCTCGGTGAGGCCTCTGCACATGTGCAGCCCCGAAGCAGTGCGCCAGGCTCTCTTTGTTCGCTCTCCCTGCCCCGGCTTTGCTTTTATGCAAGCAGACTGAGCTAGGGAATGCATAAAACCAACACAAACTTTTTAAAAACAACAAAAGTAATTGGAGCCCTGGGTTGGGGGGGGGAGGTGCGGTTGGTGAGGGGGTGCCGGCAGATGGTGCCACAAGATGTCCTGGGGCGGCTCACTGGGGACCCAGACTTGCGGCTCTGTGGCCAGCAAGAAGTAAAGGAGGCAAGGCCCAGCCAGTGCTTTCACTTCTAAGCCAAGTCATCGCCTTGTGAGCGATGAGGCCTCTTGCTCCCCTCTGTTCTGTACCTCTGAAAGCCAAAGGAACACGTTGGAGAGAAGGGGAGGCAATTGAACTGAACCAAAATGGCTTTAGATGAAAGGTTAAAGAGGGGAGTGGGGGCAGGGGAGGCTTGGGGGAACAAGCCAGATGTTGCAATGAAAGAAGTTATACATGCTAACCTTGTTTGGTGAAGGAAGGAGGCTCCAGGGAGGTTGCTAAAGATCTGTGGGTACTTGGAGCTTCTGAAGAGGGTGAGACCCCAAAGGGAGGCCACAACAATGGCCTGGCACCCAGGGCCTCAAGGGAAGACTGGCATCCAGCACCTCTGTGCTAAGGGATGTCTCCAGAAGCCCCCCCACCCCCCCCGCATAGAACCAGCGGGTGACGTGGGAGGGCGTGGACTCATGGGCCACTCCATTTTATGCTGGAATGTGTTTGCTATTTCTGACAGTTTTCTTCCAGAGATGAAGTCGTCTGGGACATGGAAGCCCAGCCTTGAGCATTTGCAGTCCCGTGATGTGTTAGGGACTCCTGAACCAGTTGGGAGCAGCATGAGCCACAAAAGCCTCCCAAATTATTCTGTAGCACTTCTACTGTTCCAGATGTCAGCTGCCTCCCAACCCGAGCAGACCCAAAAGAATTCGCGGGTGGAATAAAATCCTTGAGTGTTAATAAGCAGCTCCAGAAGAGATCAGATTGCTGGTGGCGTCAGATAATCTTGGAGGGGGTTATCAAGAAACAAGCACATTTCAGAGTGCATTGTGCAAGGACTGTAGGGGGGCCCCCAGCACAGCCCAGGCAATTCTGGAATCAGTCTGGAGCATCTGGAATCAGTCACACAGGCAGCACACAGGACACATAAAGGATAACCCCATGCATCATTTTCCTGATGCTGCTGTAACCAATTAGTATGAAGTTCAAGGCTTAAACAATGCACTTATTATCTTATAGTTCTGGAAGATGGATGTCTGACACAGGTTTGACCTGGCAGATCACAAGGGGTTGGCAGGACTCTGTTCCTTCTATAAGGGAGCCATTCCTGCTTGTAGGGGCTGCCTACAGTCCTTGGCTCGTGTCCTCCTCACTTCACCTAGAGAATCAGCCAGGTGGCACCCCTACACCTTTCTTCTGTAGTCACCCCTCCCTCAGGCTCTCCTTTTCTGCCTCCCTCTGGCTCTTTTTTTAGGGATCCTTGCAAACACATTGGCGAACCCAAGTTACTCCCTTTATCTTAAGGTCTGCCGATTAGCCAATGAGCAGCCTGCATTGCTTCTGCAACCTTCAATCCCCTTTGCCATGGACCCTCGCATGCTCCAAGGTTCTGAGGATTTGGACCCAGACATCTTTGGGGACGATGACTTACTGAGGATCCGTGGTGTCCTTTGTCCACGATTCTCACCAAACACTGAGACATTTCCTTGTTTATCTCCATTGTTTATTTCCTAGAACATTTGACATGGCAATAGCTCTGTGGAGCAGAAATGCCGCCAGATAATAGTGTAATTGATCATAATACCCGTGTACTATCTGCCAGGCATTTTTCTAAGCACCTCATGCGCATTAACTCATCCAATGCTCATGACAGCTCGATGAGGTAGGCACTCTTACTAGCCTCCCTGGACAGATGAGGGAAAAGTACAGAGAATAGCAGTGGATGGCAAAGGGTTAGAACCCAGCCCTCTGGCCCAGGCCTCAGAGGCTTCATTAATCTGAGTAGAAACACACAGGAGCATTGCCCTCCAAATACCAAGGACAAGAAACAAAAGCTAAGTGCCTTCCTGGCCCCTGTTCCCCATCCATCCTCCCCCGGAGAGAAGAACCCCTCTGTCATATCAAAGGCCCTGCACAGAAGGAAAGTGTGAGTCATAAAGTTATGTTCATCCTGCTGGCTTTGACACCATCCAACTCCTGACCACAGACATTGGGCTTCCAGCTAAGAGTTCCAGGAGCCAGGAACACACCCAGCCTTGCATGCTCAGCTTAGACTATAACAGTTCAAGCCCAGTGACAGCTGATGCGTGGAAATCCCGCAAGGGACTGGAAACCGTATCATCAACTGACGTCCTACCCGTCAAGGAACCCTGGAGCCACTTGATTGAAAGGGGCCGAGTGAATTCTCACCAGGGGAAACTGGCTACTTTTGTGTGTCCCTATCAATAGTCTAACCCTGTGGAAACGACCGCAGCTGGCCTCTGTGGATGAGACATCCACCCACCTATGGTCTGTTTGACTTTTCCAAAATAACAGAAGGAAGGAAGAGCCAGCCTTGCCCTCTTAGATTGCTTTAGGATTCCTTGTTTTCTTCTTTCAAGCTGCAATGGCTGGGCCCCAGTTGGTGAGATCAGATCTAAAACAGAGAGAATAAAGAGTCAGCTTGAAGCTGTGCAGGGCCCCAGGGAAGTAGGATGGGGGGATCTCAACCGCCAAGTTCCGCAAATTTCACAAGTTTATTACAAACCCCAGAAGTGGTGTTTGGTTGCTTAAAAACGATTTAATTTTTGCAATCTCCCAGAGACAGAGGGTGCCCAAAATTAAAACTGAAGTTTGAAAAATAATGGCTGTGAGGATGAAAGACTGTTCTTCTCATGGGAGGAAACAGGCAGGCATGGAGAAGTGTCCTGGTGTGAGTGCTGCAGAAACCCTGGCTTCTAACTTCTGGGTTAAAGGATGCTAGCTCCCAGGATGGCGCCAAGACCCCAGTATGTAACCAGAATATCACCTGCTTACTGTTCACTTGGAAATACGTCTTATTCTCAGCAAAACCTGGAGCCCCGTGACACGGTGGAGAAAATGTTGAGCTTTGGCATCACACAGGCCTGGGTTGAACCATAGCTCAGCCACTTATACTCACGTTGTACCTCTGACAGGTAACTAAGTGCGGCCTCAGTTGCTTCAATTGCAAAATGAAGATAAAGGCACTGGACTTGCTTGTTTATGGGGATGCTGAGATGAGACAATTGTGCTATTCAGGACCTGGTATGACAGCTGGCACATGTGAGACCTTGATAATGATTACTGCTACTACCTTCTCATTTCATAACATTATTGCTAGCATGGATATTGTCATCAGGATGGATCTTCTTAATGAAAAGGTTTCTGAATGTCAGAGTCCTTTTAATATTTATTTATTTATTTGAAAGGAAGCGTGACGAGAGAGAGAGAGAGAGAGAGAGAGAGAGAGATTGTCCATCTGCTGGTTCACTCCCCCAAATGGCCGCATTGACTGGGGTTAGGCCAGGCTGAAGAAGCCTGGAGCTCCATCCAGGTCTCCTACATGGGTCTCAGGGGCCAAGTATTTGGACCATCATTGGCTACCTTCCTAGACACATTAGCAGGGGCTAGATAGGAAGTGGAGCAGCCAGGACTTGAACCAGTGCTCCAAGATGGGATGCTGGCATCACAAGCAGTAGCTTAACCCACTGCACCATCATGTCAGCCCCCCAAGGTCCTTTAGGCAGTAACACTCCTCATACAACTCTGACAAACCCAGCGGGAAAAGGAATGGAGTATATGAAACTTTATTCGTGTTGGGATTATGCAAAGAGCTCCGTTCAGGTTTAGCATTGGGCACAAACATAAAGCCCAAGGGAGCTTGCACATCCCTAGGCCCAGGGCACCTGCCTCACCAGATGGCCTCTCTTAGGTGACCTTGACCCTGATGGAGAAGCAGCATGCAGAGCTGCCCCATATTTCACATTTACAGCCAGAAGTCAGAAAGTGCCCAGAGAAGGGATGCCCACTCCCATAGCAAAACCTGCATGGGTACAGCTGTGACCCACGGAGAGCCGGGCTGTCAGTCACCAGGCCAAGGTCACCAAGGTCAAAGGTACTCCTTCCCAACCTCCTTTGCTTGAAGGAAATGCTTATATAACCTGGCCTTGCATTTTACAGCTGAACACTAGCCAGCTGTGTTGACGGAGTCTTTTTTTTGACATATCTCAGGGGCTTTGGTTGCCTGACACCATTCAGATCACCTGGGCTTCCCCAGCCCAGGGCCCAGGCCACATGCACAGGCAGGTTTGGTTGTTTTCACAAGGACAGGCTAGCTAGCCCTGCAGAGGTCATTGTTGGCTGAGCAGGCTCTGTGGACGGATTCTGCAGCAGTGACCAGCATGCACAGGTGGTTGACGGGAGGCAGAGGGGCTTGGTGGGGAAGCTCAGAGTCCGGCATAGGAAACCAAGGCTTTTCCCACGGCGGGGCGGGGGTGGGGGCTTGGCGCACTGCTCTCTCACCCAGGGAGCTGACAAGCTGGCTGAGGGCCTGTGGTCAATCACCAATGAGAGCACCCACTCCTGAAGACAGCTGCAAAGTACATGTGGCCGTGAGGGTCTCGCACATGTTTCCATTTGCTTACCATCTCTCTACCTGGAGCAGTGAGCATGCTCTGTCTCCCTGCTAGAGTGGAAATCTTAGAAGATGCCACTCAGGCCCAGAAAGAGAAAGAGGCACAGCACGCGCGCGCACACACACACACACACACACACACACACACGGTGGGGGGAGGGGAGTGTGAACCAGCCTCAGACTGGCTATTTTTAGCATCTGACAATCGCAAATGTCTGCCAACAATTGTGCAAAGTGGAGACCAACATAAAGAGAATCCTAGTGGATGCTAACAACAGCAAATGCACGCTAGGCCCCTGTGGAACAGTTGTATGTATATTAACCCATTTAATTCTTCCAAAGTGAGGTCAGCACTATTATTACCCCCATTTCACAGATGGAAAGCGAGCCAGGTTAGAGAATGTGCCTGGGGTTACTAAGCTAGTAAGAGATGCACCTGGGATTTGAACTTTTACAGTCTGACTTCTGACTAGGGTCTGTGTGCTTAATTAACCTTGATGCTAAAGTGAATAAACTTGGCCTATTTTGAAAACAAACCAAGGTCAGCTGAGGCTGAAAACCTCTCCCTTCAGCCAGGGGGGCCCAAGGAGTTCTTAGTAAGCAGCACAAGGCCAGTTTCTAAGCTGACTTGCCTCCCAGGAAATGCTGTCCCGTCCCCAGGAGGTCCCAGCAGGGCTTCCTTATTTCATGGAAAGGAATCTCACAGGTGTTGGAAAAACAAAGCCATCCCCTCCTGTTCCCTCAAACCAGGTCCCTGAACCTCACTCTGCAATTGCGGATTGCAGTGAGCTGCGGCGGTCACGTGACTACGTGACCACGGCTCTTAACTGCGGATGAAAGAAAGCGTGTCGGCAAGTGTGTGCGGTACCAATCCCACATCCAGGTGTGCACAAGAGCCGGACATGCGTGTGACCTGGCCAAGAAGTGGGATGCCCTGGCTGGGGCCAGGGAGCGGCCTCTGGAAGGGGAGGTGTGGGAGGAGCCGAGACAACTCTGAGCCCACCTGGGGGAGGGGCCTGGCCGGGAGCAGGGAAGGCAAGGCTGACTCTGGCCCTGGAAGTTGAGCCTCGCTCCGAAGAGCAGGGAGCCGCCTCGGCCTCCACGCGGCAGAGAAGTTCTGAGGCAATCCCCGGGGGCACTACCTGTGCTCTCAGCAGCCCTCCCCGCCTCCGCAAGGCAGGGGCTGCAACCGCCCACCCCTTCTGCAAGTGACCCTGGCGTCCTCACACAGCATGCAGGAATGTTGCCTGGAAGACCCACCGCCCGGGGAGCTGCCTGACCAACCCCTCTTGACTTGAGGAGGTGAGCACCTGGGGGCAAGGTAGCTGCGTTAGGGGGCGGTCATCAGGTGGTTTCCGCCCATGGCGGCCCCATGCTTACCTCACCTGCCCGTGGCCGCTCTGCAGTCAGCCCCTGCGCCAGCCCAGAGCCCAGGAGAGAAAGGAAGCCTGCCGCACCCAGCACGTGGCCTAGTCCAGCCGCTCTTATGTCAGCCACAGCTGCCGGCCCTAACCACCAGGGGATGTGCACCTGAGAACAGCCTTCCAGTCTGGCTGCAGGTGAGGCGGCTCAGCGCCACCCAGAAGACTTCCTGCAGCTCCCCCAGGACAGCCTCTCTCGGAGCTGGGTCCGGCTGAGGGAGGCCGGAGCAGGTTGCTGATTCCAAAGCTGATAGAAATCGCTGCTCAGCCGGGACATCTCTGCCTTGGTCAGCACCACCCCTGGTGGCCAGCCAGGTGTGTTCAAGTGACCTTGCCTGCAAGAGAAGCCATCTTTTCTTTTTTTCTTCTTTAAGATTTGTTTATGGGGCCGGTACCATGGCTCACTTGGTTAATCCTCCACCTGCGGCACTGGCATCCCATATGGGCACCGGGTTCTAGTCCCAGTTGCCCCTCTTCCAGTCCAGCTCTCTGCTGTGGCCCGGGAAGGCAGTGAAGGATGGCCCAAGTGCTTGGGCCCTGCACCCCATGGGAGACCAGAAAGATGCACCTGGCTCCTGGCTTCGGGTCGGTGCAGCGTGCCAGCTGTAGCGGCCATTAGGAGGGTGAACCAACGGAAGGAAGACCTTTCTCTCTGTCTCTCTCTCACTAACTCTGCCTGTCAAATAAAAAAATAAATAATTTAAAAAAGATATTTGTTTATTTGTTTATTTACAAGGCAGAGTTAGAGGGAGAGACACACAGACCCACAAAGATACACACACACACACACACACAGAATCTTCCATCCACTGGTTCACTTCCCAAACGGCCACCATGGACGGTTTTGGGCCAGGCCAAAGCCTGCAACTCCATCCAGGTCTCCCACATGGATGGAGAGGCACAGCCACTTGGGCCATGTTTCCCTGCTTTCTCAGTGACATGAGCAAGGAGCTGGATCGGAAATGGCACACCTAGGACTTAAACTGCCCTTGTATGGGATGCTGGCTTCATTGGCAGAAGCGTAACTGCTACGTCACAGCGCTGGCCCCAGAAGCCACCTTTTCTCCTGCAATGTCGCTCTCCCCCAAGGAGTTCGTGGTGCCTACCCCAGGTGGCAAGTGGTGGGAAATCATGGGGCATACTGAAAACACCATGCTCTGCCCAGGCCCAGGGAGCTCTCCAGCACAGAGCCACTGACCAGGCTCCTTGCTCTCGGTCTGTGAGGTACATTTGTCACAAAATAAATGACTTCAGATCTTATGGCCAGATTGCTGGGCACAAAACCTGAACACTGAGCCCGTCATCTGCAGGATTCACGGGTTCTGGGACTTTGGACAAAGCCCTTCAATTCTTGCTATTCCAATTCATCATCTATAAGATGGGCATAATAATATTTATGGGACTCAAAACATACCTGTAGGGCTGGTGCTGTTGGCGTAGTAGGCTAAGCCTCTGCCTTCGGTGCCAGCATCCCATATGAGCGCTGGTTAGTGTCCCAGCTGCTGCTCTTCCAATCCAGCTCTCTGCTGATGGCCTGGTAAAGCAGCAGAAGATGGTCCAAATCCTTGGGCCCCCTGCATCTATATGGGAGACCCAGAGGAAGCTCCTGGCTCCTGGCTTCAGATCAGCCCAGCTCTGACTCTTGCACCATTTGGGGAGTGAACCAGTGGATGGAAGACCTTTCTCTCTCTGCCTCTGCCTCTCTTTCTGCCTCAAATAAATGCATAAATAAAATCTTTCTTAAAAATCATTTTTATTTAAAAAAAACTTATTTTTCAAAAGGCTAAGTTAAAGAGAGGCAGAGAGAGAGAGAGAGGTCTTCCATCCGCTGGTTCACTCCCCAGATGGCCGCAACAGCCATTTGAAGCCAGGAGCTTCTTCCAGGTCTCCCACATGGGTGCAGGGGCCCAAGGAGTAGGGCCATCTTCTACTGCTTTCCCAGACCATAGCAGAGAGCTGTATTGGAAGTAGAGCAGCCAGGACTTAAACTAGTGCCCATATGGGATGCTGGCACTGCAGGTAGCAGCTTTACCTGCTATGCCACAGCGCCAGTCCTCTTCCCCTGACACACAAAAAAAGCATTTTTAAATACAAGTGTGTGGTGTTTTTGTTTGTTTGGTTGGTTGTTTTTGTTTTGTTTGTTTGTTTGTTTGTGGGTGTGTCTACTTTTTTTTAGCACCAGCCCTTAAAAATGCCTTGAGATAGCAGGAAGCCTTACAAACATAAACTGCTAGTAGCTGTATATAAACTCCCCAAGGAGGAAAGGGGAGAAAGCGATACCTATTCGAATACCTATTGAATGATGACTACTGAATTCCTGACCTTGAGTGCATTTTGGTGTTTTCTAGGCAGCCCAAGACAAGGTGTTTCCTCGTGATCATGTGGACTCTGACAATGAATTCCCATGCAGAGCACAAGCCTGGAGCTGACCTGAGCCCCAAGTCCACTTCATTACCTCCAGGCAGGAGGCATGAATGGCCAATAGAGCCGCACCAAACACCACTGGCTCTGCACTGACAGCCTGCAGAAAATCAGTGAGAGCCCAAAATGAACACACACAGGCCCATGGCCTGTGAGCGTTTCAAAGTGAACTGAGCTCTAGGCCACAGCCTTAGCTTTGTGCTTCGTCAGCCCATGCCTACTCCCTGTGGTGCAATGCGTCAGTACCCCTGGAACATGCCGGGGGCATTCACGGGTCACCTACCCTGATGACGTGGCCGTTCTGAGGAAGAGTCTCGGGGAACTGCGGGTCCTCTCGATAACAATCGAAGAGAAGAGGCGTCCTGGTTGTGTTGGGAAGAGCACTGCCGACAGACACATCTTGATTTTGTGTGCACTCCAGGACGCCTGTGTAGGCAGGGTGTGGGCAGTGAGCTCACCGAAAGGAACGGAACAAGGAAACGCGTAGTTGAGCTTTGTTTTGTCCCCCGACAGCTCTTCTTACTTAGACTGTGTGTTTACTGGGATGGTTGTGGGGAAGAGGGCTACCAGAGATGACTGGTTGCTGCTAAAGCCCCCTCCCCCAGAAACCACCCCTTGTTGGTATCATTATCTTGATTCAAATTCAAGAAACTACCACTTACATCTATGTGACCATGGGCAAGTCACTTAGCACCTCTGAGCTACTGTTCTCTCATTCATAAAATGAGAATAATCTTTCTGCTCTGGCAGGGATTTTTTTGAGGGGGGCGTGCAGGATTACGTGAATTCACAGATGGGCCCAGGCTTAGCAACACACAAGCAATCATACACGAGGCACTCACATTGGCAAGTTTCTGTCTTGTCTTCCATTGCTGGTCCCCAGATGTCTTAGGATTCCTAAAGAAGTATCCAGATGAACACTCAGATTTGCAAAGTTTAAAAAAAAAAAAAAAAGTCAGATTTCATGGAGGTTTGCCTTTGGATTTTGCTGCCCACCAACAAATGTGTTCAAGAGGGCGCCACATCTGCCCTCCATATTGCAAACCCAGAGTGCCGGGCAGCTGGCCTACGTGAAGGGGGCCCCATGGGCTGAATTGCACAGGCAACACCAGTCCCAAGGAGGAAAAAGTTGCCATAGCAAATGAATTAGCGCAAGCGTGTTCCTGACGTCTACAGGCTACAGCACCTTCCTGTATGGGATGTGTTCCCCCTGAGTATGCTTGCTTGTTTGTTTTTGGTTCCCCTCTCTCCTGGAGAGTTCTTAGGATCTGCACAAGACAAGACACACTTGAATGTGGGATTGGTAAAGGGAGACATGGGCATGAACCCCAGTACTAAGCTCTTTGCAAGGAACCTTCAGGGTTGCCTATGGAACTTACGGGGCTGATGGAAAACTACTGAATCTGCTAATGGCCAACACGATGAGCTCCTTCCTTGCCTCCTTCCTTCAGGCATTCATCCAGGAAGCACTGACTGAGAGGCCCAAGAACTCGGCATGAGTTGTTAAGATACTCCATGACACAGTCTAATTCTAATGACTTGTCCCAAATAGCGAGCAACACCGGCTTCGTTGAAAATCTGCAGAGCTGTCAGCTGTGAGATGGAGGCTGGTGGTTTGCAGAGCCACAGGCACTGCACCTTGTGTTTCTTTGTGGGAGCTTGCCTCTCCCCAGGGAGCGCAGACACCCTGGTGTCAGGGGAGAGGGTCTGCCCAGTGTCTGGCTTAGAGCAGCTCTAGTGACTGAATCTTGGGGAGTCCCTTTTACCAGCTGCATTTTACAGATCCTCGTGGATTAGAAGTAAGAGGAATAAGCCCTAGAAACAAAATTGATTTTGAAACACAGCTAGGTTCAAGATCTAGGAGGAAGGGCACATGGCAAGATGGGTCTGAGAGCTGGTGGGTTCTGAAGTTCACGTTGTTTGATGCTTCCGTAAATTGCTTCCAGCCATCCCTGAGCCTCAGCTCCCCAGGGAGCAAGTCAGCTCAGGGCAATCCTGACAAAGAAAATTCCTGAGAAGCCTGCAGCCTCCCCCGGAGGGCGCCTCCCATCAGCACACAGTGCAGCACCCGTGGGGAACATTTTGGGTCCCTTCTCACCACGGTTTCCCTGACAACAAATGCCACCGCAGCCACAGCGGGTCAATTCAAGCATGCTTCTCAGCAGTGGACAGAATCGATTTCTTACCAGAGAGAAGAAGAGTCTCCTTACCTGGATTTCCAGACGCCCATGCCCCTAGGGGGGCCCTGGCAGCCAATCCGGTGACCCCTCCATCTCCTCTCACCAAGGGAAGTTCTTCGACTACCTGTTTCCCAGCCCGGTGATGGAGAACTCCAAGCCAAAAGGATACTTGACCTCATCTTCTGTCTCTTTACCTGCTGTGCTCCAACCCCAGGCCATAATCAACTGAAAGAAAAACACAACCAAGGCCCTACTGTGCCATGGCTGGGATACCACACTCAGGTGAGTGAACCTATGGGATCTGATGTCATTAGCTACATAGGCTCTGAAGACTCTGGGAAAAAAAATCTGTCAAGCTAAATGAGATCCAGTCAAGACCCCAGAAGGAAGGAGGCAGCATCTAGCTCCAGGTCCACTTACGGAGAAAAGTCAGCCTTCGCCTTATAGTTTGCAGACCTGAGCTGTGTGGTCTTAAAGCCTCAGGCACAGGGAAGGAGGCCCCAGGCCAAAATTCTGGCTGAGGCTGTGGACCCACACACGCGCGCGTAGGCTTTCATTACGATGGAAAAAGTGCATAAAATGTGGTGGGTGTTTGTTTTTGTTTTTAGAATATTAATATGGTTTCATACGGTTGTCTCGAGGAGTTACCAGGTTAACATATCTAGCATGGTTCTTGGCATCCAGTAGGAACTCCGTCAATGGAAGCTATTGATTTTTGCCCTTTCTGAGCAGTCATAGGTCCAGACCTACCCACCTCAGGGCCCCTCTCCTCCTCCTCCTGCTCTTCCCTCCTCTCCCCCAGCCCCCCTCTTCAGGAGCCTGATGCATTTTGCAAAAGAAAGCCACCCTTCCCCCAGCTTGGCCACCTCAGAGTGTTCCTTGTGCCTCCTTCACCTGGAACTGGGGCATCTCTTACTTATCGCTTGCAGTCGGCAGAAGAAATCAAATGAGAGTGCTAATGGAGGGCTGGGTTAGGCAAAACTAACTGCTCTTTTCTGGTGTGCTTTATAAGAGTGTAAGCCAATCCTGGCTTACAGCAGGGTTTCGGTGTAACCGAGAGCCCCCGGTGCTTTGTGGCAGGGCTCGCATTCATTCCCCACAAAGCGTAATGAGCCTGGATCTCACATGACCTAATCACAAGGAGGCAGCCCCATCACAATGCAGCCTTTGGCCCTTCTGCTATGCACTCCATCTGAGGAGCTCAGAGGGCTTAAAGAAACCCTCTGTTTCTTTGGGAGGTATTATTATCTGGGTTTTACGGAGAGAGATACCGAGAGGTGAAGTGACCTGGCTTAAGACCACACAGTGAGAAGGAGCTGGGGCAGAAATGGGGCCCAGGCAGCTGACTGGTGCTCCTTGACCAAATGTCACAGGCACAAAGCAGAGTTGCTTGTCTGGGGCTTGTCCCCGTGGGGGACTCACAGCAGAGACAGGACTCAACGCAAAGACGAATGCAGAGGAGATTTAAAAGCATCAGTCCGAGGACAGATGTGCAGAGACCTGACTTATCCTTGGGAGTGCAGAAGGCAGGAAGAGTGGCAGGGAGCGACCATCAAGCCACTGGAACTCCGCTTGGTCAGCGCACGCCTCAGGGACTGACCCTCGGCTGGGATCCTGCTGTCACTTTGCTCCAACAGGACCACGTTATCTGTAGGGATCGTCATGAGATGGCACAGAAAGGAAGACAGTGAAATGTCTCTCTCCCCTTTTTATAGGTAACAACAACAACAACAACAAAAAACCACCAGTACATTATGCAATATTACAGTAACAGAAAAGTAATGGATTATTACTTTAAATACATTTTATTTAGGCTGATGTATAACCTTTAAAGAGATAAAACAGGTATGCTTACCTGTGAGTCTATTGCAGTAATGATTAATGACGATACGTTTTCTGTTTTCAACATGCGGCTTTTTAAATTTGTCTCTGACCTTGCAAAATTGATCTCCACTTTTCACGTTCAATGAGCAGTACAATCAGACTTTCCCTTCTACCTTTGCCCTTGATGAATCTACCTTTACTTTTAATTTGGAAAAGTGTCTTTCACAGAAAGCCATGGGTATATAAATAGTTATGAGAAGTCTTAACAGAATATGTATGGCAAAGATTCATAAATGTCCGTTTTCACGATATTCTAGGGTCGGCAACACTGCCCATTTCTTTGTTTCTCCTGGATCCTTTCTGTTGTCATTCCAAGATCTCCATAGCTGAAAAATTATAAACATAAATAGACTGATGGCACTGTAATAACTCAAGTTTCATATAAAGACATCGAGAGAGACAATAACATGGCAAAATATGTATAAACAAAGCAAATCCAGAACTTGAGAAAAGAGGAATGTGAGAGAGAAGTCACACTAGGGAGAGAGAAGTCCTTTCAGTCACCACTCACTGAGATAGTAGCTACACTTGAATTGTAAATTTAGCTCCACAGTCTGGGCTTCCTGACAGCCAAAGACGAAAGGGCAACGTGGCTGGACTCAGGATTCAGGGATTCACAGAGACAGAGAAGAAGTTGACTCGGGAAGCTGAAGGACAGCTTCTTGGGTATGTACACAGAAGGCTCCACCCTGGGGCAGGCCAAGTCCGAACAGACAGATGGAGGCCTGCAGTCCAGGCGCTGGCTGGCATCTGGCACAGCAGGGAGGCCGCAGGGGGCACCCTGCATCCCACATCAGAACGCCTAGCTTCAAGTTCCAGCTCTGCTCTGCATCCAGCTTCCTGCTGCAGCGCATCCGGGAAGGGAGCAGATGATGGCTCAAGTGCGTGGGTCCCTAACACCCGTGTGTGTGAGAGAGTTCCTGGCCTGCAGCTACGTTCTGGCCCAGCCTTGAACGTTGTGCACATTTAGGGAGTAGATTGGGAGTTCTCTCTTGTCCACCTCTCTCTTTGTCTCCTTTCTCTCTCAATAGCTCTCTCTCAAATAAATGAAATACATGAAAAAAAAAAAAAAAGGAAAAAACCACTACAGCACACTTTAATTCTGTGTGTTTGTTTCCCACATGCTAGTTTCAGACCAGGAAAAGATGAACTTGGGAAAGAGATTTGCAATGCCCTGTGAACTCCCATCAGAAAGAAAGTGACCCATAAGGTTAATATCATTAAGAAGTTAAGAAACTTTTTTTTTTTTTTTTGACAGGCAGAGTGGACAGTGAGAGAGAGAGACAGAGAGAAAGGTCTTCCTTTGCCGTTGGTTCACCCTCCAATGGCCTCTGCAGCTGGCGCGCTGTGGCTGGCGCACCGTGCTGATCCAAAGGCAGGAGCCAGGTGCTTATCCTGGTCTTCCATGGGGTGCAGGGCCCAAGTACTTGGGCCATCCTCCACTGCACTCCCGGGCCACAGCAGAGAGCTGGCCTGGAAGAGGGGCAACCGGGACAGAATCCGGCGCCCCGACCTGGACTAGAACCTGGTGTGCCGGCGCCGCAAGGCAGAGGATTAGCCTAGTGTGCCGCGGCGCCAGCCCAGAAGTTAAGAAACTTTAAAAACAAGGTTAGATAAATGGCAATGCTTAACTGAAAGGACTAGATGAATAATGAGAACGAGGAAGAAGAGAGCTGGGCAGCAAGGATGGCTTAAAATGCCTTTTGGCCCCCACCTCTGGGGGCCCTTTCCTCAACATGGTGGTCCAGCGCCAATGGGCTCTGGCGCCTGGGCGTGCAGGGACCTGCACCTAACTCCCGGCTCCAGGGGATTTCCTCTGGTACTTAACGGTGGACTGGCTTGTCTCAGATGCCTCTTCTGCCAAGAGCACTGGATAATGTGGATCATTTTAAAAAATCTATTTGGAGGCATCAAAAACCACCACTGCAAGGAGAAGCCAACGAGCCAATATCCCAGAACCAAGGCACGTGCCCCCTTTCTCCCCAGCACGCATCGATTCCCAGCAGTGGCTGAGTTTCCAGGAGCCTCAACATAAAAGGAATTCAGGGCCCAGCAAGAAGGGAGGGCTGGGCTGAATGCCACCACCTTTCCATTCAGACTCCCACCACCAAAGGGATGAACCAGAAGGGGTCTGGGCATCTTCAGAGCTCAGCCCTTGATTGGATTAAGGTGATGTAAAATGAAGCAATGCATTTCTGAACAAGCCCCGAATCAAAGTAGAAATCACAATGGAAATTGGGCAATATTGTAATGAAAAGGTAATAAAATGAAAACATATCAAAATTTAAGGGGTGCAGCCAAGCATGCTTAAGAGAAATTTATAGACTACAGTGCGTCATTAGAAAAGAAGAAAGGATAAAGAAACAATGAACTAAGTTCCCGTCTTAATGTTTTAATAAAAGAGCAACAAATTAAACCCAAAGATAGTACCAGAATGGAAACAATAACCCCAAGAATGAATGAAACAGAAAACAATACTGTAACAAAGAGAACCAACAAAGCCAAACATTGCCTTTAAACAAGACTAATAAAATTGATAAGCTCCTGGCAAGACTGATTTTTTTTTTTAAAAAAAAGGAAGTCACAAATAATCACTATCAGGGATGAAAAAGAAGGCATGAAAATATAACCTATAGGCTACTAAATATAAGAGGATGTTCTGAACTAATTTATGACAACAAAAATTTTAAATCTAGATGAAATATACAAATTCTTCAGAAAACACAACTTGTTAAATGGGACCCAGACAAACAAACAAAAAGGAATATGTGAACAACCTATCCATTAAAGAAATAGAATCCAAAATGAAAAACCTTTCCACCAAGAACATTCCAGGCCCAGATGGCTTCGCCACTACATTCTTCCAAACGTTCAAGGACAAAACAACATCGCTCTTGCACAGATTCTTCCAGAGAATAGAAATGACTTCACAACTCTTTTTTTTTTTTAAGACTTATTTATATATTTGAAAGACAGAGTTACAGAGAGAGGTAGAGACAGAGGGGGGAGAGAGAGAGAGAGAGAGAGAGGTCTTCCATCCGCTGGTTCACTCCCAGTGGCCACAATGGTCAGAGCTGAGCAGATCCAAAGCCAGGAGCCAGGAGCTTCCTCCGGGTCTCCCACGTGGGTGCAGGGGCCCAAGGACTTGGACCACCCTCCACTGCTATCCCAGGCACATTAATAGGGAGCTGGATCAGAAGTGGAGTAGCCAGGACTCAAATTGGTACCCATATGGGATGCTGGCACAGCATGCCCAGGTTTAACCCACTGTGCCACAGCGCCAGCTCCAACTCATTTTTTATTTAAAGATTTATTTATTTATTTGAAAGGCAGGGGTTGGGGAGGAAAGAGAGAGAGAATCTTCCACCTGCTGGGTTACTCCCCAAATGGCTGCAACAGCCAAGGGCCAGGCCAGGCTGAAGCCAGGAACTCCTTCCAGGTCTCCCATGTGAGTGCAGGGGCCCAAGCACTTGGGCCATCCTCCACTGCTTTCCCAGGCACATTAGTAGGAAGCTGGATTGGAAGTGGAGTAGCTGGTACTCGAATTGGCATCCACATGGGATGTCAGTGTCACAGGCAGAGAGGTCCAACCAGCTAGGTCACAAGGCCAGCCCCTTCTCATTTCTGAGAGCTGTGTAAACTTAACATCAAAAACCTTACAAGACACCACTCCAGACACCCACATTTTATATTGGAATCCCTGGATTTGAATCCCAGCTCCTCTGCTTCGGATCCTGCTTTCTGCTGACGCAGATGCTGGGAAGCAGCAGGTACTTGGGTCCCTGCAGCCCACATGGGAGATGCAGACCGAGCTCCTGGCTCCTTGCTTGAACCTAGTCCAGTCTCAGCTGTTGCAGGCATTTGAGAAGTGAATCAGTGAATGAGAGATCTACCTCTCTCTTCTGTCTCTCTGCCTTTTAAATAAATTGAATAAGTAAATAAAAATTAAAAAAAATAATAAAAATTGTGCATGTTTTGGCCAGCACCGCAGCTCACTAGGCTAATCCTCCGCCTGTGGCGTCAGCACCCCAGGTTCTAGTCCTGGTTGGGGCACCAGATTCTGTCCCGGTTGCTCCTCTTCCTGTCTAGCTCTCTGCTGTAGCCCAGGAGTGCAGTGGAGGATGGCCCAGGTGCTTGGGCCCTGCACCCCATGGGAGACCAAGAGGAAGCACCTGGCTCCTGGCTTCAGATCCTTTCTCTCTGTCTCTCTCTCTCTCTCTCTCTCACTGTCTAACTCTGCCTGTCAAAAAAAAAAAAAATGTGCATTTAAAAAAAAAAAAAGCATTGCATGGAAAGAAATTTCTTTCTCTAGAACATGGATGTGATAATCCTGAACAAAATATTATCAAAGTGAATTCAACAATATGTAAAAAAGGACAATACCTCACAACCAACACAGAGTTGATTTCAGGAATGCAAGATTATCTCAATGTTCAAAGATTAATGTAATTTTGGGTTGACATTATGGCACGGTGAGTTGAAGCACAGTTGCAATGAGCACATTCCATATCAGAGTGCTGGACTGAGCCCAGTTGTCATGTGTCCAGTCTGGCTCCCTGCTAATGTGCCTGGGAAGGCAGCAGAAGATGGCCCAAGTACTAGGACCCCTGCCACCCATGTGGGAGACCCAGGTGAAGTTCCTGGCCCCTGGTTTTGGCCTGGCCCAGGCCCAAAGATTGTAGCCATTTGGGTAGCAAACCAGCATATGGAAGATCTGCCTCTCAAACTCTTTTCATCTCTCTCTCTCTCTCTCTCTCTCTCTCTCTCTCTCTGTAGGTCTGTCTGTCTGCCTTTCTCTTCCCTTTTCTCTGTCACTCCGCCTTTCAAATAAATAAATAAATCATCATCAAATAATGCAATTCACCACTACAGAATAAAGATGAAAATCAATAATCACCACAATAGCTTAAGAAAAAGCATTTGCTAAAATCCAGCCCCCAGAAAGAATAAAAGTTGGGGGGGGGGGGACTCTTTTAGAAAACTAGGACTAGAAGGGAAATGCCTTACTATGATGTGGAATCTACACACTGATCTCCAGTAGACATCATCCTAAATGCTCAAATACTGCTTCCTGTCCTTTAGTACCAGGAATGAAAGAATGCTCTTTATTTCCACTTCTAATCTTTATTGAAATGGAATTCTGTCCTTTGCAATAAAGTAAGAAAAAAGGTAAAATTTTAAGAAATATAAAGAAATTAACCTGCCATTATTTACAGACTACTTCCTTGCACCTGTAGAAAATGTGAAAGAATTTGGAGAAACTATCAGAATTAATAAGTAAAGCCAAAATGTTGAACTAAAAAATGTCAATACATGTCAAAATACAGAGTTCAAAGCTTTCCTTCACAGAGAAATGATAATTATTTAAGAAGGAGAAAACACTAGCTACCCTGATTTGACCACTACACATTGTATACATAAGTCAAAATATCATATTGTATACCCTATAAATATGTAGAATTGTAATGTGTTAATGAAAACAATTAAATGTCGATGTACAAAAGTCAATTATACTTTTATATCACAGAAGTGTTAAACAGAATGCAGAAAGAAAACATCGATAAATTGGACTACATTAAAATATAAAGAACTCCTGCAAATCCCCAAGATAGACAACACAAAATAAGCAAAAGATCTGAATAAGTCGATAAAATTCCAAACAACCAATAACATTTGGACTCAGTCTCATTAGTCATCAAGCAAACGAAAAGACATTCACAGAGTGGTAAAAATTAAGAAGACCAGTAATGTCAAGTGTCAGTGAGGACGAGGTCCCCTAGACTCTCATGACTTTGTCGAGAGCGTGACCTGGTACAGCCACTTTGCAAAACGACTTGGCACTATTTATTCAAGCTTCATGCATACATGCACACCTTGTTACTTAGCAGTGCCATTCCCTGGCCTATACCACACTGAAATGTATACACCAGGACAAGAATGTTCCCAGCAGCACTGTTTGTAACAGAGCCAATTAAAATCTGGTACCCATGGCCGGTGCCGTGGCTCGCTTGGCTAATCCTCCACCTGCGGCACCGGCACCCCGGGTTCTAGTCCCGGTCGGGGCGCCGGATTCTGTCCTGGTTGCTCCTCCTCCAGTCTAGCTCTCTGCTGTGGCCCAGGAAGGCAGTGGAGGATGGACCAGGTCCTTGGGCCCTGCACCCCATGGGAGACCAGGAGGAAGCACCTGGCTCCTGGCTTTGGATCGGCACAGCAGGCAGGCTGTAGTGGCCATTTAGGGGGTGAACCAACGGAAAAGGAAGACCTTTCTCTCTGTCTCTCTCTCACTAACTCTGCCTGTCAAAAAATAAATAAATAAAATAAAATAAAATAAAATCTGGTACCCAAATGACCAGCAGCAGAAAAATGTATAAATTAATTATGGTAGATTCACGCTATGGAGTTTTTATAGCATTGAAAATGAGCAAATTATTTGTATTCTCAACAATGGTAGGTTAATCGTATTAGACAAAATATTGCCTGAAAAAGAATCAGACAAAAAATGTATAATCTATAATTCCACTTTTAGAAAATTTATAGACAAGCAACCTAATCTTTGGTGACAACAATGGTCACCATTGGAGAAGAGGTGGCTACTGGGACTTCTCTGATACTGGGAGTACTCTGGCTTGCAATCTCTTGATGGCTACACAGGTGTGTTCACACCTGTGATCATCCATTCAGCTGTACACTACAGCTGTCTTTATCACATTTACTTCAATCTTTTTTTAAAAAGATTTATTTATTTATTTAAAAGTCACAGTTACACAGAGAGAGGAGAGGCAGAGAGAGATAGAGAGAGAGAGAGAGAGAGAGAGAGGTCCTCCATCTGCTGGTTCATTCCCCAATTGGCCGCAACGGCCAGAGCTACGCCGAACCAAAGCCAGGAGCCAGGAGACTCCTCTGGGTCTCCCGCATGGGAGCAGGGGCCCAAGGACTTGGGCCATCTTCTACTGCTTTCCCAGGCCACAGCAGAGAGCGGGATCAGAAGAGGAGCAGCTGGGTCTCGAACCGGCGTCCATATGGGATGCCGGCGTGTCAGGCCAGGGCATTAACCTGCTGTGCCACAGGGCTGGCCTCTACTTCAATCTTAAGAAGTGTATTTACCAGTATTTACTAGTCAGCCATATGACAGCGACAAGGTGCTTAACTGTCTTAAGTCTGTTCTCATCTGTAAAGTAGATTTAACAATTACTTCAAAGGACTGCGCTGAGCTAGAAATGAAATAGCACAGGTGACAAGCTCAGCACAGACCCTGGCTGAATAAACAGTAGCTGCTTAATAATCACGGTCAAGGAGCTGAGCCATTTTATTGACTTCTGGGATTACTAGGGTGTGGCCATTTGCAACAGCAGCTGGTTCTCTTCAAGGGCATAGTCACCAGCAAACTTGGGGTTTTTTGTTTGTTTTGTTTTGTTTTTTGAAAGGCACAGTGACAGAGAGAAAGAGAGAGAGAGAGATCTTCCATCCACTGGTTCACTCCCCAAATGTCTACAGCCATTTGCAGGGGCTGGGGCAGGCTGAATCTGGAGCCAGGAATTCCAACTGGGTCTCCCACGTGGTGACAGGAACCCAAATATTGGGCCACCATCTGCTGCCTCTCAGGCACATCTGCAGGGAACTGGATAGGAAGCAGAGGCAGGACTCCATCCCAGACACTTAGATGGGATGCTGGTGTCACACCACACCACACCACGGTGCCCACCCCAAAGCTGTGATTTTGCAAGGCAATCTGCGATACCAGCCCCCAACTGTGTTTGCAAGCCCCTGGACCTCATACCCACAAAGAGCACCTCCTATGGTGTGTTTAGGGATTAGGCTACTGAGGGTGGTGATTGAGCTTCTGGTCAACCAGACAAGTTTTGGTCCCTGGTTTCCATGTCCCAGAGCCAAACTTTCAGGAGGCCTCAAGACAGGGAAATGTAGTCCTTGGATCCAGAGGAAGTCGAAGAGCTGAAGTCTTTCGTGAAAGAGGAAGGGAGGGGGTTCAGGCAGCAGCCTCTTTAGCCTCAGAGAAGGGAGAGCGTCCAAGGCAAACCCAACCTGGGACTCTGGGTGACAGAGAAGTTCACAACCAACGACTCGCTGGAGCACCTCGGCAATAATGTGTGGATTGTGGTGTCCCTCGAGCAGCACACAGCCTCCATTCATTCTGTGTACAAACAGGAGCCTGCAGACTCAGCTGCTTTTCTGGAAGCCAGGGGAAATTATTAAATACAGGCTACAACTGCTTTTTGGCAATTTGTTTTTTCTTTTTAAATCTGGTGGTGTTTTTGCTCTTGCCTTTCCAACTCAGAGCCCCTGTCTTGGACCCGGCTGGGTGAAGCTGCTGCTTGTTTTAAGAGGCAGTGTTTTCAGACCCAAAATGGGCCCAAATCTTTATTGATTATTAAAGTCACCTGGGATCCTGCCAAAAATACAGATTCTTAGGCCTCAGCCCTGACCCAATGAATAGGATCTCTAAGGCCTTAAGGAATTCATAGGTTCAAAAAGAGTCCCAGGAGATTCTTGGAATCGTTCAACTTGAGAAAGCCATCCTCCAGCCTGGTGTTTCCTTCAAATCCCCAGCAATCGCTGTCAAGGCTTCACAACTGGGCTCCCTTCCCTCTCTTTTTTTTAACCCAAGCTTCTCTTTTTCTGTGGAATAAGCTTTTAGCAGTAGTTTTAAGATCTGTGCCCAAGCTTCTGGCCCTTTCCTTTTGTTCAGGCTCAATGCCTCCAGCTCTGGAGCTGAGGTGCCCAAGTTGTAGACCCTAGGGTGCTAAGACAATAGCCTGCACCATCCTTCACACCCCAGCCTCTAGGGAGATCAGGCTGGATGACACATTATTAATTCAACATGAATTGCTCTCTTGGGAGACCTTTTGGGGAGATTGGTAACACTTTGGGGTGAAGCCATGCAGCAAAATCACTATCAACTTCCAAAAGCATAGTTTGAGACACAAACACAACCATTAGCCTTGTCCAGACATCATACTAGGTCACCTGGTAGTATGAGGGGGTCTTCAAAAAAGTTCATGGGAGCTTTTCATTGCCTTTTAATTCCATTTTCCATGAATGTTTTGAAGTACCCTTGTACTTGTCCTAGTCAATATTTCTTAATAGTCGAATTCAGAGTTAGAACATCTGAGTCTTGTCCAAGGACATCTCTCTGTCTGATAGGGGTTCTTCCTCTTGAATGTGCACAAGTGAGAAGGGTTTATCCACTGTCAGTCACCTAAGGGGCTGTAGAAAGGGTCCAGTGTAGACATGACCGAGGTTTTATTGAGCGAATCACTGGCAGAATGGTATTTTACCAAGAGAGGCAATTTTATTAAGAATAATTAGGAACAAATGTTGGATCTTTAAAAAAAATAAACCCCATAAGGTGTGAGGATGAGATCCTGTGAAGTGGAGCCTAATTTGGAGGGGGAGTCTTGCCAGGAGAATGTTCTTCTCTGCTGGTGTCTGTGCTGACCCTCTGCTCACTCTGCTGGTTGCCCAAAAAGACACGTTGGCGATCTTCATTTGGGTTTCTACTTCTTTTGTCTCTCAGCGCATTGTTGGATGAGGACTGCCAGGGAGCAGAATTTGGTGACAGCTTTCGGGTTTGACTT
The DNA here is from genome assembly GCF_964237555.1 of Oryctolagus cuniculus. NCBI lineage: Eukaryota > Metazoa > Chordata > Mammalia > Lagomorpha > Leporidae > Oryctolagus > Oryctolagus cuniculus. Next base: position 54,092,804 of record NC_091444.1, read on the forward strand.
GCCAGTGAGCACTGTTGGCTGTTTGTGGGGTTTCCGTGGTGTAGCTGGCCCATGGCCTTGAGTTTTTTCCAGTTTTCAGTGGGTCCACAGCATCACCCAAATGGCCTCTTGCAAATGGCATCTCATAAGTCGGCATGAGCATGTAAGTGTACTTGCACACACACACACACACACAGAACACCCAACCTTTTGGATGACTGGGCTTTAAAACGCGAGGTCATCCTCATTGCCAAATGCAGACATGCCTTCAGCATTCATGGCATGAAAAGTGCCATTCTGCGTTATGGCCTTCAGAGATCCACCATCTAAGTTACACAGATAACTGTCCAGTTAGTCAACACTACCCCATTGATAAAAGTCAGATATCTTTGTCATGCGCCTAGAAACCTACTCTGGATAATTCAGGCAGAAAGTGGGGAATTAGTAGGGAGATGAAAGGACTAGGTTTAGGAAATGAGCCTGAGCCAACAGAACTGAAAAGTAGGTCCATCAATGGATAGACCTGTGGCTGATGGACCACCTCCACCATGGTCGGCCATCCTCAGTTCACCCTCTCATCATCCATGTATTGTTGGTTCATTCACAGAGCAAATAATTTATTAGGTGCCCATGAGTGCCTGGCACAGTTCCAGAAGTGGGGATTAAGATGTAAACCCAAGGGGTCAGCATTATGGTTCAGTGGGTTAAGCTGCCGCCTGTGATGCTGGCATCCCATATGAGTACAAGTTCAAGTCCTGGTTGCTCCACTTCCAATCCAGCTCCCTGTTAATGTGCCTGGGAAGGCAGCAGAAGACGGCTCAAGTGCTTGGGCCCCTGCCACTCATGTGGGAGACGCGCATAAAGTTTCAGGCTCCTGGCTTTGACTTGGCCCAGCCCTGGCCACTGGGACCACTTGGGGAGTGAACCTACAGATGTGATTTTTCTCTCTCTCTCTCTCTCTGCAAGTCTGCCTTTCAAGTAAATAAGTACATGTTAAATATATATATATATATATATATATATATATATATATGAGCTCCAAACACAAAACTCTCTGCCCTCCTGGAGCTTTGCATCCCAGTGGGGTCACCTCTCACTCACTCCAGCTTGGCTGTGCTGGATCATCTACTTTTGCAGTCCGAAAGATCCACAGCGACTTTCTTCACCCTAAGAAGAGGATGTTTTCCACAGTATGAGTTTTCTACTGTACCATCAGTTCTAAGCAAAATCTAGACAATGGATGCAGAAGGAGTCAGAGGTCAAGTTCTCTTCCTGATGGGGTAGCATGTTCCGGATGGAGTGGCACTCGGTGGCATGCGGTGGCCATGTTTCTAGAATATAGCTTGGGGAAATCAATCATGTCTTGGGAAGAGTATGTCTAAGAGGTAAAACGTGTGCCAAGTTCCTGGTATTAGGAGAGTTTCACAGAATGTAACTGCAAAAAAGGATCTAGAACAATATGGCCATCCTTGAAGGATGGGAAGGAAGAGTGTTGTGCCAGGAATGGCTGAGATCATGGGGTTTGAAGAGTAGTTTTAAACAGATGTGAAGAAAATTGCTCACATACAAACCCCTTCCCTACCCAGAAGTCACAGGTGCAAGCCCCCTCAGGTCAGAGTGGAGCCCGTGGGCAGCGTGGCAGAGAGGATGACAGTGCAGAGCCCGGACTCAGCAGAAACGAGTGTGTCTGCGAAAGCCTTTCTCGCCCTTCGATAAGAAAGGCATATGGTGCCATCTGACATAGAGGCCAGAGCCAGAGTTTAATTACATCTTTGAGTCAATTTGTTCTTCTGTAAAATGAAGATGCGAGGTCCTTCCCTGCCAAGAGCAAATGGATGCTGATGAAAAACTGAAGTAAGGGTAGTATAAGGAAGAGGGCACCGGCTGCGAGAAGACATGGGATCCGGTACTGCAGCCGCGATACACTAGCTCTGTGACCTTGGGCACGTCACTTGCATTTTCTGGGTCTATTTGCTTGTCAATAAATGGGAGACAGTAATTCTTGAAAGGAAAAAAGAACACATTAAATAATGTAGGTGAAACTTTTGTATAAGTCGTAAAGTTCACTGCCAGTGTAAAGAACTGTACTTATTCTCCTTTAATTAATGCATATAGCTGGGGTGGACATGTGCACAGCAGTAAAGTTGCCTCTTGGGACACGTGCATCCCATATCAGAGTACATGGTTCAAGTCCTGGCTACTCCATTTCTGACCCAGCTTCCTGCTAATGCACACTGGGGAGGCAGCAGATGATGACTCAGATAGTTGGGGTCCCTGTTACCCATGCAGGAGGCCTGGATTGAGTTCCAGCTTCCTGGCTTCAGTCTGACCCAGCCCTAGCCATTGTGGGCATTTAGGAAATGAACCAGCAGGTGGAAGAATTCTCTCTGCCTTTCTCTGTCCTTAAAACAAAATGAAAGTAAATAAATAAAAATGTTAAAAGCCCAACTGCATCCAGCACTCGGTTACCAGTAAACTAGAATAAAGGGTTTTGAAGATGTTCATAAATAACTGATTCCTGCTTCCCATGTATCTCCCTTGGGCTGCCAACCTGCAATGGGACCCTGCTTGCCTCCAAAATAAGCCGGTGGCCAGAGGACCCTTTGAGTCACACTCTTCCCTGGGTCGTAAATCTTTGGTATTGACTCAGGAAAAAGCCCCAGCAACAAAGACCAATTTATTATCTTAATAAAACACAAATTGTTCCTGCAGCCAATTCCAAGGGCTATGCAAAGCATCATAAGCCCCAGGAAGAAAAAGGGAGGGCCTGGCTGGGCCAGGGCTGAACTGTGTCCAACCGGCCCAGGGAAGGCAGAGTGCACCCCGTTGACCACATGAAACGGTCTCTATGAAATGCAGATGTTGGGTAGGGTTAGCGCCGTTTTCCCCCATAATTTCAAAGCCTTCCATGCCTGCTGCTTCCTTACAGATTCCTTCCTCCCCAGATTGCTTGGTACAGTGGATTTCAGAGGGTGTGTTGGGGTGTTTGGGTAGCAGGGCACTGTGGTGACTGGATTCCTTACCATCAGCCATTCTCCGCTCCTTCAAAGTGGGTAGCCCGTATTTAATGTTTAAATTAAAGTGAATTGAAATGAATTTTGTTTGGGGAATTCCTCAGCTTCCTCTTGAGATAAGTGGAAACACCCTGGGGTGATATAAAATGGAGGCTGGGAATTGTTGCATTGGAGTGCTGTGCTAATGAGGTGAAGGTCAAGGGTTCAAGCCCCTTGTGATGGGAGTAGTTAATTTCACTCTGCCTCATGGCCTCAGATTCCACCCTTAACCCTGGCCATCTGCCTCCAAGAGGAGCCACTGGTGACCAGCAGGACAAAGTGAGATAGAGGGCCAGATCCAGGCAAATCCATCAACCCTGTTAGAAAGTCAACCCAAAGCATGACCCACAGGTAATGTGCCAGGATTTTTAATTTTGCAGATGACAGCACCGCTATAGCATTATTCCTTTATGTCACAGTCAACACGTCAGTGAATCAGTTGACATGATTTTTAAGATCTCTAAGGCATTACTCTTAGTTCCCAAGAGTTTGCCTCACTTGATAGAGGGACACCTTAATACATATGTGTATCTGATGGCTACACAGTCAATTTGTATTCATCCTTAAGAGGGAGAGAAGTGATGTTAATACCCCGCCGAACACTCCTGCACATTTAGTTTGAGATCAGTGTTATAATTTAGGGACAACAGATTGCCCTCCTTAATTACGTTTTTCTGTAGCTAATAGTAATATTAGCATGCATTCCCTGGACATGCTGACTGATGGCAGGAAAGAGAGACCAAATGCTCAGCAGGGTGAGGATGACAGGAAGTCCAGGATTAAGCCTTTGTCAGGGATAATCCACAAAATAGAGATAATCCATCTCCATCAATCAAAAGCTAGCTGTATCCTGCTAATTATGGACTTACCCTCACCTTTGTTAAAAAAAAAAAAAAAAAAAAAGAATTTCCAGTCAGCTAGTTTTCTCTAGTCTCTCTCTCTCTCTTCTCTTGTGTGCCAAGATATAACTCATCCTTAGAGGCCAGTGCAAAGGATGCCTTCTGGCCAGGTCACCACTGGCCTCCTCCACCTTGGGTCTTCAATACCAGTTACGGTGTATGGGAGCCATGTCCCCATAGTGCTTGAGGGCAGGGAGCAAGTTTTTAGGTACTTATGTGTCCCACAGGGCCTGGAGCAGCATTAAATATGTCGTAGTGCTTAATGACATGCCTATTGACTGATGTGTTTCAGTAAGGAATCTAGAATGACAAAGAATTATCATACTCTCACCCAATTAAAAAAAATTCAACCCCTATTTCTTTCAAAACTCTTGGGAAGACAGAAACAAAGGGGAATTGCCCCAACTTACTAAAAAGCACCTAGAAAGCCCTGTAACTAACATATACTTCATGGTGAAAGACTGAATGCTGCCCTCTACAATCAAGGGAAGGAGAGAATGTCCACTCTGCACTCCTCTTCAGCATCCTACTGGATGGCTGCCAGTACAATAAAAGGAGAAAAAGAAATATAAGCCCATGTTTTGGAAAGGAAGAAATAAATGTGTCCCTCAGGTGTGTCCCTAGACAATTGGAGGAATCCATA